>NW_003852400.1:22679020-22807652 GCF_000181295.1 Otolemur garnettii
CTGGAGATATGGTTGTGTAGGACAGACTCCCATGCTGGAGATACGGTTGTGTAGGACAGACTCCCTCACTGGACATACAGTTGTATATCACGATACTTTTGAAAACCCCATGCTCATTTATCTCCACCAGATCAGACCTTGTCATATTCCTCCACATGCCTTGTGAGCATAGAGGTACACTTGACTGTGGGACACACTATTTTGTCACTCTTGGCAGCATCCTTACTTTATTCTCAATGTCTTCTCCTTGGTTTCCTTTCCTAAACTCACAACTGCTAGAATTACCTTACACAGGCTGGTGCTAAGCACAGCTTCTCTAGAAGCAGTTCTGACATAAAAACTGAGGACTTTAGGAAGTATGAAATACCAGTGGAGGCAAGAGAATGTATGTCAGGGCTATTAATTCATCAGAGGTCGCAGTCAGGTTGGTGAATAGCTTGACTGTGATTTTGGCATTCTTTCAAAACAATTAAAGGCCTCAATTTTTTTTTATTAATTAACCTAAATTGTGGGTTAAAATGGTAATTTCATGAAAATATACTTGTGGCTAGTCCTATATCATCTCTTAAAAATAAAGTGTGTTTTGGCTACAGCTATAATCCTAGCACTCTGGAAGGCTGAGGTGGGAGGACAGTCTGAGACCAGGAGTTCAAAACCAGCCTGAGCAACAACAAGACCCCATTTCTACAAAAAAAGAAATAATAATAACCAGGAAAACTAGCCAGATGTGGTGGGGCACACCTGTAGTACCAGCTACTTAGGAGGCTTAGGCAGGAAGATTGCTTAAGCCTAGGAGCAAACTGAAGTTGCAGTGAGCTGTGATAATGCTTCTACACCCTAGCCTGCACAACAGAGTAAAACTCCATCTCAAAAAAAAAAAAAAAAAAAGTGTATAGACGTCAGTCTGCAAGAGGGCAAAACAACAGAAACATATACTTTGGAGCTATAGGTTAATACTTTATATCCTACTGTTTGAACGTATCAGACATAGCTAGCTAGCTGAAGAAATCATACTATAGTCAAGGAATAGATCACTTGCGCATGAAGTGTGACCCAAAGTGGCAAAAACTTGCCTAGATTATTTCTCTCCGCCATTTACTTCTAATTTATTTATGAACCTTTGACATTAGCAGATGTTTCCTTTCAGACTGGAGAGGTGTAAATACATGATATAAACTGTGCTTTGCAGTCCTTTAGCAGTAATGTCACAGTCAAATGTGAGAATTTCATGGGGAGACCCCTGTGTCTCCCTTACTCGTTACCTTGACTTCTTTAGGATTAAGCTCCTGGTGGCAGTCGCCCGACTGGAAGAGAAGAGTGAGTGGTTTCTTCTCCAGAGACCAAGTACTTGGGTTTTCCAGTTTTCCCAGGCTGATCTTGCTGCTGGGTGAAAGGGCAGAAGCAGCTAATTGACGTTTTGTAAAGTACTGACCTTATGAACAACAGTGACTGTGTGATAACCGTGGTTGGTATGAACAGTGATCAGGTGAAAGCAGTGCTGAAGCCTCATTTCCTGTCCTGTGCGTTTGGCATTAATCCGTTCATTCATGTATTCATTCAACAAATAGTTATTAAGCACCTACTGTATATCAGGTGTTGTCCTAAAAGCTGAATGAATATATGTAATGATAAACAAGATTCCATTCTTTCCCTCAAGGAGTTTTCATACTAGAGTCCGTCTGTCTGCCACCATCTACCCCTGCCACTGCCTCTCCTCCTCCACGCCCCGCCCCACTCCGTAGTCATTCATGTCCTCCTTCTCTCTCTCTCCCAAGTCTTGCTTGTTTGTAACTGATCTTGCCTCTCTGACACCACAACTACCGCCATCAACAACTGGGAAGCCCCTACACTTTCTTGCACTTTCCACACTCAGGCTCCGTTGCACTTGGACAGGTGTCAGAGCAGGAGGCGCCTCAGCTCACTGACTCAGTCAATAAGGGTTACCAGACAGTGCCGGGAGGGGTTACGGGTCTGGTCCTCAGTCTTCTAAATCCAAAAACTCAATAACATACACAGATTTAGTCGAGCTCAGAGTGACTGATTCATGCTGTTCAAACTTAGAAAACACTGATTTTGAAACCAGAAGATAAACTTTCTGATTTACTTCAGGAAGTACAGATGACATAGTAATTAGCATTTTTCAGAGGTTCCATTCTCTGTTTTCTGGTGGGTAGGCTCATAAATTAGAAAGTTGCTCAGTAAGCCTAAAGTTAAAATAAAAGTAACTGGATGTATGTGCAGAAAATGCACCTTCGGTTAGGTTTAAGAATCGTCTGTCTCGCTGTGCCAGCACTGTTGCCACAGCTTTCTCATGTCCCTCTCTCCTCCCACCGAGTCCCTGATAAATGGACCTCAGTGTTATTCGAACTTCAGGGAGCTCCTATGCTCTCCTTGTATCATTGCAGAGGCTGATACAGTAGAGATTAACAGAGTGGGCTCTACCTCCATTACTCTCAGTGAACGTTCAGTAAAGCCCTGGAGGTCCTTGCTATGCCAGACGAATCCAGTCTTCAGACCTGGGCTCAAGAGAGTTTAGGTGTGGCTAATCTGTGGCTAGATGTGTTCAGATATGTACTTCTTACGACTAAATTGACACATCAATAAAGGAACTAGATGGGTTTTATTGATACAGGTACAAACCTGACCCCATGTTTATACTCTCACCTAACCCTCCACTCCAAAAACATCCTAACCCTTCTTCAAAGCCCAGCCTGAATCTGACCTCCTTTCATAGTGAGTCCTTAGGCACACCCACCCCATCCTTATTACTCTCCTTTTTTCTGATTCCACAGACTTCTTCCCAATCTTCTGCCCCTGATGTTTTGTATATAATAAGTGATCTCATTGCCAGTTGTGAGCCAAATTTTTCTTATTTATTTTATTACTCTTTGTGTTCTCGGTCCCTTACAGAGACCGTGGCATGTAGTTGGTGCTCAATAATGTTCTTGGATGAATTACTTAGTTTGTCTCTGCACATAACCAATGCAGGTCTTCTGGAAGAGGGGCCATCAGTGGAATCCAGGCTCCATTTGTTTTTATAAATGAAGTCTTCCTGGAACGCGACCACACTCTTTCAGTCACCCGCTGTCTACGTTCATGCTGTGCTGGCAGCGTAGTTCTGACTGACTGGGTATCTCACAAACCTAAAATCTTCACTCTCTGGCCCCATTTATAGGCAGAGTTTCCGGATCCCTAGTCTGAAAGTATATTTTCTCCCACTCAGCATTACTGGATAAACTCTAAAAGTGACTTAGTCATTGGTTTCATTTGGGGGGAACTTTGTAAAAGTAATATACCAACTTCACTTGTCTCTGTGGTGCAGTCCGTTAGCACGTTTGGCCGTCAGCCCAAAAGTAATATGCCATGACTTTGGGTCTATTGAGTTACTACAAAGCTGATTAAGTTACAGCTGTAATTGATTGCAAGCTTGGGGATACTACTCTGGTTACTGTAACTGGAGTTAGGTATTTTCTAAATGGTGTCAATAGCACTATTTACAAGTCGACATTTTTTCTTGTATTTGCGAGAACTCAGTGAAAATTGGGCTAGAAGGAGTCCCATTGAAACTGGCTAAATGATGAGCCCCTCACTGAACATGAGTTACATTAGAAGGAAAAGATCTTGTTTCCTGGGGTTTGTAAAACAGGCTATATGACAGTAAGAAACATGACAATATTTTTCTCTTTCCTGTTAGTGAGCAGTGTAATACTAAGATTTTGGTTTCTAGGTACAGAGCACCAGGCCTTTTTTCAGTCAAGTTTAAGTAGAATAAATTAAGCACTATCAGTTCTCTACTCACAATAACTACAGATTATTACCCTAAGATTACATATGTTTATTAACACATTGCCTGACACAGAATATACCCTCAAAAGTACTCACTGAATTCATGTCATAGTAAATAGAATCCAGCTTTTAAAAAGCTTTACAGCATTTCTTTTCTTTTTTTCTTTCTGTTAATTTTTTTCTTTTCTTCTTTGCTTCCCTCCCTAACCTCTATCCCTCCTTCATTCCTTCAGTCTCACTGTGACATACATCCAAATGCAGCCTCCAACTCCCGGGCCAAGGTGATCCTCCCACCTCAGCCTTCTGAGTAGCTGGGACTACAGGCATGCACCACCATGCCCAGCTATTTTTTTTACTTTTTGTAGAGACAAGATTTGCTATGTTGCCCAGTCTGGTCTTGAACTCCCAGGGCTCAAGTGATCCTCCTGCCTCAGCCTCCCAAAGTACTGAGTTTTAGGCAGGAGCCACTATACTCAGCCCTATTTCTTACTAATATGTAGCAAATTGGGCCTTTGTAAGTATAAATATAGTAAGATTATGTCATTGCTTAGGAGAGAAAAGACATATAGGTAAAGAATGCCTATGAGGTGGAATGGTGGCATGAACAGAGCCAGGCACACATAATATGAATTTAAAAGAATGGGGGATCCCACCCTGGCTGAAGGAGTCTGTTTATGCAGGGTAGAGTGGTCACACACAAAAGGGAGTGGGTAGGTTAAGTCTACAGCTCCAGAATTTAAATATCTCAGAAACTTACCAAGACATTTGAGCAGAGGAATAAAAAGGAAATAATACTAGGTATGGTGAAGCTGAGTTAGGAGACACTGAAAGGTGATTGCCTCTAGAAGGAGCAATAGAGAATGACAGGAAAGAATGATACAAGAACCCTTGACACGTTACACTGACTAGATAATAGGGGGGAGAAAGTGAGTTAAATTTACATCATGGGCTTTCGAGCCTCAGAACATATGGTCTTGTCATTAGCAGAAAATAGAAAATCAGAAAACATTATGGGGGGAAATATGATTAACTCATTTTTTTTTTCCACAGAGGAGGTCAGGGCTCAGGAAAGAAGTCAGGGGTAAGAGATAGATTTGGGAGTCCCCATCGTAAAGGAAGAGATAGTCAAATGTCTTATTCCAGTGAGACGAGGTGCGTGCAGACCCGAATAGACCTTAGGAATTGGCTATCAGGAGCTCATTTATTACCTCTGAAGAGGAAAACCAGGCTGTTGAAGCTTAAGACTTCTAACTGGTCACAAAGGCAGTATTCGAAAGATTTCAAAAAGTCTAATGGGAGTCTTATATAAAGCTAAATACAAAAAATTATATGTTTCTTTTTTTTTTTTTCCTGAAACCACACCAGTCCAATGTTGGTGTTTAGCACATTAGAAGTTATGATGTGCATTAAAGGTGGATTTGGTTGATTTTAAATGAGTGAGTGCATTACTCTGTATTCTTACCTCTTAGTCTTGTGGAAGTACACATCTCAGTGTTCCTTGGAACACACTTTGGCAAATGTGTGAGATAATGCTATGAAGTTGCCTTCCAGCAGCCTCTGTGATGGGCAGAATCAGGCTTTTAGTCTCAAAATGTCCAAATAACTGCAACATTAATAGGTTATAGAGTGTTTCCATGTACATTGTCTCAGCTGGTCTCCTCACCACTCATTATAACATCTCTCAGCCACCTCTAATTCAGAAAATAATTAGGTGTCTTCTTTTAACTCTACAGAGTCCTAGCCATTAAGAGTTGCTTTAGGATTGATCTGGAAGAGCCCAGCACTTTCTTTTCTTCCCCTTCTCTTAAGAAAATTGAAATTCCACTTTTTTTTTTTTAAATGCCCATTAGCAAAATCACCTTGGAAGGTGTTTACACCCTGTCTATGGATTTTTTCCTACGTGATTATGTCACATCTCTGGCAATTTAATAGAATAACCCAGAGAGTAATGATGCAAACATCCATAAAATATATTTGAGCCTTAAAGTGGATTTTGATATGGTTATATTTTTTACTCTTGTATTTCATTACCTACATTTCAAGGAATTGATTATTGCAATCTGAGTAGCATTAACTAGAACTAGGAAAAGCTCATTGTTAAAAATCCTGAGAGTGTTTGTCACTGTCCTGGGCTGCTTTAGAACTTGGAGCCTAGATTCCTAAACCAGAGCTGTGTGTGCACAGATTTTTAAGGATGGATGTCAATGAGTGTTTAGAAATTTCTTCTGAGGTAAACAAAATAACTTGTAAGGCTAATTGAACATTTTCTTAGGACTGTTCTCTGCACAGTCTATGCTAGAAAGTTCCTGGAAATTAAAAAAAAAATTAAAAGATAAGAGGTAGAAAAACACACACCAGTTTCACACATAAAAACACATCACATTTAAAACGCCATTTGTTAATCATTTCAGATAACTGGCTAGACTGAGACAGTGAATAGTATCCTTTGCCAAACAGTTTCAGGTAGCACCGCTGGAGTTATCCACCAGGTCTGAGGTGGGATCTCCTTCCCACACTGCCATTGAGCTCCACTTGCAAAGCCTCTCTTCTGATCATTTTTTGGCATCATTTGGAGGGTCCCCTTGCCCCAGCAGCTGCTCTCCTTGAGTGCCAGCAAAACTCAGAGAGGCAAAGCTCAGTCAGCTCCAAACACTGAGGAGAGTTTGGCATCTTCCACAGCACAGCAGGCCAGCCAAGTTGCACTCTGAACCAGCTATTAAGAAGGCCCTTTCATAGATACCAATGTGGCATAGCTGAGCTCGCTCCTGCTTAAGAAGTCTCCTCTGTGTCTCACTCGCCCTTGTCCCTGGGCTGGCCACAGGCCATGAGCAAGGGAGAGATGAGAAGGGAAGACCCTGACTCTCCCTCTCCCCTTTAGTCTCCCTGACTCTCGGGGGCGGCATCTGTACTGGGCTTCAGAGATACAGGGGAAGTGGAGTGGATTCCCAATGCCAAAGGCAAGAGGTGCAGAGGACAGAGCCCAGGCCAAGAGTCAGGAGCAGAAAGGGAACAAAAAGAAAGTCACTTTGGCCCCTGCTTTGAATGCCGGGAGAATTTGGTAGTGTTTATTCTTGCTTAGCTTGTTCATTTCAGTGGGTTTGAAGCTAAAACTCTTTGTGGTGAGTGTCAGGCCTTTTCTGTCCAGCAGGACCTCTCCTGCTTAACTGAGTGGTCCTCAGTGTAGCTGTGTTATACTTATAAAAAGGCATTCATGGCTCGGCGCCTATAGCTCAACCGGCTAGGGCGCCAGCCACGTACGCCTAAGGTGGCGGGTTCGAATCCCCAGCCCAGACCCGCCAAAACAACAATGACGGCTGCAACCAAAAAATAGCCGGGCGTTGTGGTGGGCACCTGTGGTCCCAGCTACTTGGGAGGCGGAGGCAGGAGACTCGCTTGAGCCCAGGAGTTGGAGGTTGCTGTGAGCTGTAATGCCATGGCACTCTACCCAGGGGGACAGCTTGAGGCTCTGTCTCAAAAGGAAAAAAAAAAAAAAAAAAAGGCATTCATTATTTTTTTTTTTTAACAGTTAAGAATTTAGACAAACTCCTTAGATTCAGAGATGCACTGAGTTTTGATTCATGGCTTTAAAAATAATAATAACTGATCTCTTTCATAAATGTATACATCCTAGATGGTGCCAAAGGTCCCAAATCATTAAGGGCATCCGGTTCATTGGTGGTGCACGGAGGAAAAATTAAGCGGAAGTTTGTGGATCTGGGGTAAGCTCTTCATGATGTAAAAATCAGGCCCTCTGTAAACGGAAGATTAACAGACAATTTCAGCTTCCCCTTTCTGACTGTGTGCTGTCATTATAGGGCCCCTTTGCGAAGGAATTCCAACAAGGGAAAGAAATGGAAGGAAAAAGAAAAAGAAGGCAGTAGGTTTTCTGCAGGTAGCAGGTATGAGTAGGTGATTAAGAACACAAATTTATTTCTGTACTTAAACTTTCTGCCCCCTTTTACCATTGTTAACCAAAATCAGTGCTCAGTATTTTTGAGCCAAAGTCATATGCCTAGAGTAGAGGTAAAAGAAAAATTGCACCATCTGTTTATATTTGTTTTACTCTACTTATAGCCTGTATCTATCTGACCTTGGGCATATCCATTGGTTCTTCATTGCAGAATTATGATCACATGAATAATTTCAAGAAATGTTTGTCTAAATACAGAATAAATAGATCTACGTCTTACTTTAGACCTATTTCAGATTTTTTGCCCAGCTACCCACCATATTAGTGCCTTCTCTTTTTGTTAAATTTTAAAAGAGTAATTTTTCATATAAGTACCTTGTTGACATTCAAGACTGTCCTGTTCATATGCATGTTAGAATGGCCACCATCTCTTGCTGGACTGGGCTATTTAATTGATTTTGCAGACACTATCAGCTGTGCTCCCTGTCCAGTAAAGGCTACTTTTCTATGGAGAAGTGAGCATTGAACAAACAACACGTCAAGTTTTCCCAACTTTATTCTGAGACCACATAATTTTAAACTTAGGTTTGTAGAGGGAGGGAGTACAGCATAAAGCTTCAAAGTCCAACTGCTTGGGTTTGAATCACAGCTCTCCATGTTTTCCTTTTAAATCTTGGACAAGTCAGTTAGTCTCTGTGCCTCCATTTTCTCATGCAAAATGAGGGTCATAATGGTACCTACCACTTAAAGATAGTGTAAGGATTAAATGAATTTTCATATAAAGTTTTAAAATGGTACCTGGCACATAGGAGGTATTAAAAAAATAACAAAGATAACAGATTGCTGCTATCATTATTATTATTACAACTATTTGCAAGTTACAAAATAGTTTTATATTTATCACTTCATTTGATCCTTACACTATTATCAAGAGGGCAGATAATAGCACCAAACTTTATTGATGAAGCAGTTCTCCTTTATAGAATTTAATTGAGTTGCCCAGGGTCACGCAGGAGGTAATTAATGTCAAGCTGGGGCTTGTGCCTCCCGTGTGTAGACGTCTTTCCAGCACACCATGCCACCTCCAGTTACTTATGCATCTAATGTTTTTTTTTAATGAAATTTGGGAATCATCTCAATAGCATAGACTAAGAAACAGAAAAAAAAATGCTAAAAATAAAAGACCCTAAAATCACTTGAGGATCTCTGATCTTCCTCTTTGGTTGTCACCTGCTGTTTCCTTTTCTTTTTCTCTCTTTGTACATACACCTTGTCGAGAAATGTACCTTCTCCCTGGGATCACAGGAGAATGGGGTGGCAGATGAAGAGAGAGAATTACCAAATTAATTATTTGTGTTAGTCTGGGTTTCCTCATACTTGACAGTGGAGAAAGGGACAACAAATGTTACTGAGGACAGTCACCTCTGGAAAAACAAAGATAAATCTGAGGCCATCTGAAGCTTAGAAGCAATGTAACTGTGTATGGTTTTTAGAGTGAGGAAAGACAGTCTACTTTGTGCCTTCAAATTAAGAACATAAAACTATCAAACATACTCAGGAAAAAAAAAATGATGAA
Organism: Otolemur garnettii; assembly: GCF_000181295.1. Classification (NCBI taxonomy): domain Eukaryota; kingdom Metazoa; phylum Chordata; class Mammalia; order Primates; family Galagidae; genus Otolemur; species Otolemur garnettii. The sequence continues at coordinate 22,688,293 of NW_003852400.1, forward strand.
ACCGTTTAAGGGAGAGAGATGCATAAATATACAACAGGAGAGAATCTCAGACCTACCAGCAAGGACGTCATCCTTCCTTTGGTTTCTGGGCTTCAGAGGCAGCAGTGCCTCTCACCTGTGAGGCACCAGCTAACAGGGATGCTAGAGGGCAGAATGTTGAATTGAACATTTCATCATAGTCCCCAGAGATTATCACCTTCTTGTATAAATTGTGGGTGAGAATCAAGCAAATCTTGATTGTGTTGGTGAGTGCTCACCTAATGCAGGCAAAACCACAGAGAGTCAAGGGCAGATAGTCATCAGCACAGTGCCTTACCAAAGGCAGTGCCAGCTTCTGCCCCTACAGCCAGGCATCTAGCTTGGCTGCCTCACCATCCTGCTTTTTAAAATTATTCCCTTGAAGAGAGGGTCTTGCTCTGTGATCTGGGCTGGTATACAGTGGCATTATCATAGCCTGCTGCAATCTCAAATTCCTAGACTCAAACAATTCTCCTGCCTTGGCCTCCTGAGTTGAAACAGCAGGTATGTGTCACCATGCCTGGCTAATTTGTTGTTCGTTTGCTGTAGAGATGAGATTTTGCTATATTGCCCAGGCTGATCGCGACCTCCTGGCCTCAAGCAATCCTCCCTCCTTGGCCTCCCAAAGTGCTATGATTATAGACCTGAGCCACCGTCTCTGTATCTTTAGAACATTAACTCTGGAGTCTCCCTGTTTCCATGGTCACAGATTATTCCACATGTATCAATGCTACAAAATAGTTTTCAATTTAATCATAATTTTATGATTATTTATAATTACAGTGGAATTTGGGGAGGATGGAAAAGAATTCATGTAATTGAAAAAGCAGAAGAATAAGGGAGAAGAAAGATATTTGCTATTGCAAAAATATAATGTTTGATCTATCACAGTAATTGGTTAACACTAAAAAAGAAAAAAATTCTAATGGCAACCTCTGTGCTCCTATATGGATTGATAACGGGCCCAGAACCCTGTAAGACATGTTCCAGGGAGAAAAGAATTCCTACCTGGTGGAATCTTAGTGTACTTGCGTGGGTTTCGTGAACCCCTGCTGGTACGTGGGCTGTAAGTGCCATCAGCGACAGGGTCACGCTGCAATTGTGGAGGAGAACCAGGAATAAACTCACCGCCTCGTGAGGCTTTCTCTGAAAAAAGAGGGAAGAATTCATGGATTTAAGTTAGTAACCTTATCTTTTAGACATCTTATCCCATTCTTATTAGGCTGTTAAAAATCTGATGAGATCTTCAGTCAGTGATAACCTGTGGCTGTTAATTTTTAAAGAGGGGAGACTTTTGCTGAGTTTGGCCTGGGTTTTAGTTTTTTTCTCTCCACAAAGTAAAGAGTTTACTCTGTTGTGTCCCTTGTGGACGCATAATGACTCAGATTCCTGACCAATGTGAGACAAATAGAGAAGATAAGTGAACTTAATAATAATGAGTAAATAAACCCAATCAAAGAAATAGGATTTGATTCTGTCCCTTTTCCAATGTTCAGTGAACACTCTGATGTACATAGGCAGCCTCACAGATAACAAAAGCCAGCAACATTTAATTGTCAGACCTTTTTCGTTCCTTAAAAGATATACCAAAGGGGAGGGGGAAATAAAATACTCTTCTCGATTCTAGAGTAAGTAGCCATTGGTGTCCGTGGGGTACCTACTTTGGAGCTCTGTAGAGAAGCTCCCAGTGACTCTAGTCACTGAATGGAAATTCCTGTGAGCACATGGTGTATCTCAGGTGGTGGTCTGCTGGGAAAGTGATGGGAAGTGATGAATTCACCTTGAAAGTGTGACCGGTGGAAAGAACACTGAGTTGGAATTCAGGGTACTAGTCCTGAGTCTCCCATAGGCAAGCCTCTGACTTTCTGGGACCTTGTTTTCCTATCCAAAAATAAGTGGATTGGACGAAAACTCTATGGTCTCTAACTCCCTATTCATCTCCATGTGTACTGTCCTATACAGTAGCCTCTGGTCAGATACGACTTTTGAGCACTTGAAATGTTCTAGTCCATACTGAGATAAGTGTAGGAGAAAATGCACGCTAGATTCAAAGACTTAGTATTTTAAAAAAAAAAAAAAGGAATGTGGAATGGCACCTGTGGCTCAGAGGAGTAGGGCACTGGCCCCATATGCCAGAAGTGGTGGGTTCATACCCAGCTCTGGCCAAAAACTGCAAAAAAAGAATGTGAAATATCCTATTAATAATTTTATAATATTGATTACATGTTAAAAATAATTTGCATTTGGAGGGTAAATAAGATACATTATTGAAATTAGTTTCACCTCTTTTTTCATGTGGCTACTGGGAAATTTAAATGTACATGATGGTTCATGTCATTATTTCAGATAGTGTTGATCTGTATCATTCTATGAAAAGCAGATCCTCCCTTAATTTCTAACTCATTCACTTGGTCTGTACATTAACAAGTATTCATTTGTAGTTTATTATATGCACTCTTTTTTCAAAAATAATCATTTATATACAAAAGTACATGTCCTACAACAAGATAATTTCCCTGTAAATTGAACAGGGAAAAATGAGATAAAGCAAAAAGTAAGTAAGGTTGGTACTTGAAACATCATTAATAATACCTTCATACTAACTATAACAGTGCTCTTTCAATGAAAGCCAAGAGCACAGTGTCAAAGTGGTTAAAAGCCCAAGTTCAAATCCCAGCTCTACCACTTACCACCTTGGGCAAATCACTTAATCTCTTTGTGCTTCAGTTTTCTCATCTATAAAATGGAAACATATGCCTTTTCAGGTTGTTGGGAGGATTTAGATCATCACATTCAAGTATATTTAAAGTTCTTGATAGATAAAAATGGTTGTAGTTATTACATAGTATTTATATGTAAAGCAGGTTTAGTGGGGAGGGATATAAAGCAAAGTATTCTCTCCATGTGTGTTTTGCTGGCAGTCCTGTTCATCCAAAGATGACTTTTCTTACATTTTGAAGAATGAAAGGACTATATGGATTATGCTTCGGGCTGTTTTTCATAGGATGATATTTCTCTCGAAGAGGCTTTAGATAAATCATGGTATGACAGCGATTTTGAAATTATATCCTGTGTCAAATCCCTGGAGGGCAGCCCTGCCCTGTTGCTGAGTAAGGGCAGAGCCCCTGCTTAACAGTCATCTGAGCCGGGTGGAAACACACCCTCATAAAGGGGTTGAGGGTAGAGATGAGCGCATGTGAGGGAGTAGAAACATCTCCCCTCTGCATAAGCCTGGGCCAGTGAAAGCGGGCACTTCTTAGAGACCTTTGAACAATGTCAGCTTAGCTTTAGTGGTGCAGACTTACTCTGTTGTAACTATCTATCCCTTTTCAGCTGCACTTATCAATTCAATATTCAGTTTTCATTTTAAGTACTGTACTTCAAATGCCTAAAACTTGGCAAAGTTATATTCTTAGCAAGAAGATACTTCTCCATACTTAAAAAAACTCTTGAAAAATCTAAGAAGTTAATGCTGTAACTGCAGTGACTCTAAACTTCCCAATATAATCATCAGTGTGATTAACTTATTTTGTACATTAAAATGCAAATTAAAATGAGTTTAGATCATTAACATGAGGATAGAATCAGTGGACAGATTTCTCGCTCAGATTTCTAATAGTAAAAATGTTCCTAAGTACCTAAGCAACATATTTGTCGTTCCTAAACTTAAGATTTATGTTTTAATGGCATGGTTTTTATTTACATGAGCCTTGTGCTATTACATTTTAAATAATCCCAGAGTGGGGAAGACTCATTAAGGGAAAAATTCCACTATCTCAAGTGAGTTAAGGTTGAACACGCTACAATGACTATCTCAGATGGACAATTGGTTATTGATCAGAAATTCAGGATCATGATCTAGAAGCAAGATATATATCCTGGTTGGTTGGCCCCAAGCTGCACATGAACACAGGTTTCTTGTACCTGTTATCCATTAGAGTCTCCAAAAGCCCTTTTGATGGGGCTGGCTGGTCAACCTTAGACTCCTTGGTGGATGTTAGAATCTTACAGAATTATTTCCTTTGATTTAGATGAATGGAAGTCTGCAGCTCTTCCTCTGGTTGTAGCTGGCTTTCTCTAATTAACATCCTTTATATTCTTTTTATATGTTATGTCTTCTGGCACTTTCTAAACTCTAAATTGTATTTCAATGACATCCAATTAGATTCTGAGTATGTCACATACCTATATTCAAAATTAAAACAACAACAAAAATCACCAAAAGTAGCTGAGCAGTTTGATTTTGGGGTGCCAGCCACAAGAAAAACTGATTTCAAGATGGGGGTAAACAAGTTAGTTGCTCTATAGAGTTATTAGCCATAAACCATTTAAATGCCAGGAAACAGCTACCCTCAAAGTGACATCTTTGGGTTATGGAGACTGACTTTGAAAACATTCTTTGTCCCAGTTTCTAACAATAAAAGTGTCAAGGATATGGCAGTGGTTTGTGATCCTTGTTTTTCCAAAAATGATAGTAACATTAAAGTATAGCTGAAAAAGAAGATGAAGCATAGAAAACCTATTTGGGTCCTCTGAAAATTATTTTCAGTTCCATCAAAAGTTCATTTCTGCCAATATTGATTTGGGGGATGAAGGAAGGAAGGAGAAAGAGAAAAACAAGAGAAAAGAAAAGAAGACAGGTACAGTGTTCACCACGGAGGTGGGGGACACACTTGGAACTGTGACCCACGCAGTACTAAAAGCAACTCATGTAACCAAAACCATGTAACCCTGTAAAATTCTGAAATGTTAAAAAAAAAAAAAAAAAAAAAAAGGAAGAAAGGAAAAGAGGATGGGAAAAATGAGGGAAAGGAAGAATTTGTGTTATTTCTAGCACATTTCTCCACAAAATAAAATGGACCATATGAGTGGTCAAAATAACATAACTGCTGCCAAACTCTTTTTCTGCTCTTTTAGCCCCGAGAGTTCAATTTATCCAGGAGAAAATGTCATTTATTTTAGAAAGCATGTCTGGTAAGCTGGTAGGTCTATAACTTTAAAGTTATAGAATGATTCTTTTTTAGATGAATATTTTATTCTCTAGGTTGAAGCAAATGGAAGGATACCACTGTGGGGTTCTTTAAAGATACTGGGAAGCACACAGGCTTATATCAGTTCATGGAGTTTTAAAGTCACAAATTCAGCAAGAAATGAGGGAGGCAGGAGTCAGCCTGAGCATGGCCATACTCTTCAAAACACCTTAGAGGCAGGTGGTTTGCAACTGCGGAGACAGTAGGTGTCTCTAGGAAGGGAGGTCTCGCTGCTTTCCACCTGATTCTTGCTGCCTTCTGTATATTATCGTGATGTGGAAAGCTGGAGAAAGAAAGCCTCTGGGTTTCTATGACCTCCCTCACCACTAAGTGACTCTAAGACCTGTGCTCAGTGCTGGGTGCACAAGTCCACATGGAGTTATTGGTCTTGAATATTTTCCCAGCAGAGAGAATTTTGTGAGAGAGTTTAATTAGATGTGACTTTCGGTTGTTTTTTTTCCCAACTGTTGCCTGGCCAGGATTTGGATTACCATAAGTCCTTTCTAAATAAAGCAATAAAATGACAACATTAGGAAACAATATTCTTATTTTCTCCCTATTTTTTTTTAAAGTCAAGATGGTTATTCTTAGAAACGTTGCAAAGGCAGTTCACTTGGGAGCAGAAGATTTTCATGCTGCCATTAATTGTGGTCTATTTATAAACTTTAAAACAGTGTCCATATATTTAAGCACTACCATACTTTGTTGGGATTGTGAATGGAACTCTTAAAAAATTGCCCTGATTCAGAATTTATAACCGGGGGGGATAATGATCATCAGGCCCAGTTATTAGAGAGTGGGACTACAGATAAAATATTTTTATGTTTCTATGCAGTTAGAGCTTTCTTACCATTTTTATTAGTATGTGGGAGCTGAGCTAAAAGACAAGCCTTAGAAGTTAAATTATTACTGGATGGTGAGAACTCTAGAGAGATTTACCTCCCCAGAGGTATGTGGTTACATTTGAAGGGGGTGAGAAGTGGGGCCGGGAGATGAGACCCCAGTCTATGGAGACATTCCCAGGGTTGTACAGCTGATGCCACTATATTCCAAAGGGTAAGAACCCAAGATCCTTCCCCAGTTGAATTGCTTTACATTGAAGATGGCTCCCTCCTCTCTCGAGGGCCTGGGGGCTGTCATTCTCCTGTGTAACCATCCAGATTCATGTTTTTGGAGTTCCTCACCTACATGGTAGACCCAGTGTAGAATGACATCTGATTCTCATTGCTTCACCCTGAGAGGGGTGTGGAGAATCAGTTCAACAGTTTTCTGTGAGTAAATATCAATCTGCTCTGCTCCAGAGACCTCATATTTGCATTCAGGATAATACTGGTAAATAATAGATGGTAAAACTTCAGGTCAGCTCAGACCTGTGTGAAAATGCAGATTTCTTCACTCCCATTCCCCAGAGTCTAATGCAGTACGTCTGGGAGCTCATAACCTGAGTGTGAACAACCCCTGGTGATTCTTACCAGGCTTGTTTGGGAAACGCCACTCTAAGCCACGGGCCTCGGGATCAAAAGTGCTTCTTAAGAGTTAGATCTGCTTCTGCTCGGCTCCCTTCAGTTCAGCTATTACGCCACCCAGGTAGTATGTAGGTGGACTTAAGGATACAAATTTTTTTGTGTGTGTGATAAGGTAAATTTGATTTATTGATGAGTAAACTCTTTTTTTATTTTTTGAATTAGTATGAGGGTACATTTGATTAGGAAAACTTAGCCTCCCTTCTTCTTGAATTTAATTGCTTGTCTCTCATGTGAGCTCATAGTTGTTAATCAATTTTTTGTTGTTGTTTAGACTTCAGGATGAAATTGAAGATTGAGGTATCTCTGGTTGGTCTTTAATATCCTTGCAGAATCCTTCATTCTGTTTTGTTTTTCAAGAAATACACTATTAAAATCATCCCATCTTCTGAAATTTTTAGTGTGACCAACAATTTTACTTGCCCCACCTGCTGATCTCAATATTTTACCAAACTTCACTGACTTGTTCGTTCTCCTTAGGTATCATTCTCAGAATCCTCGTACGTCTGTGTCTTCATAGTTTGCAAGATGTTTTTACATTTACTGTTCCATTTGATTCTCACAATAATATCTGAGAATAAACAGGAGTTACGCTATCTATATAAATTTGAAATATCTAGTATTTCAGAATACTGCCTTTGAAATGACATGTGAGAGGGCAGAAAGGCTGCAGACACGCAGGACGGAAGTGGCCTGGGTATGGCGTCCAGGCACTTGTGATCGAAAGGGCATCTCTTTGTTATATCAACAGCTATCAAATAATAAGCAATCCGCTAAATATCATTTGGACTAATTGGGGCTGACTCTACTTCTTCCAAGGTACACATAAACCACTGGCCATTCGTTCATACTTTGATTCCTTGAACTCCTGACCTCAAGCAATCCTCCCACCTCAGCTTCTCAAAGTGCTGCGATTACAAGCATGAGCCACCCTGGCTAGCCAGTTCCTTTTAATTATTTTTCTCTTACCCAAAAGATAATTACAAATATAAAAGTGCCTACATTCAGAGAAAATGTTTTTTCTCCTATGTGTGAAAGGATAAACGCCTTTGAATCCTTTTTTTGTTTTTTTTGAGAAAGTTTCTCTGTCACCCCAACAGAGTGCAGTGACTTCAGGATAGTTCATTGTAAACTCAAACTCCTGAGTGCAAGTGAGAGTAGCGGGGCCTATAGGCACATGCCTATCTAATTTTTTCTAGTTATAGTAGAAATTGGGTCTCAGTGTTGCTCAGGCTGGTCTTGAACTCCTGACCTCAAGTGATCCTCCTGCCTCAGCCTCCCAAGTGTGTTTAGGATTACAGTGGCATGGGCCACCATGCATAGCCTAAATCCTTTAAATGTTAAACAACATATGAGGTTGGACAATTAAATTCACAAACTCATCCTAGAAGAGGTGCTCCATACCTCAGTGCTGAATGTCACTATGGTCACTTCTGAAGTATTCCCTTTGGGAAACTATGCACTGAAGCCTGTGCCTAGTCCTCCCTTCAAAGCAACTCTTTCTGGAATGCCCACTAGAGCTATCACTGTACGAGGTTGGATGATTAAATTAAGTTCACGTACTCATCCTACATAGACATTTATACTTGAGCAGTTTTTAAATTACTTTTGCTCATGTGCTCTACATATGAGATACATTAAAATTTCCAGTTTTACAGGTGAAAACTAGAGACTGGAAGAAGGCCTCTGGCTATGTGGTCCAGAGATGGTACATCCTGACCTCCAAGTAGGATACGAGGGTGTTAGACCTGTGAAAAAAACACTAAAATTATGTTGAAAAAACAATAAGGTTTTTGGGTAGTGCCTGTGGCTCAAAAGGGTAGGGTACTGGCCCCATATGCCGGAGGTGGTGTGTTCAAACCTAGCCCCTGCCAAAAAAAATAAATAAATAAAACAATAAGGTTCTTTGTAAAGTCTCATGAACCCTGGAACCTTTGCTTATTTAAATATATCATTTTCAAAAGTCTCAGACCCTTAGGAACATAAGTCCAGAGGAAAGCAGGTAAGAATGCTGGTTATGAGCTGTGTCTCTAATGGTCAGGCACTGATGGGTCCCAGATGAAGGGAGTGCTGTGATGACGAACCTGATAGCAGTTCCTAACGGACTGTGCCCTTCCTGGTTAGAAATCATCCAAATACACTTACTAGGAACACTCAATAAAAATGTGCCATGTCAGTAGCAATACAGAAATGTTGATCATTGTCATAGACTCCATAGAGACGCAAAAAAGATCACTATTAAGATTAGTGTTATAGTCGAAAGGGCAAAATTTTTACCCTGCTAAGTAAAACAATTTCTCAAACTGTATTGAGAGGTTTTTTACAGAACTCAGTTTAACATGTCTTGCATCTGCTCTTTCTTTGTCTAACGTACCATTCTTTTTACAAAACAGGATCTTCCGGGGCAGGCTGGAAAACTGGAAACCCAAGCCCCCCTCAGCTGCTCAGGCCTCCACTCGCTCCCCTTGCATGCCTTTCTCGTGGTTTAATGAAAGCCGGAAAGGATCCTATTCCTTCAGGAACCTGCCTTCACCTACAAGTCCCCTTCAGCCTCCTCCCGAGACTCTAATTTCAGATAAAAAGGGGTCCAAGGTAGAAAACACAATGGATTAAAAAAGCGAACGAGAAACCCAAACCCCTCCTCCTCTTTAGTCCTTGGAAGGCATTCTCAACTTGTGTGTGTAGTCTGGATCTGAGAAAACCAATGTGATAACACTGCAATAAACAATGCATGGTATTTCTAGCGTGGGGAAAAGGAAGCCTCGTTTAACCATCACTTTCTTTAATGCTTCTCTATTCTAGATTGGGCATTACTCTTTGATTTCCCTGTCTCTTCTCATATTGCTATTTAATCTCAGTTTGACAGTTAAGCCATGCTGGGAAAGATGCATTTGAATCATAGAACAGAATGATAGATCTGTTTACCAAGTAATCTACCTGAAATTTACATTGCAAAACTATTTCACCGTGCTCTTCATGATTTACTGGAAAACAAATAAATTTGGGACCAAATGTGTGTTCAGTACATCTAAGTAAAACTGTAAGTGAAACTCTTTAAAACAAATCAATGCTGACCCTTACTTCTTCTTTTAATATCCAGCTTCCTCATTGAACAGCTGTTGTAACTCTACCACCAAAGTTCTTTAACCTTAGCAGAAATAGAATTTATGTGCATGGATGTTGTTTGTTTTTAAATGCATTGCAGTTATTTCCAGCATGATGCTGCAAACCTTCTCTAACATTGTATTGAAACACGCGCGGTGGCTAACTTTCACACGTTGTTTGGTCTCCTTTCATCTGTGTTCACTTTTCTTTCTCAAACAGAAACATGTGATTAATGTTACTTGAATTTAATTCTTTTTCTTGAGGTCAACAGCTCTCAAAGGGTTTTGGCTGTGGTTGGAGGTTGTGTCTCCAGTGACAAAACCAAATGGTAACATTCTGTGTTAAATGCCTCACTGCTTAAATGTTCCACCCACCCAGCTCCACCTGCTCTTATATAGACTCCTTTTCTGAGATTTTAGCAAACCTTGACCTTTGTTTGGTACTGAGTTCTCTTGCCTCTGTCATGGTATTTATTTTTCATAACAAACTAAACCCAATACAAGGGAACCTAATGGAAAACTAACAGTCTAATTCTTAAGGAAGTGGAATATGAAACAAGATGGTGTTGGCCTGGAGCTTAGAGTTCCCAGGAATCCAGCCATTCTAAAATCCTTAGCAGAAGACGTCTTGACAGCAATCAATGACTTTGGTCTTGAAACATTTTTGGTGTTGGCTCTGCGACATCTAAATGTTACTTCAATAATTATACTGTTATCTTGCACTGAAGAGACTCCAGATTTGGTTTAAAATGTTTTCACAAGTGCAGCTACCTAGTTGTTGTTAGTTGTTTGATTTGAACATCCCCCCTGAACATTATGATGAAGTTCTGGGGAAGTTGCATTCACACACTTCTGCTTCCCCCAGCCCCAGGGGATTATGTGGGAACCTGTGTCTGTTTGTGCCACCCTGCTGGGACAATGAAAGAGTTGTGTTTAACATGGAACTACTAGTGTCCCATCAGACTGACCTCCCCCAGAACCCTTCCTCTTGAAGGGTACATCCAGGAGAGGATCTGCCACTTCTCACAGTATTTATCATGGCCAACCACAAGTGATCCTTCCCGGGGGGCTCCAGCTACCTTTCTAATATGAATTGCCATCTGTTCCTAATAACTCAGCCTCTCCACACCATCTTGTATTTTTTCTTACACTGTTACTCATCGCGATTAGGATCAGAGAAGATAGGCTTATTAATATTACTCCTCTGAGCAGTTGCAGAGGATAATGAATTCTGTACCCTTGAAGAGAGATTGAAGAATCATTTGTCTAAAACACCTATCCTTTCATCAGATGGAGAAAGCGCCCAGAATTCCCCATCAAGCACAAAAGGGGCCATGTTCTCAGTCATGCCCTGTTGAAGGTCGTCACCAAACCAAACGTGAATTTGTTCCGAGACTGTTTAGAACTTGTGAACACACCTGTCTCACTCACTATACTCACTTAACACTAAGCTGCGTTCATTTTTACAGAATTTTACCTTCAATGATGAATTCAGTCCTAGCAGCACCAGTTCGGCGGACCTGAGTGGCTTGGGAGCCGAACCCAAAACATCGGGGCTCTCTCAGTCCTTGGCACTGTCATCAGATGAGGTACTTCAAGATCAAACATTTGACCCATGAACTATCCCTGGGAAAGTTTTCAGGGCAGATTTTGCACAGAGAGAATCAGGACCGCAGTTGTAGATTTAGTAAGCGTTGTCTCTTTACACTCTCCAGGGACCCCTTTCACATCTATATGTAAACACCGCACTTGGTAGTGAGAAACTGGAGGGTGGAAGCCGGGGAACAGCTCAGGAATCACGTGGAAGTTTGAAAATTACCCATTCCCGTTCTCCCTTGCCTCCCCCACAGTCACCTCATTCCAGAATTTCAACGTTCCTTCTGAATAGTGTGTAGCCCCTGATTAAGAATCACTGAGACAGAAAGGCACAGTGGTGAAGGAAAGAAAATAAGGGGAGAACCACTGTTGAGAAGCCAGGGTCAAGATGAACATTGCTAAGAGTCACCAGCAGATAAACACGTACAAGAGAGGCAAGAACTCACATTACTGATCAACTTAGTGCCCCAGAAAGGGTTGGGGGGTAGGAAGCACTATATACAATGATAATTTTGCTCTAAATATTTGTTCTTACTGATTTCCTTCTAACATGATTTTTGTTTCACAAAGCTTTTTTCTTTTTCTCATAAACTCTTCTGCCCATACTCATCAAGCATGGCAAGATTTTAATTTTATAAAAGCGTGTATTGTGTATGTTGTGGCGTCTGTTTCTATAACACTTTTCTTCTCGATTCTTTTGTTGCACCCCCACTCAGAGCCTGGATATGATAGATGACGAGGTGAGCTATCAGGGGACTGTATGTGGTGGCTTCGGCGGTATTGTTTGAACCAGTTTTTCTCTCTTTGCAGAAGACTTAAAATTCAAACAATACAAGAACACTTTTGTCCGTAGTGGAGGGTTTCCTTGTGTTAAGTAGCTTCAGTTGAAAGGATGTTCCTGAGTCGAGAGAGGACGTCTAAATTTCACCTCCAGCGTTCCTCAATTTATCCCCCATCACCATCGCCTTGACATGGCCCATTCTTTTTCACCTCCTTTGCATCCCTCTCAGCTTGCCCCATTCCCTGTCCTGTGTTCCCTGCGTGGGTCACTGAGGTGACACTGGTCTTCCCTCTAGGACCTGTCATTGCCTTCATCTTCTCTCAGCTGAGTGGTTCTAGGAACCAAACTGTCCCTTTGCACTGTTGAAAGGCATATTCTGTAGTGGACGGTGTCAGGAATTTGGAATGAACTCCTAACTGCTGCACTCTGTCACTTACTTGCTGTGTGATCTTGGACAGATCGTGTAGACTTTCTGAGCCTGAGTTTCCTCATCTGTTAAAAGTGATTATAGATGTTACCTGATCTGCCTTCCTCGCAGGCTTGCTTGCCACTCAGATGAAATAATGGTATGAAATTTCCTCTAGAAAGGCTATAGGGCTTCATGTTCTCCTCCTCCTAGGGAGGAGGTATTTTTATTTTTACAAAATCCTAAGAACTTATCAGTAAGTAAATCCAGAGTGATGCATTGCATGTAGAGATGTAGGAAGTATTTCTTTTCTACATCTGATAGTATTTCCAGGATGTTTGAATGTAAAAGCTTCCAGCACTAGAGTGTATTTCCTTAAGCTTCCTACATTAACAATTCCGCTTTATGTGAGGGAATTTTTAAATTTCCAAATACCTGGAGACATGTAGGTGATGAGTACTTCTATTTTTAACATAACTAAAACCATTAGCTTATCATTTCATCATTTAAAAATAACTGTGGCTCTCATACGTCAAGAAATTCCTTTTGGTCGTATCATATAAGCCATAGCAATTTGGTCCTTTAACCACACCATGTAATATTGCTATCTGTTTGGTCCTTTAACCACACTGTGTGATATTCCCATCTCAGATCCTTGATGATGGACAGTCTCCCAAACACAGTCAGTATCAGAGTCGGGCTGTCTATGAGTGGAGCGTGCAGCAGGTTTCTCACTGGCTCATGAGCCTCAGTCTGGACCAGTATGTACCTGAATTCAGTGCCCAGAACATCACTGGAGATCTGCTCCTGCAGCTGGATGGAAATAAACTTAAGGTAAAGAATTCTATGTCTGTATTGGGTTACCAGGTATAATTTATCTTGCTCGTAGTACCTACAATGTTTTCATTAGATAAGAGCATTCCGGGTATCTAAAAGGTAATTCTCATCAAAAGTCAGCAGAAAGGATGTTGAATTATTTTTGAGAAGTAGATGATGTTTCAGGAAGTCCCTCAGGGGTTCTAAATCAAAAAGTAGGTTGCCAAGGAGAGAGCTAGGGATCCACTCCATCACTTCCAACTAACTAGCAACACATGGCCCATGTTTTAACTCTGCTTACTTACTTTTGATGTGGTACGAGTTTTAATAATGGCCAATCTGAACTTTTTTCATCACATTACAGTTAAGGCCCAGATCTATGAATCCTCTTTTTCTTATCCATATCTCCTTCACCCCCCCCTTCCCTACATACATGTACTCCAAAACTGGGACGATATTCCCCCCAGAACATACTTCCCCACATCTGTGCCAGTTGTGTTTTCCTTCTCCTCCATTGCTCTCTCATTTCCACTCACCTAGTCCATGTCTCACAGAAAGCAAGGTGGCACCTCCCCTGTGGGAAGGGGCAGAAGGAGCTTATAGAGAGTGCCACACACCCCCTTGGGCAGATGAGTATCTCCTGACAGTCTTGAAAAGGTTAGAGATCAATCAATAGCTTGTGAATATGAAGGCTCCATTGACAAGGCTGTCCCTGTTGGGGAGATGGATGCATCCCGCTGTTGATTCTGAAGGTCATGAAACATTTAAAGTACATAACCAACTCCCCTTATTTGAATTCCAAGCTCATCGAGCAACTGCCTCATTATAATCAGACTGCTTTTATAGGTCTGCCTACAGGGAGAGAATGGCTGGTCATGCTGATATGAACATTCTGACCCCAAAGAATTTTTGGTGCTCATTGTAAATGAATACATTGGCCCTAAAAGAAGCCATTTCAATTCTTCTTGCCCTTCCTGGCAGCAGGTGCCCCTTCTACCCTTTGCAAATATTGATGAGTTTAGCAATACTATCACCGATAGATGCCTGCAACCCAAAGGTTGGAGAAGTAGGACTGTGCCCTTTTTTCATTCATTCACCCATTAATTGCCAATTTGGAAAGCATTTACTTAATGAACTTTTAGAGGCACTTCGCAAAGGACTTCAAAGAACAGAGGAACAGATACAGCACAACCCTTCTTCCCCAGTGTGTAGATCTATGTTTAAATTAGTTTATGAGCCTGAACATATTGCAATATTAACACCACTGGCTTTCCAGTTCAGTTTTGTGTGGTTTCCTTCTTAGGCTCTCGGAATGGCGTCATCCCACGACCGCGCTGTGGTCAAAAAGAAGCTCAAGGAAATGAAGGTGTCTCTAGAGAAGGCTCGGAAGGCCCAAGAGAAAATGGAAAAACAGAGAGAGAAGCTGAGGAAGAAGGAACGCGAGCAGATGCAGAGGAAGTCCAAGAAGATGGAGAAGATGACCTCGATGGCCAGGGAGGGCCTGGGTGAGCAGTGATGCACCCTTCACAGAGGCGCAGATGCTCAGAGAGAAGCCCCCACCTCTTCCCACCCTGCTCTCCTCTGGAAGATGAAGGAGAAACTGATCGGAGGGATAATGCTGCCCTAGGCAGATCGAGGGTGTTGAATGACTGCTTTTTCCGTGATAGGATGCACTCTTCATTTCAACCTACTGAAATAATCCCATTCCACCTTTGGTTTATTAACAAACCAGAGAGATACAGAGTAGTTGTGTTTCTCTCTTCTCTTACCTACCAACATCTTGTGTTGTGTTGGGTGTGTTGTGTCACTTGGAGAACTAGCAGAACTCTCCCCAACAAGAGTGTGACATGCCCCAGTGGTGTTAATGGAGCACCGGGCGTTTTCAGTGTGGGATCTTGGAGCTGGGCAGTCGCACACAGCTGCATGGCAGCAGGCACCCTGCCGGGAGATGTCGGGTCTACAGCCCTCTAGGGCTGCAGAATCCACTCCGGTGTGTGGGAACGGTTCCCCTCGATTCTTTGTACAGCGATACCACCCTGCTGGGGAAGTGTGGGTGCTCTGCCACACGGGGACGTCCTAAGGGGAAGGCAAGCAAGCTGTTCTGCTTGCAGGGCATCAGAAAGAGAGAAAAGAATTATAGCTGCTTGTTACCTAGAGAAGAAAGCAAAGGCCTTGAGCGTGTGGATGTGGGTACTACCTTGGGGTTCTGAGAATATCATTTATCCCACTGATATAGCTGAACAGAGAAGAAAAAATCAGACAGTAATGCAGCCGTGCGGTATGGGGATAGTTGTTTACTTTGCTACCGCTGCGTGTTCAGTATTTCAGCAACACTGGCAAACACAACACAGTTCCTTTCTTCCCCCCAACAAATTGAACGGGAAATTGATTTTTAAGGAAACCACCATTTTCAGGTTTCCTCTCCTGGGGAAAATTCTGGCTGGTCTTCAGCCCGCCTGTGACACAATCAGGAACTCGTCACATATTTTCTACTCAAGATTTCCCATGTGGGCTCGGTTAGTGTTTTAACAAATGTACTTTTAAGAAACAATAGAAATACCAGTTAGAGAAAAATTTAGATTTGGGTAACATTCAACTGAAGAACCAATTTTTTTGAGCACAAAGAATGTTCCTGTAAAGGAGAGCTGTCGGTTATATTTTGGAGATATTTTTAATGGGTTTTCCGAGCCATTCCCTTCTATACTTTAGAGATTTCCAGTCTACAGTTAAAATTTGTTTAAGGCAGTACATAGAGCCCACTTTCGTAGTGGAGGAACTTGCAATTATTTTAAAGCCAGTATTAAAGATTTCAGTATTTCCCCCAGCACAGTCAAGTGCGAGAGAGTAGGCCAGAAGAGGAGAAAATAAACTCACCGTGCGGTATTTCAGATAGAGACGATTTTCATTTATTTGTTGTTTTGCCTTTTATGCTTATGTTTCTGGTTCTCTTTGCCACATTGGCTCTAAATATGAGGTCATCCACTCTCTAAGGGACAAGTTGCAGAGTAAGACGTGAGGCCACGGCATGTTCAGGACGAGTATTTTAGTTCCTTTATTACATGGGGTGTCTGTTGCCAACACTGTCCGTACCCGCCCGTCAGAAGTGTTCTGCAGGGCTGAGGGAAGGCTTTTGAGCATTGCAGGTGACAGATAAGGTAAGGGGACTCCTGCCCTTACGCCCCATCTCATATTTTAAACATTGTGGTTTTATTTATTATTTTTTATCTTTTTATTTATCTAGATATCCAGTTGGAATTGTCTAAACCAGAAATTGTTCATTCTCTTCTTTGCCGAAGGCTCGTTTCCTTTTCAGTGCCAGAGTCTTGTCTGTTATGCCTCAACCCCTTGTCACTAGGTACAGATCATTTACTCGGTCCTCAGAAACCTCAGCATAAAGTAGCGCTGAGCTTCACAGTGATCAAAGTCACCCCTGTATTTTGCTCTCTATTTTCATTTGCGGTATTATAATGAAACTGCCATACTGGATACACTATTACTATTTTGAGATGTCTGATGCTCTGCTATTAATTATTATTAATACCATGAGAAATAGGGGCCACTATTAATGAAGTATTAAATTTGGCAAATCTTTTCTAAACCTAAAAGACTAAATTAGTAAAAACCTAGAAACACTAGAGCTTACTATTGTAAATTTTTGCCATTTCTGCTTATTCTTGTGAAAAAGTTGACCTGGATCACACTGGAAGTTTCACTGTATTAATTTCAAGGGTGGAAATAGAAGGATGATTATCATAAGTTATGTTTACACTTTGGTAATATTTGAAAATGGATGTATATATTGGAAATGTCTGTAAGTCTGTGTCTCTACACCTAATTTATAATCTATTATTGCATTTTCTTACATGTCTTAAAAGCATTGTTCTTTATAACTTAATTTGTAAACTTCCAATGGTTAGATGAATGTCCAGCTGACAATGTTATAAATCAAATTCTTATTACTCAAATCATTTAGCTTGTGTTGTAACTCCTTTGATTTTCTGAAGTTAAATTGTAGTAACTTAAGGTCTAAATGAATTATTTTAAATTTCTACTTAAAACGGCTGACATTGTAAAAGTCACTTCATTTGATTGTCTAACAAAGGATAAAATGTAAACTGATGCTCTAAGGGTATGAAAACAAAGTGAAAGACCTCAGCTCTTGTGAACATTTTGCTTTCCTATTACTTCTTTCATTGACGATAGTGCATGATACTTAATTGAAAGTTCCGATGTCTCCCCAGTTCCTACTTTTTAATGCTAATGGTTTTCAGTGTCCATACAATTTAACACGTAAATGTTGCTTCATGAACCTTAAAACCTTTGCAGTTTTTTATTATCAGAAAATGAACGAAAAGGAAATATCTGGTTGCTATGAACTTTTTATTCCCTAAAAGAGAGCTCAGTATGACTGTAACGATAGGCCAAAAGAGTTTTGGGGGTTAAGTTGTGCTTTGTGCGGAGGGGCCGTGTTTACAGGCCAGGCTCTAGACAGCATTACGTGAGCTGGGTCGGTCATTTTCATAACAGGTCTTTAGTTTGATAACAGATTTCTTAAGGACCATCTCCCTTAATGCAGCTCACAGTTTATGTAACGCCGTTCTCATTTTTCCTTTGCCTGAATCAGAAGTTAACTTCAGAGTGTTAAGTTGGGTAGAAACCTCAGGCATCTACCTGTGCACTATTCTAAATTCTAATCATTGAAGGATGAGGTCCAGAAAGAAAATGTCCATATTTACTACTAGAATTATTTTTATTATTACGTGGCTGGGAGGAAGTCAAGTCTCAAAAGAAAATAGTATTATAGGAAATCTGAGCATGCTTCAGTGATTCACTCCTGAAAACCAGCCTGGATATCTTGGCAGATTTTGTTTGCATTTGTCTTGGGTATTTAAAGTCTCGGGAAATTTAATCTTGGTCCAAAACACGGGGGAAAAAAATAATACCAGACCAAACACATTTGAGTATCTTGAAGTAGCAGCACAGAATAGACTCAACTAAAAAGCTGGAGAGGAAAGCAAAAGCCTGCAGAATCAGTTTCCCCCCCGAAAGTAAAAGCATCGGGTTCTATTTATGGTTGACAGAATGCGAGGGTGTCTGTGCAGGTCTGTGGAAGGAATTGTTGTTACTTGAAGGGTCACGAACATATGGACCAGGCAGCCTGTGTCCTGCTTCCAGATCCTCAGAGTAGGGAAGGAAAGAACCATGATTTCCAATGCTTGGCCCTATCCCAACCCCCAAACCACTAAGGGATTCAACAGCAAGTGAAATATAAGGAGTAAGAACAACACACAACTTCTCAATAATGTGCATGCCGTTTGTGTAGATGTTCAGAACTATTTACGTGTGAGTATAGCTCCCACCTTACACATACACACACTCGCCACAGTCACATGGCATTAAAAAAAAACATTGTGTATGGAACTTGGTAACGTCAGTTAGAACCTTGAGCTGTAATCATAGCCTTATTGCCACTTTTTGTGTTGTGTATACATTGAATGGCTCGTAGATTTTAAAAGTTTTTTTTTTAATGTAAGTATTTCTACTAAATGCACTTATCCTTCTACATGTTTATATATTTTGGTAAAATTGATTTATTAGATACTTGGTATTTTAGTAAGATAAAGTTTCTTCAAATGTTGGATTAATGCTTTGACATCAAGATTGCACATTACTGAGGTAGAACTCAGAAGAAATTTATGCAGCTTTGGGCATTTTCAACTGTGGACTGCAGTTTTCTTGGCTAAAAATTGCACTGTGTGTGTTCTCGTGAATTTGTTCACACTTGTAAAACATAATTGGTGACTGTGATGCTTACGTCACTGACTAGTGACTCTCTGGTGGCAGTGGTGCCATCATGTGACCATTTATTTACTTCTGGTGTAAGTCATGACATTTTGGTTGTTGCCAAAAATAATGCAAATTGGTTGTGAGTGTGAGTGTGTTGTTGGAAGGTGTGTGCTTCTGTTTCTTTCAGCTACTTTATTTATACACACAGGTTTTCTGGGAGGATCCGATCATTCATTCATGAAAGAACAATTAGCCAGAAAGAATTATATTACCTAAAAAAGTGAGAATTGAGAGGCACTCCAGCTAGATAACACCTCCCAACAACATCAGATTAGTTAGTGCTTAGTGAATACCTTAAATATAAAGAAATGTATATGTTTTCCTCAATCGTATTTAATATCTTAACTACTGCTTTTGTATTTTTTAATGGTGTTGCAGTTAAACCACTAGTACACCTGCTACGCATTACTGACAAAACTGGACAGCTGTAAAATAAAAGAGAATAAATTCTGTTCCACTGTAAGAAGTTGATTGATTTCCAGCTTTCTTTATATATTAATAAAGGAAAAGAGTTGTTTGAAAATGATTTTAAGTCCAATAAGTATGGACAGCATGTTACCTGAAACATTTAATTTGTACATTTTGATGTCTGATCATTTGCATGGAAGAGACAATAGTGCCATGTCCAAATTGTTCTCTTGTGCTTGGTTAATGTGTCCTTCTCTAGATTGTTCCATTTCAAATGACATTCCTTACTCTTTGGTTTTCAGAGGTGTTCAAAACAAACTATCACAGCAGTCCTTTGTTATCTGAACGATCTAATAATACCTGTGTTTAATTTGTTAGTGTAAATAAATTTCCTGCCAATGAGTATTGTTGTTGTTAGACAACGAATGCAAATAAAAAGAGAAATATTGAGATCTGTCCAAGTAATTTTTTCCCCGTCTCCCATTTTCACCTTCCACTCAAACAAGCCTTGACTGGGTAAACCTGTGTTCACTGTCAAACCGTATCTGTCAATCAGGAGCAAAGTGCACGTTCTGTATGGAAATGAAACTAAAAATAAGTTTGAACACTGGTAAAGTATAAATTGGTGGTTAGAATTACATTTGAAAGCCCAATTATGGGACTGGGCATAAAGTTGAAAGAGCACAACCTCCACTCAAAGCCCCCTCATCATCTCCTGTTCCTGTCACTGCTTCAGCGTAAAGTCCCTGTTACCTACAACCAAGGAAGGCCTGTGACAAGTCCATTAAGCAGTCAGCCTCACACAGTGAGAGGCAAGCTGAGAAAGAATAGGGGCCTAGAGTGTGGGGATATTTTAAACAATTTTATTCCTAAAGCCTTAAAAATTCAGAGGACTTGGATACAGCGAGTGGTATAATATTAATTTTATTCTCTCTTATACACAGATGTTATAATTTATCTGTAGCTAAACCTTTGGCAATGCAAAAGTTTAAATCTAGGCCCCACAGCATAGACAAATTAAGCTGTTTTCCTCTTCCCAAGAGTGTGGGTTATGAAATTCCTAACCAAGCCATGTCCCTTTTTATCTTGAGTATATGCTGTGTCCAATTCGATAGCTTTCCTTATATTGGCAGAATTTGTTTATCGAGAACAGAATGTGATCACTTCTTTGCATGTGTTATGGAGGATAACTACTCAAGAGATTGTTTTTAAATTAGGAAAAGTGGGGTTTTCCCTTAAGCATCATGTTCATTGATAGCTTCAAAACAAATTATTTCAGAGAATCAGCTTCCTGGGTTGTGACTAGCATATCTGAATACTCGAGTATCTGTAGGGCACACAGCTCACTGAAATTATGACTAAAAAAATTAATAATAATAACTACAGTCCTGATATGAAGAATGTGTTTTCTGATAAACAGCCTGTTACTGTTTATTATTTAAGACAGTAGTCTTAAACTGTTGGTAATTAGCAATATCATTTTAGCAAAACATTTTCCTCCAAATGCCAGACCATCCTTATGACAAAGGCCTTAGAAAAATTTTATTGCTAAAGTGACTGCCTCAATGGAATGTCCCAAAGAAGTCAGCCAGCATAGAGGCGATACCTTCAAAGGGAACAAATAACTGAAGATATATGGCCTTTATATGTCAGCATTTCTAGCAAAATAATAACCTAGCCACGCCCCTCAGAAGATGGCCAAAGGCTGTTGATCTTGTCCATTTGTTTACCTTTCTGGGTTTTTTTTTTCAGGCTCCACAGAAAGTTAGAATAGGAACAAAACAAAACACCAGCACCACCATCTTAATAATACAGTCTTTGGGGACATTTAGCTTCACCCGAATCAATTTGTGGACTTTATTCTGACTCTAATTATTGAAGTGAACAAACTCCCTCCTTAATCCAGGTCAAAGAAACCACAATGTACAGTTTGTACCATGATATCAGGCACTGGCAATTGTCAGGTCTGACAACACTTTAAAGAATTTTAAGATGTTGCTACATTCCATTGCTACCAGAGAATTAACAGAAAAAGCGAGAGTGACAGGAGAGTCAGGGTAATTTAGGTGACTAGGGAGAATGTCACCTAAGAAAGCAGAAGTCAGTCTGACCATGTCACTGTGCCTATCGATTGCACTTGGGAAGTCCTTCTGGAGTCACAGGGTTACTTTGTCATGTACATCTAGATTTCTGCGGGTAAACAGAGTCCCCTGAGTGGAGTTGAGGACATGTGAGCTAATCCCTCTCCTGTCTGTCTTCTGAATATGACACAGCAAGATAGCACTCATGTGTTTTCAGGGAACTCAGACATTTTAAGGAAAGTACTTTGAGCATCACATGTAGTTAATCAAGACCTGAAAGTTGATGTAACAAGTCTAGCCATTTTAATGAGAAGAATTTTTATTGGTAAGTGACGCTTTCAAGTATTCCAAGACTGATTTGCTATCACATTCTTCAAAAAAGCCTGTTAAACAGTGCTTTGATGTTTCATGATGTCCAAATTTGGGCTCCACGCTCATTGTTCAGCTATCACTAAACAATTTAAAATGTGGCAAGGCGGTTGGGATGAGGGGCTCAGAGTTTCCATGGTCTGGGTGCAAACCGGCCTGTCAGAGCTCACAACAGAGAGCTTTGTGGAACACAGTGCCAATCAGCAATCTCCCTTTGTACACAGAGGCCACTGTACTGCCCTGCAACACTGTGCCATTTTCGGCGTAAACCAATGTCACTTTGGGTTCCTCTGTTAAAATGTTCTGGATTCGAAGTACCTATCAAAGAAATAACATGAGGTTAACATGTTTTTAAAAGTCATTAAAAATAACTGTAAGCCTGGGGTCATTTCTCTGAGAAGCCATATTTTCTTACATCATTAGATAAATCACATTTTGATCCACAACTACATTGAACACACCTGTTTTTGCATTTGTGCATCGATGGGTTTGGTGTTCTTCAACAGAAGAGGAAAGCACAAAGGCCGCCAGGGGTTGGGCAAGAAATGTACACGGGGCTGTAGTAAATGTGAAGAGGGAGCTGTCACTCAGCCACGGCCAAATTGTTGCCAGGCTATAATTCAGGTCCTTTTCTGTGTAGTTTTAGATAAGCTAGGGATTTGGATGTTTACACTTAATTCCTAGTTTTGAAACACAGGTAATCAAAGAAAAAAGTATGCCCCCCCCCCCAAATTCCCACATCTCTGCACCACACTTGGCCATGAGTTTAAGGTCCCATGGCTAAATGTATAAGATTTTTATAAATTCACTTGCCTTCACTTAGTTGAGGAGAAATTTGAGTGCATCATTAGCAATGCATAATATCGTGTTAAGATGACCTAAGAAATAGCCACTATTTGATCATTCTGGCTGACAAAAATAGGAATTTCATATGATTCAATCTAACTTAAAGAACAATAGGCGGAGGCTGGAGACCTGAGTCACAGCTTGGGTCTTCCGCTTACCATTTGTTTTTTCAGCCACAGAATGAGATGTGTGGGACTAGATTATCTCCTAATTTGAAGATAGGATACCTATATCACAAAAACACCAAGTGTGGCAGACTAGGAAAGCCAGTGCATGGATATAAAAGGGTCCAAGGGAACATGCAAAATGGCCTCTTTCAAAACAGCTGGCACCAAAGACAGATGTCTTAGGAAATTGCCATAGTATTAACATGTAGTAGTTACTTAGAGGGAAATAGCTGATGGTGCACCTTGGCTTAACAAGGCTTCTTGTTAATAAAACTAAATCACTCTTCTGTGGGGAAGTGCATTAGATAATGAATTGTTATTAATTTTTTGCTATTCCTTAGCAGATCCATCACTGGAAAGAAGTATTTTTGTCCAGAACAACAAACCAAGTTCTTGCTATGATCCAAGTTCACCAAATGAGCTAACAAGCGAGAACAAATTAGAATCTAACATTCTGCTCAGTTCTGATCAGTGGACACTCCATAGCATACATTTCTTCAATTCTATTAAGCATACCACTCAGGAATCTTTTTTTTTTTTTTTGAGACAGAGCCTCAAGCTGTCCCCCTGGGTAGAGTGCCATGACTTCACTGCTCACAGCAACCTCCAACTCCTGGGCTCAAGCGAGTCTCCTGCCTCCACCTCCCAAGTAGCTGGGACCCCAGACACCCGCCACAACGCCCAGCTATTTTTTGGTTGCAGCCATTATTGTTGTTTGGTGGGCACCAGGTTGGATTCGAACCCGCCACCTTAGGTGTATGTGGCTGGCGCCTTAGCCGCTTGAGCCACAGGCGCCGAGCCACCACTCAGGAATCTTTATAGCTAAAAACTAGCAGAAAGCACAAAGGATCTCCATTATGCATGATCACCATTGCTCCTGAAAATCTAGAAGTAAGATGTCTGAGAACCACAATGTAATTGGAAATCCACATTTTATTTCTTTTATCCAAGAGATATGGGACACATTTTTTTTTTTTTCTGTTGGGAGGTGAGACAGACTCTTTAAAGTTTAAAAATATAGCGGTAGACAAATATGTCAAAATGCTGCCCTGTATTTGATGTCAAAACCAGGCATAATTAGTGCATACAGAAAATTTAAAAATATACCACATAAGTATTTTGCCATTTTGGCCATTGACAAAATAGTTCAGTGAATAAAGACTGCAGACAAAAAACATGGGGTCTTTGAGTCTTATGTCAAATGTGGAAGAAGAGATCGTCTAAGCCAAAACAGAAAAATGTGATCTTCCAGCAAGTGATCTATCTCCCCATTCTGCAGAGAGGGTCTAGACAGACGAGACCCACATCCCAGCATCACAAAATCTGCTCCAGGGTGGGACCATTGCATTGACTTGTGCACGTACTGATGCACAGGAAGGGGGAGTCCAATAAATAGAAAGCCAGGTAACAGATGAGGTACCACAGCCAACAGGCATTTTTCCCAAGTTAGAGAAAGTTGCTGTTAAAATAAAGATAGGGACTTCTGTGCAGTTCTGGGTCCCCTGGCCCTGGCCCTCCAGGCCTGCTGTCCACTCTGCTGACTTGTACGGAAGCCTCCTTTGCAGGGGCTCCCTTGGCTTTCTGCTCCCAGCACCAGGAGCAAGGAAGAAGAGGTCTGAGGGGATATGGGGTATTTACTCTCCAGCCTTCCTCCCTGCAGGGCAGCTGCTAGTTGGCTATATCCCTCAACAACATGGCCAGTTCCTTTCAGCCCCCTCCACACACAGCTGTCTCCTTGTTCTGGCTTCTAGTAACCATTTCCAGTCCCCCTTGCCAACCCTGGGTGCTGCGTTATTCTCTGTTGATTTCCCTACATTCTGCCTGCACCTTTGCATATAGTCCCTTCATTAAACTCTCCTTACACAACCCTATTTAGACGTAGCATCTATTTCCTGCCTAGAAGAAAGCATCTCCAGAAGCTCTTTTTTCCCACATTGTTTGGACTATCTATCCATGTCTCCCCTCTTATTTGCACATACAATTAAGAATTATGTTTTCAACTGAAAAATAGCTAGGAATAAAGTCAATGATCGGGTTCATTTTTTAAAACTAACCTCAGATGCAGGAGGATTCTCGGGATCGTTGTAGAAGATTCGCATGCCATTGGGATGGCATCCAACCCAAAGGTCCCCTGTCACAGGATCCACGGATATATTATCCACCAGTGTGTTAAAATCAAGGGACTGCCAAGATTAAAAATGAGGAGAGAAGAAAAGGCAAACAATGAAACTAAACTGTGATGGAGCAATGTGTCAGAGAAAACAGTCCTACAGTCCTTGGTCCCCCCACTGCTGCTTCCAGGGACACAACAATTCTGTCCCATTTCAGTGGGATTCAAAAAACTCCCCCTGGTCTTCCATGTATGTTAGCATTTTGTCAGTTTCCAGGGCACATGGGGGTAGGATGAAGATACAGAAAGCCAAGAAACACTGTTAAAAGTCAGGTGAAATCACCTGAACTAACATCTGTGTGCAAACCTAAAACTAAAAAAAAAGAAAAACAAAGAAGTTGTAAGTGCAGCATAAAGCCATTTCTTCTAAAATGGCATGTGCAAGTGATATTTTTATAAGCATTCAGAAAACAACCAGGAAATGTAGATTCATTTCTGACCAGAGCATCAATGAAATGTGGGCTCTTTAATGGCTAATCATAGGCTGGGCAGGCTGAGAAGAAATGATCACCTGGGGTCTAATTTTTGCCTTGGAGTTGAGGAAAAGTTTGTTCTTTAGCTTCCTGTTGTTATTTAACTTCCTGTTCTTCTGCTGTTTATTCTCTAAGTATAAGTTGCAAGCGTGTGATGACTGCACAGATTGCTGTCGAGTCTTTATACCAGGATCATAAATAATACCGATGATTCTTAATTCCACCATTCATCATCTTGGCTGCCGTCTACCGGGGACAAATCCCATCTATTTGTTCACCTCTAACTCTCAGTCAGAGAAACAATATCCACCATGTACCTCAGCGCCCAGAGGCCCTGTAAATAACTGGTTGTGACTCACTGCAAAGGCCAGAGCGTGGGCAGGCAGCTGCCCCGAGCTTCCTACTCAAAATGAGAGCTGCCCCCCCAAGCCCACAGAGGGATTAGAGGGCTCAAGCGTCAAGACACAGCCTCCTTCTCACCTTCCTGCAGAGAGCCATCACTCCTGTCTACCCTGGAAACAGGCACAGTAGTAGCCAGAGGAGGTGGCTGAGCACGGTCCCCTGGTCCAAAGCAGCTGCCGGCTCCCCCACCCCCACCCCCTGCCTGCATCCATCCCCGTGTCAGCAGGCTACTCTGATGCATTCATTTCTTTAAATAAGGAACATGTTTGTCTCGGGGCTCTGCTATTATCTTTGGAAGGGGTACAGCCATAGCGGATGGAACCCACTGAGCTGACAGTCGGGGGTGGGAGTGGGAGAAGGACACGGAGGCCCAGGGTCCCGTCCGTTCAACACGCAATTACTGAGCTCCTACGTGCGCTCTGCAAGGAGCTTAGCACCTGGAGAGTGCTGAGTACCTCGGCAGATACGGTCCCTGCCGAGGAAGAGCTGGCAGTCCAGCAGGGAGCCTGTTCTGAGTCCAGAAATGAACTCTTGTCTTGCAAATAAGTAATTCCTCCCCGTGCTGACTCACTACAAGGCGTGCGTTTATCACATCGCACACTCCTGCAAAGCCAAGTGGAAAATTTTACATTTCTTAAACACTTACACGGGGAAACTTAATAAATTATTCTCTTTGAGAAAAATTGTATTCCCTGTTAACAAGTAGCCCAATTTTTAGAGAATTGAAATTCACTAAAGTGTGGCTAATCCATTAACTAAGTCTTGGGATCTTTTCTGGAGGACAGAATTATTGTTATTGTGGTAAAATACGATTTGCCATTTAACCATTTTTACGTGTATAACTCAGGGGCATTAAGTACGCTCACAACGTCTGTACCCATCATCACTGTCCATCCCCAGCACGTTCAATCATTCCAAGTGGAAACCCAGCACTCATTACACAGTGACTCCCTATTCCCTTCCCCCTGAGTCCTTGGTAACTGCCCTTCTATTTTCTGTTCCTGTAAGTTTATTTACCTATTCTAGGTTCTTCATACAAGTGGAATCATGTAATATCTGCCTTTTTGTAACTGGCTTATTTCACTTAGCATGACGTTTTCAAGGTTTACTCACGTTGTAGCGTGTGTCAGATGGTCACTTCTTTTAAAACCTGAGCAATACTCCATTCTACGTGTAGACCATATTTGGGCAGGACATAAACTCATTCATGCCTCATCATGAATTTTCAAATTAGCTTCAGCTAGTATACCAAATTACGTGGCACTCTCAGGTATCAATTAACTGGTATTAGTTAATACTGTCCTTCAAAAGAAAGAATACAATTCTAGTCGAGAGGTAGCCTCTACATTCTGAGTTATTATCATGGGAGACACGTGAGGTCTGTTGCCAGGAGTGGGCCCCAAACCTGAAGTAAGCCTTGCCTTACAATCTTGCCTCTGTGGGAGCAGGGCCCTGGCATTCTGTTATGAATGTATATTGAACTGGGTCCTATTCTTATAAATTCCTTTAAGTTTCGATTTACAGAAGTACCTACTGTTACAACCACAGTTTGTTGTTATTCCCTCAGCCAGTACGACTGTGTGAAATTCCATTTTACTTCAGCTAATACCAAACAGCCTGCCCATGATTTTTAATGTCAAACACAATATTACATTTGATGTTGCTTCGAGATAATTTTCTCGAGTGAAAGCTCTCGTGACAGTAGCTCAGATGTGCTGACAGGAACAGTCATTCAGTCACTGGGGACAGCGCATCCTGCTGTGGTGACTATGGCAGAAGAGCAAGGTCTTGTTTTCCAGGGACGGGGGCCCCTTTCATTATGTTCCGCTTTACTCTTAGTCTCTCTTCCCCTGCCTCCCCGTCCCCTTTGGGTTTTTATCCCTTTTGACTCAAACCTTTGGACTGGACCAAATTAGTGGGGGCAGAAGGTGAAACTCTGTAGCATGCTCGGCACCCCCACCACATTAATTTAACAAGTATTTGTTGAGTGCTGACTAGCTGTTTAGAACTGTTCAAAGAACAGATAGAAAAAAAAAAAAAAACTCGCCTGGTAGACTTTACACCCTAGTGGGGGAGTCAGCTAATGAAGACAATAAGTACAATACTAGCATGTTGGTAATAAATGCTGAAAGGAAAATAAAACCGTAAGGGAGCCAGGAAATATGCAGGGTGGAGGAGCAGGGTTGCAAGTATAGATTAGGAGGTAAGGAAAGGCCCACTAAGATGACACTTTAGTAAAACTGGAAGGAGGTGAAGAAGAGAGCCACAGAGATCTGGAGGAAAATCCAGCAGAGTGAACAGCGCCCTCCTGAGGCAGGGCCATGTCTGGGGAGCTCCAGGATAACCCAGAGGCAGAGGGGGCAGGGCAGAGGCACAGCTGGGGAAGGAGGCAGAGAGACCATGGGCGGCCAGATTGCACAGCAGCCCACCATGAGCACGTGGGCTTTATACCTCCCCTGGAGAACAGTCCTGAATTAAGTACATGTGGAGACTCAGTTTTTGGCTCTTCCATGAACACATACAGAGAACAAGGAGGGTAGAAAGGAGGAAGATTGGAAGAGGGGAAGGAAGAAAGGGAAGAAGAGCATAGAGAGGAAGGGAGGGAGGATCTGGGAACACAGGGCCCAACTTAAAATGGACTAAAGCAGAAAGAATCGACGTTTCCTAAATAAAATAGGTGGTTTGCTGTTTCCCACTCTGTAGTTGAGCAAAAGTGAACAACAAACACGTAACCATGCTGATGACTCTTAATAAAGCAGTGAAAAATTGGTTCTCACCCACTCCAATTAGACAATCCTTTTTTCCTCCCATTTAATTTCACAAATCAATTAGAATCTAATTATCACTCTGCAAACTTATAGTGTTAATACATCTTACCTTCAATGGAGTTAAAGTCCAATTAGCATGCTTTTCATACACATGAATCTTATGAGCCAGCAATTCAGCTATATAGACATACCTTCAAAGAAGAAAGAGCTACATCAAAGTACTTGAAGTAATGCAATTCAAAAGGTTAGAGTTGTAATAACTCTTCCTCGGGAAGAGCTTTGCTTATGGACTGGAAAATGGAACCCATCTCGAAGCACCCCAAAGCACACTAAATTCTAAAAGAATTGAGTGAGTTTACAGTGCACAAAGGAGTTTAATCTCTGAAAAGTTATTTCTGAAGGTGGGAACCTAGTCGTCCCTGATCAGTGGGGAAGTATGTGTGCAACATCACACCACCAAGCTGTGATAGTCTAAGTACATCCCAGAAGAAAAAGAGAAATTTCTTCTTGGTTATCTCCCATTTTTGAAGACCAGGAGATCATATGAATAGTTAAAAGCTGTTCATGTTGTTTCTCCTAAACACAACAGAATCTTCACAGTTGACCACCTCCCTTCATTGACCACCTTCTTAAGTTTACTGACTTTTCAAAGACCAGACACACACCACATGTACATATCAGCAAAACAGGCCTAGTTCCTCATGTTGAGCACCTCTGTAGGTTGACCAGTTTGTTACAGTCCCTTGGATGATCAACTTACAGAGGTTCTACTATGTATGTTACTAACTCTCTGAAATCCCTGAGGAAACTAGATGAAGAAGGGTATAGATGGATATATATATTATATGTACACACATATATTTATACATATACCTCTGCCACCCAAAGTGTGGTCTCCAGACAGGTGTTGGTCTGTAAATTGTCTATTTTAGGCCCACCACCAAATAAGGTTATAAATCAACTACACGATTAAACACACTGCTTAGTTAAGCTGACTTTTTATTTCAGCATAGGACTTTCTTGATGAAGGAAGCAGTGCCCTGATTTACATTTGGGGGCAAGCACCTTATCTTGTCAGAAGCCAGCACTGTTGCTATATATACCTGCATACGATTAATCTCATCATACATTCAAAAATCTTCCCTCCAAACAAAGCCAGTTAGAAATATTAAATCTTTATCATAGTTCCCTCACTTGAAATGAACTATTTTTTTCCAAAAAGAAAATAAAAGCAATATGCCTACACAGAATAAAAAATTTTGATTTGATACATTTTATAGCCCCTGAACAATGAAAAGATGTTTTACATTTTTTCCTAAGTTCATTTCACTGGGAAAACCAGTTAAAATGTGTAACATTATTTAGATAAGGAGTATGTTCTTAGAGATATCTAATGCGAATCTGAGTAAATCCATTACATGGTAAAGCATTTCCATACTTGCCATCAGGTGAAAGGCTGATTCCGTTAGCAAAATCGAATCCTTCTGCCACCACTCGAACTTCATTTGGAGAATAGTAAACAACATATGACCACGATAAACCCAAATACAACTCCCAGGATCGTAAGTAGGGGTGAACAAAATAGTGATCATTTGTGCCATAAAACTGCTCAGGTCCCACCGCGACAATATCATTCAAACTGCAATTAAAAGGCACACACATAATATATACAGATGAAAGTATTGCACATTATAGGATTAGGAATTGTCATCATTATTGTCTATTCCTAAAATCAAAGTATGGGATGGAACCTTCATGCTGGCTGTAATGGCACAGAATCAATACGATTATCATCCCTACCTAGACAGTCCTCAAAGGGAATAGTTGGTCTAAGAAATCCTAAGAGGTGATCATGGCACTGTAACATAAAAGTCCTATTGATTACCTCTTAAAAGTAGTGTTATAGGGTGTGCATTTGTGAGTGTGTATAGATATACTAAATTCAGAGGACATTAAATTAGGCCAGAAATCATTATCAGGGCAAAACGTATCTGTGCTCATGTAGAACTGACTCCCTATCAGTCCAAGGTATCATAAGACAATGGAAAAAACTCTCAACTGGCAGCCTGGAGACTTCTTTCTAGTTAAAGCTCTGCTACTACTAACCATGTAATCTAGGGAAAATCAATCTTTTCACATGTCAGGGCCTCAGTTTCCTTATCTATGAAAGGAGGATGATGAACTGGTCTATTCTCCAGCCTTAAGGTTTGGTGAGTCTAAATGGAATAAAATGTCCATGAACAAGAATGCTCAGAAATAGTTATGATATGGTTTCTTTTCTTTTTGTTTAGGATTCTCTCTCTGTTACTGAAAATGTTAAGATATATGAGCCTATTTTTCTGCTTTAATAGGTACAACAGAGAACACATAAGTGAGTCATTCTTTGCTGATTGAGGTGACGGAAGTTCCCCAGGGCCATGATCTTGGAGAAAATGATCTCTGTTCTATTGCAGAGGGCGTAATGGCCAGCGCATCAGCTCTGACGCAGCTCTGCGCTTTTGGGCAAGTTAGACAAGCGTTCAGAGCCTTAGTTTTCTCGCCTGTAAAGAGAGGTTAAATAATTTCTCCAAAGTCATACAACTCGTTAGTAGAAGACTAAGGGTCAGAATTTTAATTTGAGGATTTGCAGTGGGAATTACAATGAGATAATGCCTGTTGTGTGCTTTGCAGGGAGCCTGACACTCTCTAAATCCTCAGTCAATGGTAGTCCCTCTTACTAAACGAAAAAAAGGTCTAGGAATTTAAGATGAGTCTGGACAGACTCCAGACATAAATCTGCAAGTTGGTTTTACATTCTCTTTTTTTGAAAGTAAATTTCTGAAATCAGTATGCATTACTATCATTTCTCTGCTTTTCATAGAAAGGAGATGAATGGAATGGTAATAGCTTTGCAATCTGATGGACTTCACTGGAATCCTGACACTGCTTGCCATGGTCACAACATGGGGCCACAGTGTGTTGTTAAATGTACAGCCACTTCTCTGAACCTCAGTTTTCTCTCTATACCTTGAAAGACTGGGATAAGAATAAAATGAAATAATTACTGTAAAGGCCTTCGCTTCATGCCTCACATATAAGAAATGACCACTAATAACAGTGTGGTATTATTATAATGACAGGCTTAAATTATAATTGATTCAGAAACTGGAACACTAATGTTATAAACAACCATCAAGTACAAAGCAGAAAATACACATGGCTAACCATCAGGTTGAAAGGGCAGAATTCTACTTAATCAGGGCATCATGGTTATTTTTAATAATAACTAAATAATTTTGCAACTGGCCCAGAAAAAAAATTCCCCAACCCCAGGAAGTTGGACAAACCTGAGATTTTTCAAGATTAAATGGCAAAACAAATAAAATAAGTTTTCCCTATTTTGGAGTGGTATAGGACACTAGCACTGGACTCAAGCTACCAGGACTAAAATCCCAGCTGCACCATTTACTGTTGGGCTCATCTGAACCAATATAACAAATCCCCAATCTTGAATATTTTTTAACTTGTGATGGATATAATAATAAAACACAAAGAAGATGGTATTTGTACAAAGTCAAGGAAATAATTTGTTTAAATTGGTTAGTGCAGTCTGACATAGAGTTTAAGTTCATTAAATTGTTATTATCACTATCATTATCATCACTAGCCCAGCTTCATTTACACACTTTTCCCTATGTTAGATCTTCATATTCTTCCCACACGCCAAACCCTCAGTGACCTCATTCTCTTTCCAAAGTATATTTGCTGAATGAATAAACTCTTCCACCAAAGGGTCTCAGAATTTTCACTCATTCCAGGGGTGCAGAAGAAGACCTAGGCTGTAGATCCTCATTGGCCTCTAATTAATTGATTGACCTTCATCAATAGCTCAATTTCTCTCCAATCTCAGTTTCCTCATCTTCAAACTACCAGGTAAGAAAGGTGAGGAAGGAGCATTGATAGCACAGAGTGTACACTACATACCAAGCATTTTACTAGGCACCTACAAAGAGTACAAATCTAGATTTACAAACATAGAAACAGTCAAATACTGTATGTAAATTATGCAAATAGGGACTAGGATTCTGGAACATCATAATAATTAAGTGGTAAAGATTACTTTGGAAGACAGTGTTAGGTTGTTGTTCTAAATCCATCTCTATACTCACAAGCCAAATCTTCACAGGGCAAGCAGGGAAGTTGACTTTCTGTTGGGTTGGCTGGGATTTGGGATTCTTGGGTGTTTTTTTCCCCATATGTTATATGGTCAAGGAGCCTAGAATGGAGCTGAGTATTAACCTAGCTCTGCTATTACCTAAATTACATGCAACCAGAGGGAGTAGAGGTCATATGAGAAGGTCTCAGAGGCACTAGATTTTGGATCATCTCTTAGATAAGTATTTCTAATTCACAGAAAAATCTACAATTCCATTTTTTTCACTAAAATTAAAATAAATAAATTATCTCAAGATATGGAATTTGTCTACGAAGCCTGTTTGGGTTTGAAATACCAACTCTGGTTGAAAAAGGGCAGAGTTTTTATTTTGTTTTGTTTTGTTATAAGAGCTTGAATAGAGAGTCTGAGGCCAGGAGCCAGGAGCCAATGTTCAACCAGCCTGGCAAATGAAGGCAAAAACAACAGGTCTTCTCTGAGGGCCTTGAATCCTCAAAGGTTCTGCAGAGGAACATTTGGAAGAGCTTGTGATCATTAGAAAGGCAAATCAAACAGCCACCCTGGCCAAAAGGAAAAAAACTAAAAGTTGATTTATCTACCACTGCTGTTAAAGGAAAATAGAAATATGATATATCTCAATACTTAGGCAGAAGTTTGTGTCTGATGGTTTTTAGATGCAAAAGTGATTTTTCCTCTTCTTGAAATTTAAACAATTCTACTGTGGTCTTGCCGTCTGGATGGTTCACCACCAGCAGGTATACAGTATTATCTGAGAGGAGATTAAAAACAAAAATTGAAACATTAACTGAGCTCTCAGTTGTCAGCCCTCTCTCCAAAAAGCAATTTCAGCCCACCTCCAGCTAGTACTTAGGATGTCAGGCAGATGGAATATTTTCATCTCTTTGTACAGAGAAGCATTCCAAAGAAAAGTGACTTAAGGAAGAACCAGTGACAGTCTCTACACACTCAAAATTCCACTGGAGGAAAAAAATTAGGAACTTAAGAATGAACATCACTGTCACTAAAATTCCAAAGAGCTTGTTAAGCTTTCTAGTTCAAATGATCTCTGAGAGATGTAGAACTGAGGCAAAAGGGTTAAAAGATGCAGAACTCCCAATATGAGAAGGTGTGCTCAGGTGTAATTTACACTACGCTGA
The DNA here is from genome assembly GCF_000181295.1 of Otolemur garnettii. Classification (NCBI taxonomy): domain Eukaryota; kingdom Metazoa; phylum Chordata; class Mammalia; order Primates; family Galagidae; genus Otolemur; species Otolemur garnettii. Next base: position 22,722,408 of record NW_003852400.1, read on the forward strand.
TAAATTCTGTAAGAGGAACATCTAAAAGATAGGAGCAAACAGAAGCAGCTTCTGTGAGTCAGAGGGATTTTTGGTCAAGAAAGTGTGATCAGAGTTGGCAAGTGAAGTTAGATTATGGCCTGTGCCCTAAGAAGCAGTAGTCATTGGATATCTCTAACACGATCAAATTGGTGTTTAAAGGAAATGATGAAAAGCTTGGCAAGTTGAACTGAAGAGATAGGAACAAGGAAGCCAGCCAAGAAGCTTTATATTAACCCATTCAACAAACCAGTGTTTACTGTAGTTGGTGTTAAATGCTGTAGTTGAAAAATACAAGATACATAGAGTAATGAGATATTTTCTTCATGGAAATCAGGGATGTTCTCTCTGGTGAAGGGATGTTAGAACAAAGATTGACATGAAATAAGAGAGCAATCTCTGTGGATATTGGTGAAAGAGCATTCCAAGCTGAGGGAAGAGGCATGCAAAGGCCTGAGGCAGAGCTTCCTAGACACATTCACCTCACAGTGGGGTTGTTGGGGAGCAGAGTGAAAGGAGAGTGAAAGAGAGGGAGGGCTGAGCCACAGGGAGCCAGGTCACTTTTGCTGGGGCTGAGGGTGAGGATCCCTGGTTTCCTCGGTGTGGGGGTGGGGGGTGGGAGTGTCCTTGAGTCAGGGAATAACATCCTGAGATTCCATCAGCAATCCAGGTATGTGGAGGGAAGGAATTGAATCAGGAAGATGCCACCAACAAAAGAAAAAAAAAAAAAAAAAGGCAGAGAAAGGCATTTGACAGGAAGCACCAAAAGACCCTGGTAATGGCCGAGGAGTGAGTGAACCGGAAATCAAATATAAGTGAGGATTAAAACCCAGATTTATATTTTACATGAGAGATTCTACTTCTAGAAATTTACTCTAAGAAAATAGTCTCAGAAGGTACATATGTGAGGATGTTCATTTTGGCACTGTTTGCAATGAGCAGAATTGTGGGAACATGTTGAGAATCCAAGAGCAGATGAACTCTATCCTGGCACGCCCACACAACAGGATCCTGAGTGGCCAGCACAAAGAGCTCCAAATGTGCTATCAGAGAAAAGAGTCCATGGTGTAGTATTTAATGCAAAAGCAATTTATAGAGGGGGTTGTATTTTCATTTTTAAAAGTATGCACACATCCAACACTATATTTTTGGCACTTAAAAATATTTTAAAAATAAAATGTAATGGTGATGAATGGGAGCATGGGTGGAGAGACCATTAAAAAGGATATGTAAAAGGCACATGGGGGCCAGGTGTGGTGGCTCATGTCTGTTATCGTAGCACTCTGGGAGGCCGAGGCAGGAGGATCACTTGAGCTCAGGAGTTAGAGACCAACTGAGCAAGAGCAAGACAATGTCTCACTAAAAATAGAAAAATTAGCCAGGCATTGTGGCAGGTGCCTGTAGTCACAGCTACTTGGGAGACTGGGGCAGGAGGATTGTGTGAACCCAGGAGTTTGAGGTTGCCATGAGCTGGCTGATGCCATGACTTTCTAGTCAGAGCAACAGTAAGACTCAGTCTCAAGAAAAAAGTCACGTGGGGAAGAGGTGAAAAGGGGAAGATAAAAGGATGGAAAGTCATTATTCAACATTTTGCATTTAAAGTGGCCATCGGAGTGAGGCCTAATTGGAAATATCTAGTAAGCACTCCCAGTAAAGGAAGTAAAGGGCTAAAGAAAATAATAATAATTATACCCCATATTTGAGGATGTTCTCCTATAAAGCAGGCACCATGACACTGGTTTGAAATTTCTGAAAAAATAAAACATGGAACCTCTGGGGGTGTGGCCAGAGAGCTGGCAATGAGTGATGAAGCAAGGAATGGGGGAGAAAACCCGGCAGCAGGATTAGAACCAGGACAGAGAAGCATGTGGCATCCAGGGAAGAACAGGTTTGTGAAGGAAGAAAGGAAGGAGAGGAAGGAGGGAGGGGAGAGGAGGTTTATTAGTAAGGACATCACTGATGGCTGTCAAGGGATTTGAGCCACTTCTGAGGGACTATCTGATGAGGAAATGGAGGCAACAGGTATAGACATGATTCTTACCCCAGCCTTACATTTTTATCACCTGGACAACATGTATTTGCTTCCAGGCTTCCCTCAGACCAATTAAATCAGAATCGCTGGGGCTGGGGCCTGGGCATTGTTTTTGAAATCCCCAGGTTTTTCCGTGTGCAACTGGGGCTGAGAATTAATATAGAAAACAAAGAAATGCCGGCAAATAGAAGGTAAAAATGGGATGGAAGCTTAAGGGACAAGGACAACAAGTTACACTGAAAAGTCTCACAACATGGAGAAGCAGTTTGAATACAGAACAGAGGAGCAGGGGGCATTGAGGTGACGAGGCCAGGAAAGACCTGACCATGGTGACTTTCATTGAATGCATAGGAAGCAGATGCCTTAGGTTAGAAAAATCTCTTCATGTAAAATGCCTGCGTGTTTAAAATAGCTTAAAATAGAAAACCTATAATGATTAGGGCTGAAAATTATTATTATAGTAATTATAAGGATAATGTGAATGCTGGTATTTTATAAAATTAGGTGCTTTACAAATCTTAAATATCTTAGCATTCTCAAGTATTTAAGCAGCTTCAATATTGTACTTAATTAACATAGGGGGTAGGTTTAAAATCCAGAATAAGAACATTATTCGTGATTATGCTTTGGATGGATGAGGAAAAAAATTGTTCATTCATTGGCATGTTATTTTCTGTGTTTTTTTTTTTTTAATTTGGTTTTGTTTTTAAGGAACAGTAAATGTTGTCACCTTCATCTGTGAATGTGCTGATCCCATGAGGGTTAAATGAAGATAAATCAAATTTACTTCCAGTGATCTCCAATTCCAACACTGTTAGACCTTTTTCATTCAGGTCCATCAGAAGTATTTTTCCAGGATTAGCAGGTTCAAAATCCTTTAGTCCAGGATATTTTAATCCCTTGTAAAATGTGGAAGAGAAAAAGCAGGCACGTTACAAATACAGGAGAACTTCCGTAAGTTGACCAGTCAAGAGAGTGTAACAAACTGGTCAGCATAAAGAGGTGGTAATATGAGGAACTAGAGCTACCGATGCAGCACTGATAGGGGCATGTGGTGCATGTTCAGTCTATGGAAATTAGGTCAATTTAAGGAGGAGGTCAATGCAGGGAGGTGGCCAACTATGCAGTTCTATTGTACTTCAAATGCTAATGGAAGTAGCAGATAGCACATGGCTTCTCTGAGCCACAGGGCTGGTCACAGGGCCAAATTGGAAGCCTCTTACCCAACTTAATGCAATAGGTCCCCATGGGACTCTGGAAGCCACATGCTCCACCAGGCCACCCCATACAAACTCATCAATCCCCTGCACCAAAGTCATATGTGGACCATGCCACAACTTCTAGTCCTTAAGATCAAAAATGAAGAGCAGACCAATGGGGCAATTACTAATTATCTTTAATAATATAAGCAAGCAATACAGAGAGAACATTGGTTGTGGTCTTTAAACTGTTCTCTAGCAGGTTCTTGGAAGAATCTCAGGGCAGAGGTTTAGAAAAAGTCTAGCGGGGCCAGGGAACTACTCCTCCTTCAATCAGAACAACAAAGCTATTGCTTTATATATTGGAGTCCTCCTACATAAGATTTTGCTTGAAATATGCATTCTGCTGTTTTGAAAAGGTTTGCAAGATACAGCTTAAAGGATGACAAGTCCTCCATCTTCCTAAAAGAAAATTAGACTAAATAAGTGAGAATAAGTAAGCAAAGGGTTTTAAATGGCTGGACGACTTGTCTATTGTATCCTATCAACTAACTCCATTATGTTATGTTACGTTATGATCCCTAGACCAGAAGGTTGACTCTTTTGTTTTGAACTGTATCACCTATCAAAGTGATGTCCATGCAGCAGAGTTTCACCAAACAGGGTGGGGTTTATTTTTAAGACCTGGGAATTGTAGGATGACCTATCAACAATTTTAAATTAAAGGTATAAAAAATTAACAATTGAAATGATTTACAAGGGAATATATATATATATGTATGTATGTATGTATATAAACATATACTTAATTCAGAAAATATTTGAGCATACCAGGTAAAAGTTTCAAAGGATAGACCTGGAAACCCTTCTTAAATGTATTGAGCTCACAGACAAATTGGTACAAAGAAAGCCAAGGTAATGTAAAATGTTCAATGTAGACACAAGAACCCAGACACGCATAGAACGCATATAATCATAATTACAACACTAATGCAAATGTAGATGGAGTTTGTCTTTAGAGCCACATGACTGCTCATTTTATTGAAAGATGGCATTGGTATACAAAAGGCCTACGTGAAAGATTTAAACTGCCTTTCCTAGAAATGTCCTAAAACACAGTAAGTGAAAGGAAACACTCACAGAACTAATGAAAGCCAGACCGTTAGGCAGTATCTCCAAGTCTTCTGAGCCATTTTCTGCCAGAAAGGAAAACAGACAGGACAGATTGTTCCATGTTAATGCAGAAAGCTGATGACCCATTTGTTCATCACTCCTCCTTTGGAACCAGGAGGACAATATATTAGCTCCTCTTTGATAGGTTTAGAATATTCATTCTCCCATTTATTTATTCAAATTGATAAATGTGATTTTTATGGAAATCGAAAACATATTAATATCATTTATAAGTATAATTAAAATATATGCTTGCTACATGTATACAGGTATTTGTTTTAAATTTATAGATTGGAACCTTATTCCTTAAAGCCTGAGTCCTCTTACACAAAGTTCATAGAAAGTCAACAAAATGTATAAAAGATGTGGTAATTTGAAAAATCTCGATGTTTTTTAAAGATACAGGGTAAACTACAAATACATATTGGTAGTAAATATAAATTTACTATTAATTCTAAATATCAGTTAAATATCCCTACCTTCAAGTTAGTTATACTTTATACATGTAAATTTTTAGAATTATAATTAGAGACAAATGAACTATTTGATTTCATATTTAAACTCTTAGTGGAGATGTTTTTCAAATACTCGGTAATATTTGATATCAATATGATATTTTTCTAGGAAAAATGTTGAACCGTAAGATACCTAGCCAAGTTTAATATTAACTAAGTCTTCTGGTCTAGCCTTCTGAACTTTAGTCAATCGAGATAAATAAGTCTAAAAAAAACCCCACAAAAACAAAAATCACGCAGAATATAGCAAAAACACGGAGTTCACATAAGTTGTCCTCAAATAACAAAGCTGGTTGGTTGAAAGCAGTTAGGGTGTTGAGCCCTGGGACACTCCCTGTTGATGGTCCAACCAGCAGCAAGTCCCCTGACCTTTTTTAGTTTGGTTGGCAGGGGCTGCCTTCCATGGCAGAGGCCGGCCTGATAACTAGGAATATATTCCCAGCTTCCTTTGCAGCTAGAGCATCAGCCTGTTCTCCAGTTCTGACTAATGAGGTCTAAAGGGAAATCTGTTGAGAGCTTTTGGGAAAATTCCTTTGCTGATATTAAAAGAGAGATGCATGAGGAGAAGCCTTGTGGTAATTACATAGGCCTGTGAGAGCATTTCTTTTCTTTAATTATCCTTTCCTCATTGCATTATGTCCTCTTCTTTCTCTCTCCTGCCATCTCCTTAGGTTAGATTACCATGAAATCAAACATCATTCTGACTATTGGTTTTCCTCTACTGACCAAACAAAAATAAACAATTAAAACTGCCAACACCTTGGCAATATGTTGATGAAGCTGAGAGTCAAACAACATGGCATTTATAATTAACTACTGACTTTATGATAAATATCCTCCTGGTTTAAAGTTTTATTTTTGGACAAAGTTAAACAGGTACATTAATCAAACAAATAGCAAGATAATATTGCCAGTTCAAATGAGACTCTTTATCCTTTCACATACATACCAATTCCTTTAACGAAATTACAGTTGGGAAGTTCCACTGGTGTTACTTCTCGGACAGCATTCATTCGGGTTCTGTGGGGGAGAAAGAAAATACACACAAAACTATTCAGAAATTATAATTAAGTTGCAAAGGTAAGCAGTCCACAAAGTTCTCCTTAATTATACTTTGCCTCAGTTCCACCCCAGAGTTAGTGGTTCCTGGCATCTGCAATTCTATCAGGTAAGGGCAGAGCAAGGTAAGTGGGGACCTCTGGGCTCAGCAATTGTTAATAGCATTTATTTAGTGGAGGTGGAGAGACACACAAAGGAGATACAGAGAGTTCAGTCCAGGGCTCTTGCAGTTTGGCAGGAGCAGGAACTATCTCATCATTTGGGTAAGGACTCCTACCTGGAAAGCTGTAAGGACTCCTACCTGGAAAGCTAGACTCCTACCTGTTAAATGGCAGTATGGTTCCAGTTTACTCCATTGATGTTTTAGGGTTGCTGACACATGGGCTTCCTACCCATCTGCCCAGTCTGGTTCCACAGTCTGGATTGGGTATCTGCTTTTGAATGTAGTACTTGAAAAATGCAAGCGTGTTCAAAGGATTTGCAACTTCAGAAAGTCATATAAAAAACACATATATGCACATACACACGAGCAACTTAGTAAAGATGAGTTCATAAACACTGCGGGGAATGTCTGAGTAAAGGACAGAGGAAAAATGAACAGACATGAGCGCCAGCAGGCTGAGCAGTGCAAATCTATAGATGAGGCATTTGAAAGAAACAGGCCACAGCGTGAGCACAGCCAAGACATCTAAACATTAACATTTTTTAAGAGCTAGTGATACAATAAAGTCGTAGTGAGTCACGGTGATTATCCAAGAATCCCTAGAAATCTTATCTGGCTACAGGTAGGTTGAGAAATTCATTACTTGCCCCACTGATAATTTAGTCTCACAGAAGGAAAAAGATGGGCTAGAGGTGAATGGACATTGAATAAAATTCTTACCATCATGGTATACAATTATAGGAACTTGGGGACAATTGGCGTTTACTCATACATTTAGAGAAAATTGTGTATGCACCTACTGTCAGACCATTGGCTGTCAATTCCACCCTCTATGAAAGTCTGACCTAAGAGGTTAGGAGTGGGGTCTGGCAATCTGCTTTGTAAAAGCACCACAGTTTGTCGTGTTCAACCAGAGCAGAGAAACACCAGCCTAGGTGCTAGAGATCCAGAGATGAATGATTAGATGAGAAAGGCTTGGCCTGCCAGGAGATTAGGGTTCCTTGATTGACAGACATGATCATGAAAAAGAGACTTCAAAGAAAGCTGGAATCTGCTCAGGACCTGAGAGGCTGAAAGGTATCTCAAAAATGGGAATCTGAAATTATAAGAGCAGAAGCTTATAGTGAGGAAATATAAGTAGAAGTGACAGAGCAGTGACTTACAAACTGTTCAGACACAGACACACGTTAGGAAAAACATCTTCCATGGTGCCAACACACAGCATGCACACCCACACACATATACATCTGAAACAAGGTTTACAAAATGTGGCATCATAGCTCACAGCAATTTCAAACTCTTGGGTTCAAGAGATCTTCCTGCCTCAGCCTCCTCAGTAGCTGGGAGTACAGGTGCCCACCCACCACAATGCCCAGCTAGTTTTTCTATTTTTAGTAGAGACGGGATTTCATTCTTGCTCAAGCTGGTCTCAAACTCCTGAGGTCAAGCCATCTACCTGCCTCAGCCTCATGAGCCACAGCACCAGGCCATGTGATACATTTTTAACTTTTCTACTCAATTCTGTTCCATTCATTTGAAAATGTTGGTGATAATCTACTAAATTGATTGTGTGACCAACCATTTTGAAAAACTCTGACCTAAGGAAAGTACAGTTGTTCTGTTCATAGAATGCCTCAAGGGATTCAAAGGGTGGGTATGAGATGTTAAGGGTGAAGGTCACAACCAAAGAAAATATAAAGGATGACAAGGAGGAGAGTCAAGGATCCAAAATTACTGAATGGGCCAAGACTTGTGAAAAATGCCAAGGACAGCCCAATTAGCTTTTCTGGGATGTAAAACCACATGGGAAGAATAGGGTCATTAAATGTGGTGGGTTCACGGAGGACAGAGAAAGGCAAGAACTGCTTGGCTCCAACTCTAATTCAGGTTCCTCTCTCTTAGAAGATAAACTCTAATCTGGAAAAGGTAGAATAATCACAGTTAAAGGGAGCCCAGGGTAGGCAATGAGGCATTAAGTCAGCACCCAGTGGCTTTGGCTTCAATTTGGGGCCCAAACAAGTCATATCTCAACAGGATAATCATTACTACTACAGTTCACATACTGCATACATCCTCATTTCATCCTCAAACTCCTCCCTGAGGTGTTATTTTCCCTATTTTACAGGCAACTAAGATTAACTAACTTTCCAAGGCCACAAAATTATGAAATGGCTGAGCTGGGATTGGAGCTCAAGCATGAATGCAAAGCTTGCATTCCGTCCTCTAACTAAGCCAGATATAAGAAAACCCTACCTAGGCTGGGCACAGTGGCTCATGCCTGTAATCCTAGATCTCTGGGAGGTCCAGGCAGATAGATCTTCTAAGCTTAGGAGCTTGAGACCAGCCTGAGCAAGAATGAGACCTCCATCTCTACTAAAAATAGAAAAACTCAGCCAGGTGCCTGTAGTCCCAGCTATGCAGCAGGCTGACACAAGAGGATCTCTTGAGCTCTAAAAGTTTGAAGTTGCTGTGAGCTATGATGCCATAGCACTCTACCCCAGGGCAACAAAGTGAGACTCTATCTCAAAAAAAAGAAAATAAAAAAAAAGAGAGAGTGTGTGTGAGAGAAAGAGAGAGAGAAAAGAAACCCTGCCTAAAAGCCAGAGGAAGCACCTGAGGACTGCATGCCTGGGTTAATACAGTCCAATTCATGTTTTTCTACCTTATTTTCAAATTATCTTATCAAAGGCTTAAGTCCAAATTTCAGGTCAAAGAGATAAAGTTCAATGTCTGAAATATGTCCCTGATGCACAGCCACTGAATTCTATCCAGGAATCACACAACCTTTGGTAGTGAACTTGCCCTCATCAGCTTCATGTTGCTCTAAAGAAATATCTGACATTAGAAATTCATAAAGGAGAAAGGTTTATTTGGCTCATGAATTTGGATGGCAGGCATCTACATCCGGTGAGGACTCAGGCTGCTTTCACTCATGAGACAGTGTGTGCCAAGATCACGTGGGGAGAGAGGACCAGAGAGAGAAGGGGTAGGGGCCAGGCTCTTTTGAACAACCAGATCTCTTAGGAACTAATAGAATGAGATCTCACCTTTGAGGAAAAACATTAATCTATTCAAGAGGAATTCACATCTGTGACCCAAATACCTCCCATTAGTCCCACACCCAACACTGGGGACCAAATGAGGTTTGGAGGGGACCAGCATGTAAACCACAGCACAAGTATTCTGTGCAAATACATGCTGGTTCCTTCAGGGGTGGGCGGGGGAAGCTATGCATGAAAAAATCCATTCTGAAACTTTTCCCGGGGCCAGATTCACCCTCCTCAGTCTATATTCTACTGCTGCACACTCCTCATTCATTCAGATTCCTTTCTGAGGCCTACTATGTGCTGAGCCCTGTGGTAACCACGCTCACATATATTACCCATTTAATCTCTTTAGCCACCTTGGGACAAAGATGAATATTTTCCCTGTTTTACAGAGGTGAAAATGGAGGTACCAAGAAGCTAAGTAATTTGCGTGGGGGCTGCTTATTTAAATGGATAGAGTTAGGATTTGAAATTGGGTGTCATGATCCCACAGACTTTTTCCTACCTCTTTCACTCCTCTTGTCATACTCATTTTCATGTTTTCCTGTGATATGTATGATTACCCCATAATTTTCTGGAGAAACAGACTAGAATTGTTTTGAGGGTGAAGTGGTAAAGTACTTCAAAAGTTGTGGGTGGTCAGGAAGACACCGCTGCCCTCCTCCTACCGCAGTGCTCGCCTACAATGAGCAGGGGCAGCAGAGGAGCCTGGAGAGGTCTAAGGCCAGCTCTGCACCTTCCTTCTCAAGCCGAGAGACACAGAGGTCACATCAAGGCTACACGCAGCTGACTATGAAGATGGCAGGAGACCCTTGGTCCAGGGGAGCTCTCAGCTCCTTCCTCTGTGCCCCTTCTCCTTGGAAGCTCAGGATGTCCCTTGTGGAATCCCCTGTACGTTTCTACAAGTTCCCTCCATTCCAGGCTTATATAACTTCCTCGCAAATCCCCCAGCTGAGTACAACCTATCTGGAAAGAAAAAAGGAAAGGAAAAAGTGTTCTTTCCAGTCATCTGCCTTGCTCCCTGTGCAGGTATCAGAACATACTCTCTTCCCTTCTCTCCCTTGGGAAGGTTCATGATCTTCTCTGGGACTTAGTTTATTTCATCTTTAACATGAAAATAAAGATCATTTGTTGATCCTCCAGGATCTCTTAGTCTGGTTCTAACATAAGCTGTGGCAGCATTTGAATGCCCTTTGGAAAGGGACATACAAGTCCTCTGGGGATCCTGTTAAACAAGGCTGATTCTACTGCGATAGTGTAGGGCATGTGTGTCTGTCTGTGTGTCCAGGGAGCTCCTTGGTGACACTAGTGGAGTAGCTTTGTTTATAGCACTGTTTGCCACTAAAGGAGATTATATGGTATGTTCGTATGTCTCTCTCTCTTTCTCTCTCTCCCTCTATATATGCACACATACAAACACACTATACTCATTCTCTCTCTGCCACCATACTCATTCTCTCTCTCTCTCCATATATATATAGACAAACATGCAAACACACTATATAATCTCCTTTAGTGGCAAACAGTGCTATAATTAATGAAAACTCACAAACTATAATTTTTACATGATTTGAGAGCTTCTCACTTTTCTCTAACACTTTATTATTTCACATTTAACAATTATTAAAAAACCCACAATAATTTATAAAAACCCTATCTGAAAAGAAGCTTCTAATTAGTCCATGAGATTATAAAATTTTTTTTAAAAATCAAATATATTCAATTTAATTTTATTAATGTTTTACTGCAGAGTAAATAAGATACAATTGACTAAACATTAAGAAACCAGGATGATCATCTAGACTTTGATCTGTAAAAACTTACCATGAAACTTCTGATAAGTTCTTAAAATATCCCCCCCCCATCGCTTTGTATAGCACCTGAAGGTTTATTAAATTATTTAAAGGGAGGAAAGAAACGAACATTTATTGAATGTTAGTACTGTGTCCTAGGCAGGGTGTTAATTGCTTCCCATGGGTGTCTATTACCAGTTCCAGTTTGCAGAGCAGCTAAGGTGTACAGACCTAAAGTGATTTACGGGATCCCAGACTCCAAAAGCAGGCCCAGAACCCAGGGCATGACAGGGTTCCTTCTTCCCCCACGGCTCCCCACTGAAGTGAGTCATTAGCTCACACCTGCTCTGGTCCACACTCAGGGTTTTTGTCATCCTCATCTTAACTTCAAATTAAGAATCTTTAAGCCAGGAAGGTTTGCACCAGGACCAAAAAGTCAAGTGGGGAATGAGGTAGGGTCCCTTTTTCAAGTTATAAACTCTCAAGGGGACTTCCCCAGCTCAGTTATTTGGAATTCTGTTGTTGTTGTTCCCAGGTTGAGAAGTGAATCTGTAGCCAAAGCCCACAGATGTCACGAAAAATTAGTTTGTGTATGCTGACAATCTGTCCCCTCATGCCGCTGACGAGCGTTTCACGTCAGAGGGGGCCAGACATTGGTGAGATCCCCTGCAGAATGTGCATTCAGCGCCTGCCTGCAGATTTTAGGTTAAGACCCTCGACCCTCTTTGGGGGGGTGCCTGGAACTGGCGAAGGGGAGTGGGAAGGATGGGGACTGCCACACACCCCAACTTACTGGTAAGAAGACCGGTGGTCCCGGAAGAGTGCCAGTCCCAGCCCCAGGACGGTGAGGGTGAGTAACTTCGCCATGGTCTAGGAAGGTCAGAAAGAAGATTGGGTGCAGGCATGCAAGCCTAAGAGAGCCCTCCTGCCGCCGCCGACCTGCTCCGGATGCCCTGGGGTTGGCCCGCCCCGCCCTGGCCGGCGGAGGCTCGCAGGGCGCCCGGTGCACTCACCCTGCGGGGTCAATGCTCCAGCTGGGAGCCACAGCGCTTGGCCCGGAGAGCCTCGTGTTGCCTTCTCAGACTTTAAAGAGAGACCAGGTGCCTAATTCCATCAAGGAGGGAGATCAATTAAGTTGAGGGGAATAGAGAGCCGTGGGAAAGGACAGCCCAGCTTTGGCGAGCGCTCCCTTTGTGCCAATTAGGTCCTAATCCTTATGTCTTGCGGGGGTCAGTAACTTGATCGTGGTGACCGAGGAGGAAGTGAGGGCTGTGGTAGGAACCCCGGATCTAACCGTTCTCACCATGCTGCCCTCATGCCACCTTCCACCATCGGGATTTCAAACATCACTTCTGACCTTACAGCTCACTCAAGTACACTGCTCCCCAGTTCACACATTTCCCCATATGGAAAAAAATAAAGCGGGGAGGGAGACAGGGAGATCGTGCTGCTTATGAGCTGGCAGTCGGGGAAGGGCTCAGTACAACCGCGTCTCTCTTCTCTCCTGTTACTATGAATGAAGTGTTCCCTGCTTTGCCAAAGCCCAGCCCTTTCCTTGGCTTTGAGTCCCTTTCCTTCTCCCTTTTGGTCCAAATTACACCTCTCTTCTGCAATATCCATCTCTTCCTCTTTTCTGGAATATTGCCAACAGATACCAACATGCTTTAGTTATCACCCACTGTTTTCCAGGGAAAACTCTCTGTGACCTCATTAACCACGGTCCTCTTCCTCTGCTTCTCCTGAACACTCACTCACTTTTATACCTTGAGCTTCTATGTAATAGTCTGAGCATCCGTGTGCCAGACCGCGATTCTGTGGAGAGGAGAAGTGGCCAGCTAGGGCCAGCCTTCTAACCAGCCCCACCAAGGAAACACATGTGTGAATGAAGCCTTCTTGAATCCGTTAGACCAGCCTGGCCATGGGCTGGACTCCTCTGAGGCACCGTGGTAAATACCGAGTGGAGCAGAAGAATCTACTGGAAGAGTACGATCATAGAAGCCAGGAGTGTGTGAAAAGAGGGGAGTGCTATGAGTTCAGTGTGATAAAGGCAGAGCTGTAACCACTGACATCATGGGTACCACGGTGGTTTAATAAGAGCAGATTCTACAGCTGAGTCAAAGGAACACAAGCCATAGCAGAATGGGTTAAGGAGAACACCATGGAAGATTGGAGATATTCCCCAAGGTTAGCTGAGAAGCCAAACAATCATGTGGTGCTCATAAACAGTGGGTAAGGAATTTGAGTAGGGCTCAGCAAGTTGCCTGGTTAACGTTCTCACCAAGATGTCTAAGATTTTTTTCAAAATGTGTTCAAAACAGAACACTTGATCCGCCCCCCATCCACTTGTTATGCCTCCAAGTTTTTCACATTTCAATAAATGACATCACTACCATCTCGCTGTTCAAGCCCCAAATCTTGTTTCATTCGTCTCATCCCCTTATACCAAATGTATCAGCCAGTCCCATAAGCTCTACTCTGCATTACTTACCTAGGGCTGTATAACAAATTACACTGAAATCTAGCTGTTTTGAACAACAGCCATTATCTCATAGTTTCTGTGGGTCAGGAATCCAAGTGTGGCATAGCTAGATATCCTTGGCTCACGGGTTCTCATGTGTTGATTCTGAGCTGTCATCCAGAGATGCCATCTCCTCTGAAGGCTCAACTGGGAGAAGTGGACAAAGTGAGATCAGCTCCCAAGATCATTCATAAGTTTTTGGGAGACTCGGGTCCCTTGCCGCATGGGCCTCTTCACAGAGCTATAACAGGGCAAGGTAGCTGACTTCCCTAAGGGTGAGCAGTCTGACAGAGGGAAACAGAATGTCCTCAAAGCACTTTTAATAATCTAACTTCAGAAGTGTCATGCCCTAACTTCTGCCATATTGTATGTGTTAGAAACAGACTACTAACTTCAGTTTATGTTCAGGGGGTGAGGAATTGAGCTCCACCTCTTGAGGGAAAGCATTTTTAGCTTTTTACATTCTTTGACATGTATAGAAAGATCTAAAACCACCAGAATTTCCAAATAAATCTTGACTCAACCTATCTCTCTCCCTGTTCACTGCCATCTCTCTAGTATAGGCTACTATTATCCCCAGCCAGGCTAGAACAACCTCTTCATTGTTCTCTCTCTAACTACCCCCCCCAATCTATTCTTCTTATGGCAGCCCCAGTAATCTTTTAATTATGTAAACCAGATTATATCATTTCCCTGCTTAAAATCCTCTCTCTCATACCTTCTCATTTTACTTTCTTATCATGGCCCTAAAGACCCCATAAGATCTACCCTGTGCTTACCATCTGACCTAATTTCTTATCATCCACTCAGCATAATGTTGTCACATCAGGTTTCTTACCATTCTGTACACTTGCTAAGCTCATTGCACTTCACCATCCTTGCCTTTGTTATTTTTTTGTCTGCAACGCTCTCCCCAATCCTCTCACTGGCTCCATGTCTGCTCCTTGTATTTATCTTGTCCTTTGAGTCTTTATTTAAATGTTACTTCTTTGGAGAGGCCTTCCCAGTGTTACCATCTATAGGAGCCTCCCCTTCCATCCTCCCTCTCCACCTACTGGCTAAGACCCCAGGGCTGATGTTGAATGGTTGGCAGCAGTACCGAGTTACTAGTTGTTAGAATAGTGACTATTTCTATACTGGTTGGGGAATAGTCGCTTCCTCAACCCCTTCCCACAAGAGGTCCCCCTTCCTTGGAATCCACCCCTCAATTCATCATGGTCTAGTAACTAAGGTATTATTGTCTGTGTAGTCTAGCAAGTCTCTACAATCCTTTGTTCAGCTGTGACTAATCTGACTGATTGAGGATGTGCTGTAGGACTCTACCACCATATGAAATCATCTTCATCATCTGTTTACCTGTATGCACTCTGTCTTCCTCCACTAGCATATAAACTTCAGAAGGGCACAGACCTTAGCTAATATGCTACCTTCTCTTACAAGAGAGAAATGCATTTTTCTGGAGTCCGGATCTAGTCAATCTTAAGATTTCTTTCTCTAAATAAAGACCTTGGACTTCACTGTTGCTTACTCTATTTTGATAAGTCACAGGGAAGGCCATGGAGGAGTGAGAGGGTCCCATTATTTCCCATTCTCTCTTTCTCCCAACTTATCCTTCTTTCTTCCTTAAGTTAAGTGAAATAAACCAGGCACAGAAAGACAAATACAACCTGATTTCACTTACATGTGGAATCTGGAAAAAAGTTCAACTCAGAAGTCATGAGTAGAATGATAGTTACCAAGCAGGGGCTGGGGAATGGGGAATGTTGGCACATGTTGGCCAAAGGGTACAAATTTCATCTAGATAGGAGGAATAAGTTCAAGCGGTCTATTGTACAACATGGTCACTATAGTTACTAACAATGTATTGCATTATTGAAAATTGCTAAGAGAGCAGATTTTAAGTGTTCTCAAAATAAGTAGAATAAGTAGGTGATGTAATGCATATGTTAATTAGCCATTCCACAATGTATACATATTTTAAAACATCATCTTGTACATGATAAACATATACAATTTTTATTTGTCAATTTAAAATTTAAAGTACAAGATTATGGTAACAATTATCCATAAATTATATAATAGATCAATGTTTTTGTTCAATTTATTTGTTCTGCTCTATGAGACCTGAGAGCAGTGATTCTTGATCTATTTCAAATTGATTCAACTAACTTTAAAACACTGATGAATGTGATAAACACTGTTTACGGATTCATATACATATATAATACTCACATTACATTTCAGGAATTTCCCTACCAAACCAGGAAGCCTATAATGACCAGGTCAGATGTTAAGACATTTGCACCAAAATGTTTACTGCAGCCTAATTCATAATTTCCAAGTCATGAAAGCAGCCCAAGTGCCCCTTGACCCATGAATGGATTCATATACATTGTGGTATATGTATACAGTGGAATACTGTAAACAAAGATAGAGATTTGACATCTTTTATGTTTACCTAGATGGAGCTGGAACATATTCTTCTTAGTGAAGTATCTCAAGAATGGAGGAAAAAGTATCCAATATACTCAATACTATTACAAAACCAATATATAATCACCTACACTTTCATACAAATGATAAAATACAACTATAGTCCAGAAAGAAGGAGGAAAGAGGAGGGAGAGGGGAGGGGAGAGAGAAGGGTGGGAGGAAGAGGGTGTTTAGGCTCCAAGCCTAATATGCACAATGCAAGGGTACATGTCAAAACTATTAAGAGTAGAGTATAGGCTCCGTGCCTGAGCTCAAGAGGCTAGGGCACCAGCCACATACACCAGAACTGGTGGGTTCAAATCCAGTCTGGGCCTGACAAACAACAATGACAACTACAACCCAAAAATAGCCAGGCATTGTGGTGAGCACCTGTAGTCCCAGCTACTTGGGAGGCTGAGGCAAAAGAATCACGAAAGCCCAAGAGTTGGAGGTTGCTGTAAGCTGTGACGCCATGGCACTCTACCCAGGGTGACAGCTTGAGATTCTGTCTCAAAAAAAAAAAAAAAAAGTAGAGTATAAATGTCTTAACACAAATAAGTAAGTGAGGTGAATGTTATGTTAACCAGTCTGAAGTAAGAATTCTAAATTGTATATAAAATCAGCACATTGTACCCTGTAAATGCATTAATTGTATACAGTTATGATTTAATTTAAAAAAACACAAAGATTCTGGTAGCTCAAGCTGAAAATGTACAGGCGCTACAGACAGGACAAATGAATTAACCAATGTGAAAAAAAAGAGTCTTTATCTAGAGGAAAAATGAAAACTCTTGAGTAATTAGTGATACCTAGTGTGCTATGAATTACTTTGAAATGGTCTACTCCCTCTAGACTTTTGTTTTCACTGATCTTTTGACTGAAAATCTGTTTTCCCATAACCTCTCTATTTCCAATTTTTTTCTTTTAGAAAACAGCTTTATTGAAATATTGAGATAATAATATACATATAGTAAAGTATACACATTTAACGTATATAGATAAATGTTTTGATATATGTATATATCCCTGAAACCATCACAGTAACCAACATAATAAATATATTCTTCAAAAGTCTCTTTTAAATATATTCTTCCAAAAGTCTCTTCATGCTCATTTGCAATCCATCTCTCCTGCCTCTTGCATCTGTTTCCCCCACCCCAATCTGCAGATGTATTAGTTAGCTACTGCTGTGTAATGAATAACCCCCAAAATGTATCAGCTTAAAACAATGAACATTTATTATCTTTTCTGTGAGCCAGGGGTACAACTCACCTGGGAACCTCTTCCCCAGGGGCTCTCCCAAGGTTGCAACCAAGGCATTGATTGGCTAGGGCTATGATCTCAGTTCATAAGCAACAGGCCATCATTTTTTTCCTGCCCTAATCTCAAAAGTGACATCTTATTATTTTTGCCATATTTTTTTCATGAGGAATGAGTCATAAGTCCCACCCACTCTGAAGGGGAAGAAATTGCACCAGGGTATTAATAGTATGCCACATTTTGACATGGCTAAATCCTACTTGCTCCTTCAGGCATCAGTTTAGAATTTACTTCTACTAGTTTTCTTTTTTCCCTCTAACTGATTAAGGGGGTAGAAAGGTTTTTTGTTACATGTGTGAGTTGTACAAATTGAAGTCAGGGCTTTTAGTGTACTCATTGCCAGAATAGTGTATAGGTAAATTTTATCCCTTACTCCATCCCTCCCTCCCTCCCCGTTCTGTTGGTTTTCCCTGACCCCTAAATACCAATCTCATTTGTCTCATTGTACCACACTTCTTCTTTTTACAGCTGCCACTCTGTGTTGTTAATACTTATTACTTAACTGTTTTTCTTATAAGACTCCAAGCCTAGGTAATGGTGCCTTTTTTACTGCAAGAGCCCTAATGCCTGGGCTCTTGATAGCACCTAACGAACACTAGGTGCTCAATAACTATTATTGAATAAATGAATGAATGCATATTTGAAGATCATTATAGGAGCATCTGGAATACTTTAACATACCATTGAATTTAAGGTGCCTTCAATATTAAATATAACAATTTTATTATTTTTATTTTATGTGCTACTAAGAAAAAAATTATCAATCTATAATATAATTCCAATAAACTGTCAATTATACAATAATTTCCTATTTATAACAGAAATGTTAAAATGTGCAAACAAGAGTATGAGTTAATGGAATATGAAAACTTGAATTGTATTGGAAGTTCTGGAGGTATTTCACCCTTAGAATTCCTTTTCATCACCAGAATTGAGTACTAAAATAACAAACTCTTGAAAAACTCAGATATCATCTTGAGTTGTATAATGCCTCTCCTTTCCTCTCTCTGTATTCATGTGCTAAATATTTATTTGCACAGATCCAAATGTTATCTCCTAAATGTATTTGGTGAAAATATCACATACATATACTCATTCTTCCACTTTCCTACAAAAAGCCTGAGTATTAATGAAAAACTCTCAATGGATTTGCAGAAAGTTAGAGCCATAGTTGCAAAGTTTAATTTTGCATGGAAGGGTGACTCAGTGGCTATTCTTGATACTGTTCTTCTACAGAGGATGCTGAACCCAGTGAGCAGTAGTTGCAATGTACTCAAGTTTCTGAAAGTGTGAAATTACAACCTCCTGAAGATGCCGGTAACATCATTGTGTGTGAGGCAGCTATCATAGGCCTGGTGAAAAACCCTAGACTTTAAATACTGAATTCAAGGTCACTGCTGAAAATTCTGTAACTGCAGGAATATTATCTGTAAAATGGAAATAATTCCTAGGGTTTTGCTGTATGAAGTAAAAAAAAAAAATACTGTGAAACCACCATGCAGCTATAAAACAACTGCAGTACAGACAATAAAATTCTATCCAATTCTAAAGTTAGTTTACAACTAAATTCAAGTGAGGGACAGGAGGGAGGAGGGAAAAGGAGAGGGGAGAAGGGTAGGGGGTTGGTAACCTCTCACTCAATGGGCACAAAGTAAGGGTGTACAGGTACCCCTTGGGTGAAGGGCCCACCTACAGCTTGAACTATACCTGACAGGTGCAAACAATGTAATCTAATCCTTTGTACCTTCACATTAATCTGGAATTTAAGAAATGTTAGTTTACAGAATGCTTCACCTTACATCATCTTCATCATCTTACAACGTCTGAGTAAAGGAGATAGGTCCAATCATCCCCCTTTTATACAAAGTCACCCCGTTAGGAAGTGTGTTTGTATGTCTGTATTTGGCGATCCTAAATTTGAAACGCAGAGCCTCAAAGAATAGAAAGGAAGAACTGACAGAATTGTATCACTTCCCTTCAGTCGCTAAGCGCAGAACTCAAAATGCTTAAAAGCCTGAAGACAGTAGAAGGAAGAAAATAATAAAGATGAAACCAGCAATCAATAAAATGGAAAACAAACTTGAACAGAAAACATCCGTTGAATGAAATGTTATCCGGCCACAGTGCTATGACGTGGGTGCACCTTGAAACCATCATGCAAAGGGAAAGGAGCCAGACACAAAAGGACAGATAGCGCAGGATTCCATTTATATGAAATAGCCAGAGAAAGAAAATCCATAGACACAGAGAACAGATTAATAGTTGCCAGAAGATCCAGGGGAGAGTAGAATGGGGAATAACGACTTAAGGGGTACGAGTTTGCTTTGGGGGTGATGAAAATATTCTGGCACAAGGCAGTGATGGTGGTTGTACATTGTGAATGTTGACATTGTGAATGTACCATTGTAAAATGGTTAAGTCGTGAACATCATGTGAATTTTCTTCTAATAAAAACCCCAGAGAAGACAAAGCATTCAAAACTTATTTATTAAAAAGATAATAAAGTATGTAAATCCCTGGTAGGACGGACAGAGAGACTTTTAGCATATGATGTGATTACTTTGAAAACCAGTGGGCTTTTCCAGAATCCCCACATGAACAATTTATTTTCCAAAGATCTTCACTTTGCATCCTGCCTTCGGACAATCCAGATTCACCTCAGAAGCCAGTATTTTTTTCTGTACAGGAAATTGGTGACAGTGCAGACTGCTCCATCTGCACTTCATTTAGGTTTTTCCACTTGATAGAATCAATGACATAATATGGTGTATGTGATTCACCAATCACCTGCTAGAAACCACAGTGGTCCTCTGGCATGGAAAACCCCGAGCTCAAGGAACATAATTTTGTGACGACTATTCATTTCACCATTTCCCCAAGTCATCCCCAGTGGACTTAGCTGCTTCTGCTGTGTGTATCTGTGAGAATATAAAGCTGAGTATGCTCAAGAGCGCTTGTACATTCTCTCTCCTACTTAAGAACATTCTTTGTAGTTTTCTTCAACTGGATGACTGTCCTTGGCGGTGCTAATTAGGGTCTTTTATATCTCCAGTAAATCACTTTTCTGGATGACCACATTGCATGGCAAAAAATGAGCTTTGGCAAAAAGTAAGTGATTTGTGTTCTTGCTGTGGACAAATGTCTGCAGTTTCGTGACAAGCAATAAAACACAAGCACATCAATAATACTCACTAAGAACCTGAGTCTGTCCTCTGTGATATGTGGAGACGGGAAATCAGCACCTTCAGCCTCCTGTCCAACACCCTTTGGATACAATGTTTTTAAACCCTGGCTACCTCTTATAAAATACCAGTGCCTGAGCCCCAACAAGGGGGTTGGACTCTACTCTTCTGCCCTGTGTGCCTCCTCCACAGAGATAGAAACTAAAAGTTGCATTCCCTGGCCTCTCTTGATGCCACAGTATGGATGTAGTGTTGTGTCTGAGTCAGCAGGACTTGAGCAAAATTAAAATTTAATAAGAGTTTGCTAATCTGTTTTGCTAGAGTGCCCTATGTCTGCAGTAGTAGCTTTGGAGACGATAGTTCGTGTGAGTCCTTGAACTCTGGATCTCACCTGTCATGGCTACAACTGTCTATACTCCCACTAATGATGCATGAGGTCTCCTGTATTTCCTCCTCCTATTGACATCTGGCAATCTCAAGCCTTTTAATTTTGGCTAGTCTAATAGACACACGATCATTTCAAAGTTCTGTTTTAATTGGCACATTCTGATTACTAAAGGTTCTGAGCATCTTTCATGTGCTTCATTTTTTTCTATCTTCTGTAAATTGCTTCTTCACACCATTTGCCTGTTATTCCTCAGGGTTATTATCCCCACTTTGTTATTTTAAAGACTTCTTAATATAGTCTACTTATTAATACCTTGTCAGTTTAACATTGCAAATATTTCTCATTTGGATATTTGTCTATTATCTTTGCCAGTTGTATTCTTCACTCAGTGGAAAATCCCAAATTTTGGTGATTCAAATGCAATCAACTTCTTTTGTCTTAGGGTTTATGCTGCTTTTTAAATTTTGTCTCAGGAGTCCTTTCCGACTCTTAGGTCATAAAGATACTATTGTACAGGCCACGGAGCACAGTGGTTCACACCTGTAATCCTAGCATCCTGGGAGGCTGAGGTGGGAGGATCAGTCTGAGCAATAGGGAGGTCTTATCTCTGCTAAAAATAGAAATACCAGCCAGGCATTTTGTCAGGTGCCTGGAGTCCCAGCTACTCAGGAGGCTAAGGCAAGAGGATAGCTTGAATCCAGGAGTTTGAGGTTGCTGTGAGCTAGGCTAATGCCACTGCCTGGGCAACAGAGTGAGACTCTGCCTAAAAAAAAATGGTTTGAGGTTGCTGTGAGCTAGGCTAATGCCCAGCCTGGGCAACAGAGTGAGACCCTGCCTAAAAAAAAAAAAAGCTACCCTCCTACATTGGTTTCTACTAACTCTAAAGGTTATCCTTCACCTAGAACTCTTTAACACATCCAGAATTCATTCTTCTTAGGTAGTTACCTATAGATGTTAGGTAGGGTGCAGTTTTATTTCTCTCCTTTAAAGTGAATCCTCCCTCTCAATGCCATCTTCTAAACACAGCACCTTTTACCTCTTGATAGGTGCTGCTAACTTTACCTTATATTGATTCTTCATCCACACGTATGTAACTTTTTTGAGACCTCTATTCTCTGATTGATCCATTGATCTATTCGTTTTTTTCTTGCACAACTACTAAACTGTTTTTATTATGAGGCCCACCCCTGCCCTTTATTTTTATTTTTTGAAGTTGACTTTGCTCTTCCATATGCATAAAAAATATCTTGTGAGATATATCATATATACCTGAGAGTGTAGAAAGTGCATATGTACAGCCACAATTATAAAAATACCATCAGGGTAAGCCACCATCCAGGTCAAGAAATACAATATTACCAGTCCTCCAAAGGGTCCTCCTCTATCACTCCCTGATTGCAATCTCCATTTCCCCCCCAGGCAATCAATATTCTAACTGTTGTGATAATCATTATCTTCCTATTCTCTCTGGTTTAACGCATTCTCAAAAAAAAAATTGCTTAATTTTTCCTTTTTTTAATCCATGTTGTTGCATGCAGGTCTAGTTGAGGCATGCCTTGCTATATGGTATTTCACTGTATGAATTTACCATAACTGATTATTCATTTCAACATTTATGGACATTATTTTTTCTACTTTTTCATTTATTTTAATGTGAAGATTTTCTTATGCTAACTTACTAACTCAATTTCTGTAATGGTGATAGAATTATAATTATTTCCAAACTCTTTTTGAGTCAGTTTAAGAAATTGTGGTACAAAGTAAGACCTGGCCAGCAGGGCCTCAGGGCTCCCAAAAGAGCTCAACTATCCCCAATCTCTACCCTAACATCTCTGACAATTAACCTTGGTCTCTGACAATTAAGCAGAAAGACCAGGGAAGAGAAGAGAGTGAGTCATCAAAATGCCACATTACAGTGAGGAACAAGTCTCTTGCTCCAGCCAAGTGAGGGAAGGGGCTTGAGACAATCCCACAGACAGTGAGAGTGCTAACACACAGGGAGATCTGTTTGGATAACAGTCCAGGCAGCAGGCCTTTTGGTAAATCTGTGCGTAGGAGGGGAGAAAAACATTAACAAGGAAGATAATAGGACAATGAGAGGATAATAGTGGGACAATCTATGCTACTATCCTTTGGCAAAGAAAGGGCGAATCACTTACTCCAAAAGGGATCCAAGTTTGAACCATGTTTCCAGGGCTGTTCTCCAAAAGAAGACACACTAGGTGAGGAGATACCAGCAGCTGAGGGCTTGAGAGTGACCCACTTGAAGCATGACCAGGAGCAAAGTGTGGAAGAGTTATGCTAGAGCTTGATCATCTGCTGGCATCCTGGGAGAGGGCCAGCATGATAGCCAGTGGTCCTAGCTATGAACAGCCAATGAAAGATTGTAATCACACGCCTGTTAGCAAAAGACTTTAGTCCTTTCCCCCTTGACTGTTCCAACTCTGAAAAAGCTAAAATCATATAGTGTATCAGCACTAATTTTTTCCCAAAACTTATGTAATTTTAAATAAATAAATAATTACTTAACTAAATTGTTTTAGAAGCAGAGTCTTGCTCTGTTGCTTAGGCTGGAGTGTACTGGCATGATAATAGTTCGCTGTAACCTCGAACTCCTGGGTTTGAGTGATTCTCCTGCCTCAGCCTACCTAGTAGCTGGGACTACAGGTTTGCACCACCACACTCAGATAATTTTCTTTCCTTGTAGTGACAGGGTCTTGCTATGTCATCCAGGCTAGTCTTAAACTCCTAGCCTCAAGTCATCCTCCCAACTTGGTCTCCCAAAGTGGTGTGATTATAGGCATTAGCTGCCATATCCAAATTTTATTTTTGACTGCCCATACTAATTGGTAGCGGGATCAATATAATGCATAAATAAATTTCAAAGTCCCCTTCTAATCCTTGGAGTGTTGTCTAAATTCCTGGAGGCTTTCGCAGCACTAAACCAACATGGAAGACTTTTGCCCTTTGATGTCCCTATCTAAGCTCTGGTTTTCATTCTTATCAAGTGACTGTTTTCTTTTCTCTGACAGCAAGTTTTATTTTAATACACCAGTTTTCTCTCCAATCATCCATGTACCCCTCTGGGACACATGGGAATTTGCATCTGTGCTAGGTTCAAGGGCAGGTAATGCTATAATGCCACTTCTAATAAACCTATTGGCCTTTCTTCTTAGTTCTTGCATCAGGCTGGGCACAGAAGAACCCCTGCACCTTGTGACTTTTCCAGGTCCTCCCTGAGAAAAAACACATGAGTTACCCAGCAATCAGATCCCCCAAATTTCTTGAGGGGTTTGAGCACCCAAATTTTCCAAATTTGCCCTGGAGAGAAGGCAGAGCAAGGTTAATTCTTGGGAACCCACCAGTAGCATCTAAGTTCTGTTAGTTTTTTCATCTCTCTCTTTATTCTCCATTAATCTAGTAAATTTTATCTAATCCAGTGAATGCAAGGGTGAGGAATGAAAAAAGAAAAGGTTATCATATTCTTTGAAACTGACTTTCCTGTAATATGCCCTTAATTTCTACTTATTTCTATGTCCTTCATTTCTACGTTTGTCCCTATGTCCCCCTGAATGCTAGGCTTTTGTAGCTTAAATCTGATAATTGACTCTATCTTTCTACCAGGCCCTTCTTCCCTTGAAGTAATGAAAACCATTAAGTCTCACTGTCTGAATCACATAGGATTTCATGGGGGTAAAAAGTAGAATTTTACTCTGTGACAAAATTTTCAGCAAAACTTATATCTAACTGAATAACGTTCTTTAGAACACAAATAGACCATCCCAACTTCCCATCCCCAATTAAAAAAACAACAACCCCCCCCCAAAACCAACCACTCCAAAATAAAAGTTCCAAATGGGGAAGAAGGGTAGACTGATCCCCATTAATTGTTTGCTAAAGATCGTCCTGGTTTTTATGTACACTATGGAATACTATGCAGCCCTAAAGAAAGATAGAGACTTTACCTCCTTCATGTTTATATGGATGGAATTAGAAAATGTTCTTCTCAGTAAAGTATCTCAAGAATGGAAGAAAAAGTATCTAATGTATACAGCCCTATTTTGAAACTAATTCATAGCTTTTATAGGAATGTCATAACCTAATTGTAGCCTTAGAATATGGGAGAGGGGTGGGAGAGGGGAAGTGAGGGGGTGGATGGGGGAAGGGAGGGTGATTGGTGGGGTCACCTTTATGGTTTATCTTACAAGGGTACAAGTGAATCTTTCTAAAAGCAGAGTATGAATGTCTTAATGACTAGGAGAATGACATGAAGGTTATGTTAACCAGTTTGATGAGGGTATTTAAAAATGTATATGAAAACAGCACACTGTACCCCATGATTGCATTAATGTACATAGTTATGCTATAAGAAATAAAAAAAAGTATATATATAAAAAAAGATCATCCTGGTTTTTGATCATAAAAGGGACACTTATATTCACTCTCATCAAACTACGCTTGGGTTGGTCTTTAAAATAGGACTTTAGGCTAGAACCATTCATTTCAGGTTCTTTAGAACCAAGATTATAGGTTGCTATTTAGTATTTATTGAATTAACCAGAAGAGCCATCTGAAAGTGGTCAGAGCCCAAGCTAGTTCAGAGCCACTCAAGTTAGGTTGTTATCTGTGGAGAATAGTTTCCAGGACTCCCATTGGATACCAAAATCCACGAATGCTGAAGCCCCTACATAGACTGGTATGGTATTCACATACAACCTATGTAATCCTCCTATATGGTTTAAATAATCTCTGGATTACTTATAATACCCAAAACAATGTAACTACTATGTAAATAGTAGTTATACTGTATTGTTTGAGGAATAACAATAAGAAAGAGTCTGCACGTGTTCAGTACAGAGACAACCAGTCTCTGTTTTTAATAGTTTTGATCTTTAGTTAGTTGAATCTGGGGGGGGAGCCAAGATGGCAGACTGCAGCCAGCTTTTTACAGAAGCTCCCATCCAGAAGGAGGCTTAAAGGACAGAAGTTTAGCAAGAGAGCTGATGGTTTGGAGCGGAGCCAAGAGAGAAGATTGAAGAGTGCACTTCAAACTTCCTGAGGCGAGCTGTGACCCCCCTAAAATAGTTGAATCCACAAATAGGAAGGGCTGACTATACTTCAGCTGTAGGTATCAGTACAAATAAAGACCTATTACAAAGGAACAGATAAACCCTGCCATGCCGTAAGTTAGCTACTGACACCTGCCTGTCAGATTTCCCAGCACCTGTTTTCCTATGTGGCTGTATTGTGAGAAAATGCAAGCTCAAGGAGGCCTTGGGTGGTTTAGCGATGCCAAGTGTTGCTTGAATCTGGAGGTTGGGGCACTTGGTAAGTAGTTTGTGCCTAGAGCAACTTGGGGAAGAGCATAGGAATTGTAAACATTTAAACATTAGCTTTTCCCCTGGTCCAGACCATAGAAGACCCAGAACATCACAGTCGTAGAAGGTAACTTGGCTATACAGGGCCTCTCAGGGACTCCAGGTGAGCTAGAGACCTCCCTGGCCACAGGCCACTCATGTAATTATAGAAAAGAATATTGGGGGGGGCTAGCAAAGAGTTGAGAAGTTTGGCTGCTTATGGGACTTGCCATTAACCCAACTTGCAGTTTGGGGGCTATTAGGAAACCTCTTTCTACTATTTTATTTCTATCCATAAGAAAAGACACACAGCCTTTTTTGGTGTTTATTACTTACTTACAGTTATACTTTATCACACCATTTTGAGTTTTCTTCTACTAAACATGTAGACTTTTTTGAATATCTGGAGTCTAGAGCTCACAGCACAGAGCTTTGTGAAATACGGTGCCTATGAGCATTTTCCCACGGTACGTGGAAGCCACAGAGGTGCCCTGAAGCACGGAGCCGTTATTAGCATACACGGTGCTCACTCTGGGCTGCTCAGACAAAACATTCTGGATGCGAAGCACCTGTCATGAAAAGACCACTCATTAGACACCATGTGAGCAAACAGCTGGCTAGTGACGTTTTCCTTCCAAAACAGACCAGGATGAATCGGTTTTCCAGAAATCAGTAAACTAAAAATCTGTCAATAATTATCTTCAATAATTTTTCCTTCTTCTTATGAAAGTACTATTGTCCTAATGATATCTCTGCACCAAAGTGAATTGGTTCTTTCTCAACAAATGGCTTATACAATTTTGATAATTAGGGCATCCCGGATGGAAGGAGTAAAGACTACTGAATTCTTGAGTGGACAGTGATCCTCCCTCAGTGGCAAGGGTTTTGCCTATGACTGAGCCTCCCTCAGTGGCAAGGGTTTTGCCTATGACTGAGCCTAAGCATGGGACAAAATGATGAAGGGACACACAGTCAGCCAGTGTGGTAACCAGTAGGATGGTAGTCATCACAGCTGGGCCCCCTCACAACCACAGAGTGTCTAGGAGGCATCAAGAACCCATGCTACTTTAGAATTCCACCTGGCTCTTCATTGCCTGGTTCCATTATTGACCTCCAGGATTAACACACTTTGCTAATCAGTAAATATTTAAGCACTCAGGTTTCCAAGTAGTCTGAGTGAAGTTCATTCAAACAGATTATGATATACATTGAAGCAAAACAATCAGAAATTTATGATTCACAAATCTATATTGGCATCTCTTATTAGAATAGAGTTTGTTATATATATTTTTAAATATAGGGATTCTTCAACTTCATTTCAGGCTTGAGACACAAAAATACTCAAGCTTGGATCTCATAGAAAACATGAGACTGAAAAGAACAGCATCAGTGATTGTAAAGAAAGACATTTTATCTAAATTAAGCAGATGATTAAACTTGAAAATAGAGGTAGTAAAAAGATCCTAAACAATTTTCTAATCCTTCTATAACTCATATTTCTATTCTCTTAAAGCAGACATTGTGGTTGGGCTTTTGTAGGAAAGTTACACCATTGATTCTCTTATTGAATTCTTGAATAGACAGTGGTCCTCTCAGTGACAAGGCTTTTGCCTATGACTGAGCTTCTAGGGACACATGTCTGAGGCAAGGGGAGGTTGCTAGTGTAGGGTAACATTTCCTCAGGTTCTAGGCTCGGGTTAGACTATTGTTTATTTTTATATTTTCTGATATCCTTTTTTAAGAAGCTGTGAACAAGCCAGGCATGGTGGCTTACGCTTATCATCCCAACACTTTGGGAGGCTGAGGTAGGTGGATTGTTCGAGCTCAGGAGTTCAAGACCAGCCTGAGCAAGAGCAAGACCCTGTCTCTACTAAAAATAGAAAAACTAGCTGGCCATTGTGGTGGGTACCTGTCATCCTAGCTACTTGGGTGGCTGAGGCAAGAGAATCTCCCGAGCCCAAGAGTTTGAGATGGCTGCAAGTTATGATGCTACAGCACTTGACCCACACCAAAAGAGTGAGGCACTATCTCAAAAAAAAAAAAAAATCTGTGACATATATGTTAATAAAAGAAAAATCTTATTTTTAAACTGAAGAATACCAATATCTAAAATTAGTTTTTTTTTTTTTTTTTTTTTTGGTGACAGAGTCTTGTTCTGAAGCTCAGGCTGGAGTGCAGTGGTCCAATTATAGCTTATTGCCAACACTGACCTCCTGAACCGAAGGGATCCTCTTAGCCTCAGCATTCCTAGTAGGTGGGACTACAGGTGTATACCATCATGACAGTCTAATTTTGTTTCAACTTTTGTAGATATGTAGGTCTCACTATGTTGTCCAGGTTTATCTTAAACTCCTGGTCTCAAGCAATCCTCCTGCCTTGGCCTCCGAAAGTTCTGGGATTAAAGGCGTGAACCACCATACCTGTCCTGCATTGGAATTTAAATCACAGTTTCTCAACTCCAAATCTGGATTCAAACATTTGATCTTTCTCTACGCTACCCTCCCAAGGAGACCTACCCTGATTTATTAATGGAACCTGCACTTCCCCTGCTGACAGAAATCCTGATCCCCTTTCTCTGCTATACTCACCATCAAATTTGCCATCTAAAAATTTACTATGTAATTTACTTATTTCTTATACTTATTGTTCATTGTTGGTTGCTCCCTCTAATGGGAGGAAATCTTTGTGTTTTGTGATATATCCTAAGCATTAGAAAAATGTCTGGCATATTAGAGGTGCTCAATAAATTGTTATTAATACATCTCTGAGTTTGAGTGCCAAGAATTTATACCAATACAGTAGAACCTCCATAGTTGACCACCTCCCTACAGTGACCACCTCCTGAAGTTGACCTGATTCTTACAGACTGAAAATACACCACATGTACATACCACTATAATAGGCCCAGTTCCTTATGTTGACCACTTTTGTATGTTGACCAGTTTGTTGTAGTCCCTTGGGTGTTCTACTTACAGAGGTTCTACTGTATTTAACTTCACTAGAGTTTTATATTCTTAAATTAATGCCATAGAAAATGAAATAGTATATGTTATTGCCTTTACCTTTTTTCTTTTTCTTTTTTTTTTTTGAGATATAGGCTCATTCTGTTGCCCAGGCTAAAGTGCTATAGCATCAGCCTAGCTCACAGCAACCTCAGATTCCTGAGCTCAAGCAGTCTTCCTGCCTCAGCCTCCTATTAGCTGGAACTATAGGTGACTGCCATGATCCATGATGCCTGGCTAATTTTTCTATTTTTAGTAGAGACAGGGTCTCATTCTTGCTCAGGCTAATCTCAAACTCCTGAGTTCAAGGGATCCACCTGCCTCAGTCTTCCAGAGTGCTAGGATGACAAGTGTGAGCCACCATGTCTGGCCTATCCTATTGCTTTTAATGCCATAGAAAATTCAATTGCTTATGCTACTGTTTTCGAAGAGGTATTTTAAAATAACACAAACTACATCTTTAAAGTAAGACATTCTTTAATGCCATCATATATGTTAAAACCTGCAGACAAAAACTCATTCTGCTTTGAGGTGATAGGTATTTAAACCCTTTTATTTGAGCTTTAAGTTGTGATAGTGTGAAAGAAGATGGTTCCATACATAACTCTCTTTGCATGAGAGCCTGCTCAGAGCCTACCTCCTGACTGGAAACATACCCCAATCTGGGTCAATAATCAAACTCAGGTTTCTGTATTACTCCTGATAGCAAGTATAGATAGCCCTTGCAGGGATAGGACATATTGTCAAGCATTAATATTAAATTGGTACCTGGTGGCCTGAAAGAGGTAATGAACCATATCTTCATACCTGCCAAAATCTCTTCTCTTAAGTAGAGTTTGTTCATTTCTACAACATCAGATATGACTTCCTGGTAGTTTTGCCAGGATGAGAGCAAAGAAGTCTAGGAACTTACTTCTGACCCTGGAGGATTCTCAGGATTATAGATCAATAGCTTCATGGCGTTAGGATGGCATCCTGCCAGAATATCTCCCGTGGCAGGATCAACGGTTAAGTTATCCACATGGGTGCTGAGCTGTATTACCTTCCAAGAAAGAGGGATAGTGAGACATTGTCCCCTTTTTTCTCTATTCTCCCCCCTCCCACCAGCTCCTGATGGCACCTGACATTGGTATTTTTAGGGGGCTTGGAGTGCAAGCCCAATCTCATCAATACTGCTCTCAAATAGCCGTATTTCCCTCATTCAGGGAGCACATTCCTGGGTGAAGCATGGAGGCCAGATGTAAGAGGCCATGCTGTGTGGTCCAGCCAGGGAACTCTTACCTTCAGCTGAGTCAAATCCCAGTTATCATGTTTTTCCATCACATGAACATTCTTAGCCGCTACATCAGCCACATAGACATACCTTTGAAGTAAAGGACATTTACATTTCAGCAAGTGGCAATGAGAAATAACACTTTTATTTTGGAGAAATGGTACAAAAAGTCACATTTGTTCAAAACACCACTGCAATCCTCTTTTCTAAATCACAGCAAAAGAAGATAATTGAGTGGCTTTTTAAATATACTTGAAGTGCTTTAAACAAGTTTTGAATATGAGCTATGACTATACTGAAATTGTTGTTTCTATAGGCTTAGTCTTGTTACTTCAGAGTCACAATTTTTTCCCTTAAATTGAATAGAGGTAAGTGGACCTCTCAGATGGCCAGAAGAATGTATACTTACGAAAATTAGGGCTTGAAAAGAAGCACTAGATGACCATAAATCGCAATCACAATAATTTTTTAAAAGAAGAAGGACACTTACATTTATTTTCCAGGAATCATCTCTACTCATTAACTCAGGTTTACGTGTCAGTATTCAAGGGACTTCTCTTTTTAAAAAACTTTCAATTTTCAAACACTTATCAAGAGTGTTTTCTTATAAAACTTCAGCTGTTTAAAATAATGTTTTCTCATTGGATAGTCTGATGTCATAAATCAGTAACTTAGACAACCACTGTGCCTAATCTAAGGTAGACTTCCCTCTCTCCCTTTGAGTCCTTGGGTAGCTCAACTTAGTGCAAGTGGTTAAATACTTTCTAGCTTCATAAGGGACAAAGTTACTGCACATTTACCCTCCTTTTCAGTTTGTTAGGAAAGTGTGTTTCTAGAGTCATGTAAAAAGTTGGAACAAGGACCAAGTTTGGATCCTTGAGTCCACATTATGGTGGGGAACCCGAAGTCCCAATGGTTTAAGGTCACCCTGGCACATCTCATCCTCCACACATACACTGATTATTTAAGCCCTAGGAAGGAAACACCTCTGAAGGTAAGGAGCCCACCAAAACTTGAGGGGCAAAAGGGTGACAAAGACAAAAAAGAACTCACTTCTGGTCTAGTGAGACTGTGATTCCATTGGCAGAAATAAATCCTTTGGCCACCACTTTGACTTCTGTTGGGCTGTAGAAGAGAACATGAGTCCAGCGAAGCTGAAAAAGCATCTCAAGAAGTGATAAGAAGAAATTGGTAGAATAATGATCTCTGGTGGCATAGAATTGTTCCAGTCCGAGAACCACAATGTCATTCACACTGAAGTGAAAAAAAGAGAGAGAGGGAATTCAAATATCTTGATTGTTTTCAAAATCACTGATCTCTACATAGACAAGTACATGCGTCAATTTGTCAAAGTATACGTGAACTGGCGTGAGTTAAAGTCATGATTTTGCATTGCCTTGGTGGGTTTTCTTTAGCCATTTGTTATTTTGTTACTCTTCTCTTCCACGAAGTCAATAAAAAGAAATTACTACACAAAGAAACCTCAAACTGCAAAATCTGTTGACTTGTTGATAATGGCTCTCTGTGAAAGTTATAGTACACTTTGCTGATAGCTATGATTTTCCTTCTTGAGGAATCAGACTTTCCCATCCCCTTGAAATCAGGCACAGCCAGGTGACTTGCTTTGCGAGGGACATGAAACAAGGGGCGTGGCTTCTGGTTAGGAGACTTTAGAACTCAGTGCTTGATCAACCATGTTTCCTTCACATTTCCATGGTAAAAGCAACTTTTCTGATAGTACAGACTGTGGTCCTCCAAAGGTCATGAATGAGGATAATGTGAAATAGTCTCTGAATCACCTGCAATAAAATGTGTGTAGCAAGAGGGAGAAAACCAAACCAAACCACAATAAAACTTTGCGGTCTTGAGCCAATAGGATGTTAGGGATTTTCTTTCCTATTATTGTATCATAACTCAATCCATCCTGGTCTTTGTATTTTCTCTGAGGAGATGGGGTATGGGTGATATTCTTTCTTGTGTTCTTCAACACCATTAAAAATTTTAAATGGAGAGCAAGTGTTACTCTTATAACCAATAAGAAAATAAAAGTTTTTCCTTTTTTTTTTTTTTTTTTTTTTTGTTGTTGTTGTTGCTTTGAGACAGAGTCTCACTCTGTTACCCCGGGTAGAGTGTCATGGTGTCATAGTTCATAGCAATCTCAATTTCCTGGGTTCAAGTCACCCTCTTGTCTCAGCCTCCCAAGTAGCTGGTACTACAGGCACTCACCATAGTGCCCAGCTAGTTTTTTTTTGTTTTTAGTAAAGATGGGGTAAGGAGTGGTCTAGCTCTTGCTCAGGTTGATCTTGAATTCCTGAGCTCAAGGGATGCACCCGCCTTAGCATTCCAGAGTGCTACGATTACAGGCATGAGCAACAGTGCCCAGCCAGGCATTTCCATTTTTGAAAAAAAAAAAGAAATGACTTGAAAAAATATTAAAAAGGATTAAACATTCTTGGATTAAATTATAGTAAAGAAAAATTTGGGTGAATGAGGAAATACTTGAAGATTTTGTTATATAATGATTTTCCCAAGGTCATTATACATATGAGCCATTGATCTCCTGTGTCTGTGCTTAGAAACGCATTGCCTGATACCATAAATTAAGTTTCCTCATAGTTGGTTTCTTTGGCATTGTGTTATGCCCCCTGCAAGTGCTTAGTACATGGGCGAATCAGGGATTCTCTGGAGCTCCGCTTTAGATCCTTACAGCCTCACCTACCTTGTTCCAAACCAGTTCAGCTGAGATCTGACACACTTTCCACAGATACAGCCGGGCGGGATCTTACCTCACACCTGCAGACTTTCACCTCTCACTTCCAGACTTTCATGTTGACGTCAAGGCACAGGGTACTACCAGATTTGACATGCACAGGTACAACCAAGAATGTGGGGGTGTTAAGTTCTCTTAAAGCAAATCTTTGACTGATTGATGAGACATAGAGCTAGTAGACAAACTCTTTTCCCTTTCTTATCTTGGCCAGATCAACTTGAAATGAGGCTTAGGATGCTTACTAGAAGATAATCTCATGATTTCAAGCAGTCAGTTGCACTTTGCAGTGGTGGCTTAATGAGGCATTTGCTCTGGTTTTTCCCCTTTCCTGAGTTCCTAGGCTGCCATAACAAGATACTACAAACTGTGTGGCTTAAAACAACAGAAATGTGTTGCCTCATAGTGCTGGAGGCTGGAGTATAAAATCAAGTTGTTGGTAGGGCCATGTTCCTCGGAAGATTCTATGGATCTTCCCTTGGCTCTTCCAGCTTCCAGCAGCCCCAGGCATTCCTTGGCTTGTAGACACATCACTCCAATATCAGCACTCATCTTCACATAGCATTTTCACTGTGTGTCTGTCTTCTAATAAAGACATCAGTGATTTTGGATTAAAGGTACACCCTCTTCCAATATAATTTCATCTTAACTAATTACATCTGCAATAACTCTATTTCCAAATCACACCACAGTCTGAGGAATTGGGGGTTGGAATTTCTGCATATCTTTTTGAAGGGATATTATTTGACCCCTAACATTCAGGCTTTCTGGCCTCAGGCTGGTCTCTTCTGGTTCCTGGGAACTCTCTAATAAAGAGGTCACATTCTGGGTTCTCCCAGGGTCTGTACTTTCTGGGAAACTATTCCTGTGAGGTCATGAGCTAATGCATTTGATCCTCACAATATACCAGTTAGGTCAATCAGGCCAATGGGAGAATTTCCATTTTGCTGAGGTACAGATTAAGCAAGTACAGATTAAGCAAGCCCATGGAAGTCCTGTTCTCCACTAGGGCCTCAGAACCCCACACAATGCATTGTGGGAGGGCTACAACTTCAACTTCTCTTATTTCCTCAGCCCTTTGTATTTGGTGCCCCCAAATTCTATCAGGAGAAATCAGACATGTTAACAAAGAACAAAGGAGAGGAGATGAACTTTCCTCTCTTTTCCTATTCCTCTCTCTCATAAAATGTCTACTGTTTTCGAACGAGTCTTTTGGTATGGAGCTGTAGCAAATTCCTCACTGTTTGCCATAACCCTTGAACAGGCAGCCTATCCACTGAAAAACTTATCATTTTACCAAACACCGTAAGAAAGATGTTCTTCACTGCAAGTGAGAGTTCAGCTTTGAATTCAGATGGATCTAGGTTTACAGCCTGGTCCTGTCACTTAGAAATTGTGTGACTTGGACAAGTTACCTAACCCCCAAACTTCTTAAGATTCAGTATACTCATGTCTATTACTGAAAGTCGTTATGTGAATTAAGTTAAATTAAGTATTTTGGCAGAGTGCCTGGCAAATAGTTAATGCTTAATAAATGTAATTTTTTTATAAGTGTCTAGAGGATTAAAAAAAAATATTCTACTTTAAAGCTCTGATTGAACAAAGAAATGGCCCATCTGGAGGTTGGTTATAACACCCAGTGGGTGAGACTTATAGAACACAACCTACCAGGACAACTAGAAAAGGGTGTATGTAGGTGTTTAAAGAGA
Organism: Otolemur garnettii; assembly: GCF_000181295.1. Taxonomy (NCBI): domain Eukaryota; kingdom Metazoa; phylum Chordata; class Mammalia; order Primates; family Galagidae; genus Otolemur; species Otolemur garnettii. Next base: position 22,757,395 of record NW_003852400.1, read on the forward strand.
ACCCAATAGTAGGTATTGAGTTGTTGCGGTGAAGAGGATGCAATTAGAGCTGAGAATCTAATTGAGCACCTTTATAGGATTAAAATGCTTTCAACGAGTTGAAAAGTATAGAGATATTCAACACTGAACACTGCAATTTCTAGAGAGGTGCGGGCAGTGTCACCATGGGAATCTTTAGAAGGCTTTAGAAAAAAATGCTGCAAAACAAAAGTTTAAGAAAGCCTGCTGAACCAAAGAAAACAAAGCACACAGCAGAGGTGCACGATGAATAGAAGCGCGGCAGGCTTTAATTCCGTACCTTGTGAGAAGTTTGTGTTTTATGGTTTTCACGTGTATGAGAGAAGGTTGTTTTTCCTCAAATTTAAATATCTCCACAGTGGACTTCATGTGGGGATGGTTCACAACATAAAGATACACAGTATGGTCTAAATGGAAAAAAGGCACAATTTCCAAGAAGTTTACTTCTACCACAACCAATGCCACACCTGCTTTGAAACTTGGTCACTACCAATAGTTTTCTTTTCACACCTCTTACATGCGACTTCACAGTCCACCTCACAGGCGAGCTATCTTTCCTCCCATTTTACTGAAGACATTGAGGCTCGGAAGGAGAATCATTCATTCTCACCCCCACCCCCACCAAGCAGCAGAGCCAAGTATAACCATTTCACAATGTTGTCTTCAGCCTTACCTCAGACTCCACAAGATATAATCATGCATAAATATGCCGGTGTTTTCCCCAGATGACTCTTCAACAATGCAAGTGGGTGCAAGCAAGCTAGACTTTGCTGAGAACTTGTGTGTGTGTGTGATAATGGAACATGAGCTCAAAAAATGTCAGGGCGGTATAAATACCTGAGTTATTTCACTCCATATAATATTTACAAAGCTCATCTAGGTGGTAATATGCACCAGCATTTGATTTCATTTTCTTGCCAAATAATATTTCATTGTATAAATATATCACATTTGGTTTATATATTCATCAGTTCATGGGCATTTGGGTTAGTTCCACCACTGGGGTATTAGGAAGAATGCTGCTATAAACATATAAGTTTGTATGTAGTTAGCTTTTCACTTCTTGTGAATGTATATGTAGAGCTGTTGGAGCATATGGTGACTCTGAGTTTCACATTTTGAGGAACTGCCAAAATGCTTTCCAGAGTGGCTGTGCCATCTCACAATCCCACTAGTAAAGTATAAGCATTCCAATATCTCCATCATTATCTTATCATTTGTTATTATTTATTTTTTGCCATCCTAGTAGGTATGAAGCGATCTCTCATTCTGGTTTTATTTTGCATGCTCCTAATGACTGAGGTTCAACAGAACATCTTGTCACGTGCTTATTGGCCATTTGTACACCTTAGGAGAAATGTCTGCTCAGATTTTTTGGACTATTTTTAAATTGGGTTGTTTGCCATTTTGTGGTTTAGTGGTAAGAATGTTTTATATATTTTGGATACAAGCCTTTCCTCAAATATATTTTTGGAAAATATTATCCCTCATTCATTGGGTTGTTTCTCACTTTCTTGATGGTGTCTTTTGAAGTACAAAAACTTTTAATTTAGATGAATCTAATTTTCTGTTTTTTAATGTCATACAGTTCTTCTCGAAGGGCCCTTAGTTTACACATCCAAATTCTGAGAACAGTATTCAGACAGGTTTTGACAGTCAAAGAAGAAAAAAAGTAGATAGGAGGAAAAGAAGGAGACCACAGAGGGCCAAAGTTACTAGTCTTTCTTCTTTTTTTTTTTTTTTTTTGAGACAGAGCCTCAAGCTGTCCCCCTGGGTAGAGTGCCATGGCATCACAGCTCACAGCAACCTCCAACTCCTGGGCTCAAGCGAGTCTCCTGTCTCCGTCTCCCAAGCAGCTGGGACCACGGGCGCCCGCCACAACGCCCGGCTATTTTTTGGTTGCAGTCGTCACTGTTGTTCAGCGGGTCCGGGCTGGGGATTCGAACTCGCCACCTTAGGTGTACGTGGCTGGCGCCTTAGCCGGTTGAGCTATAGGCACCGAGCCAGTCTTTCTTCTTTGATGCAACATTTATGCTGCTTTTATCCACATTTACCAGGCCACACATACACATCTTTATGGTAGGAGAGCATCGTCCTCCTTCCTTTAACATGAATGCTGGGTAGTTGAGGAGGAATGGTTTCTATTTCTTTCTTTTCCCCCTTATCCTTACGCAATCAGGTTTTACCTTTGCCAATGAAAATACTGATCCCATGTGGATTAAAGGATTCTTTATCAAATCCATCACTGATTTTCAGTGCTTGTGCTTTTGGGTTTTGCTCATTCAGATCCATCAAGAAGATTTTTCCCGGCTCATCTGGTGCAAAGTTTGGCATGCCTGGGTATTTCAATCCCTTAAAAAAATAAAGAATAAGTATGCACACATATACATACCAAAACCACATTTTCATACAGAAACTAAAATCTCAATGCCAAATAAAAATGTTCAAAGTTCTAAGTTTCACTTAGATTTCTGGGATTTTTCATTCTGTCAGCTGTTGCCATTATCTGATCTGCGGGGTTATTGATGTCATGTAAGCATTGGTTAGGAATATGGGAAGAAATATATTAAAGATAAGAAAGAACTTTTAATTGAGAGAGAAGGAGTTAAGCAAAAAAATGTAATGGAAGGAATTAGGAATGTCACTTTGTGTAAATCCCTTGGCCTGTCTAAGCTCATGTTTCTAGCTTATAAAGTGAAGAAGTTAAAATATGTGATTGTGAGAGTCTTTCCAGTGCTGATATTCTATAACTAATTTTCCTCAAAGCAGATAAAAGGAATGTGTGGCTTAATTTTATTGCTACCATCCCTGCATTGATTAGATTAGATAGAGCAAATAGTCAAATCAACAAAGAATGAACTTAGGGGTACCAGATTTATAAGGTCTACTGGTTTTGACCTATTTAGTTTCTATGGACATGTTTGAATAGTCTGACATAAAAGCTACTCCTTAAATGTTGCAAGAAGTTTGTTCCAGTCCCTTTCTACTAGTAGGACCGGGTGTTTATCAGTCAACAATAGACACACTGAATGTATTGAGCTTCTGCTGTATCCAAGTTCATCATGTCAAACCTTGTGGTGGGTTTATTCCATAAGAAATCCCAAGCAGTTCACTTTCTCCCCGTGTCTGTCATCTACACTCCAATGTCAATAACTTTAGATCTTCTCCTGTACCCTAATCTCCATTTATAGCCATTTAAATTTTCTCCTTCCTCCTTCTCTTTCTGTCCTTCTCCCTCTCCTTGCACGTGCATACACGTACACACACAAGTATGCGCTTATATTAATACTATTCCTGGCCCCTGCACTGCCCGCCTTCTTGGGATAGTCAACTTTTTCTGAACAACCCTACTCACGCCTTCCAGCTATTCCTAGAACAGTCCTTAATGCCCAAATCTGATGGCCCAGTGTTGTCTGTGGGAAAGCTCAGTTTTCCCCAGTCAGCACTGGCATGACTGAAGCCCATCAGAGGAGGTGCTGTGCCCATTGCCATTCTGCTTAAGGGAGTACCCCTGGAGGAGGGGTTGGCCTGCCCCTACCCACAAACTTCTGCTTTTAGACTTCCATTCTATCGTCATCAAGGAGCAGACCCTCTTCTAAGGAAACATACCATTTCTCCTGTAAATAATTTGTCACCAAACTCAATGGCTCAGAGGATAATGGCTCTGGGAAAATATATGTCTATCAGGTCATCTAATCCCACACCTAGAGGCCTAGAGAAGCAATTCGCTGAAATCCGTCAGATCATTAATTGTGTACCGCCTCTTTCTGCTACATCACAACAAAAAGTCTGAAAGAGAGAACATTGCTCAGGAAGACCGCTTAATGCAGAACACTATGGCAAGTACTTTGGTAGTGTGGACGCATGTGCGGGCACTGTTAGCTACCAGAAAGATCAGGTGATCAAGAAATGGAAATAATCTGATAGGCAGGTAAGGATGGGGTACTGCAAACGAACTTGACCTAGATGTAGTGTCATAATGAATGAAACATTTCTGCTAAATGACCTCATGCTCACCTAGTTTTCTGTTCAAGCTGGTTGGGTAAAACTTTGTGGCTGCAAACATACTGTGTGCTAGTGATTACAAGCAATTCTTTTGATACTGTTCACCAGTGAAAATGGTGAAAACCACTTGGAGGTGCAGGCATCCTATTTCTCCCAACAGATGACGGGTATATACGGACAGTCATTGAACTCTTCCATTGCCTTCATCCACCAGCATGTGGATTAAAGCACCTGCACCTGCCAGGTAGGATGTTAGGTGCTGCACGTGGCAATGCACACTTCAAAGTCCTGGTTTAAAGGATCTTGAAGTCTGGCAACAAGCAATTGCATCAGCATGGTATGGTCTATAATCTAAGCTCATTGAAGAGGCATTCCACCCCACAAGAGAAGACTCTCCCAAGGAAAAAACAGTGCTATCACAATGAGGCCTCACAGAGAAATAGGAGTGAGCTGGCAAAGGAGGTGATCTTTGCAGCAAAGAGGAGCATACCAAGCCCCAAGGCAAGGAAGACAATATCCTGGTTTGCACCTTTAAATATGCTAGAAATATTCCTCGCACTGAATTGCTCTCTAAATTATCAGTTTCCAAACATCTTCTAGGATAGCAAGAAAGGATGATAGGAGAGACCAAAAGAAACAAGGTCTTGAATTTATTATAGTGCAGAAAGATTAGCAGGAAGCAAAGTACATAATCCTTAGCCTATGAGTTGTTTGTTCGTTTACAAAGAGATCTATTATTTAGAACTTCATGCTAGCTTTTCTCATAAAATTATTTGTGATAAAAATATCTACTTTCTGTATAGCAATGATTCAGAACTTTTAGTTCCAGGGATAATAAAAAAAAAAGCATAAGGTAGGAAGGACAAATATTATTTCATAACAGCAAAGAAATCTCTTGGATATAGAACAATCATTTTAAAGTGTCTATTTGGCATAACATTGAGAATCTAAACTGACAATAGAAAATTTAGGTTAACAAGGAAACAGCTTTTCTAGACCATTTTGTTTTATTCTTGATTTTGGAGGAAAAATAAATAAAATTCCTCTCCCACACAGCAGCAACCAGTACCAGCATTAATAGCACTTCAAAGTCCGGATGAAAACCTTACCCTACTCTATTGTGCATACTTAAGAATTCGTGAATTCAGGCCCTGGTGATTACATATGCCCCTATTCTTTTTGGCCAAAAATGTTTAGATTTAAAATTCATGACCTTAGGTGGTATTTTATTGGCAAAAAGTGGAAAATTAGACGAGCAATTCTGGCAGGGATCACACTGGAAACATGGTAAATCTACTTTTTCAAAATCTTAATCTCTGTCTCAGAGTACACTGATTTAACAAATACAACACAATTTTCAGCTTCTCATAAATACACCTTTCTTTGTTTATCGACATTTGTCTTTGGTGAAGCTCTGTATTACCCCAAACCTGGGCCAGTGGCACGGGGAATAAAATGCGGGTTTTTCTCTACTTTCCTTTGAAAGACTCGGAAGGCGTGGCAGGAAACCAAGATGAAAAGTGCCCAGGGTTTTGAATCCAGTGACATGGCTAACGTTCCATCCAAAGACATTTACAGAGGTCCAAACACAGGCAGGCATAGGGAGGGGAATGTTAGTTAGTGAGAAGATGACTACCAGAAGCTGAGGCTCGGTCAAATGGAGCAATGATGGGGGTGGACAGCAACAGGACTGATCGGGAGACTGGCCTAGGGATTGAACGGAAATCAATCCACATTTATTGGGACCCTACTGAGTGTACAACTGCCCACAGGGAGCCCCCCAGCATGCTGCAGTCAAAGCTGGGCATTCCTGTGGTGTTTTAATTAGCCCTTCAGAATCCTTTTTGGCTTTGTTTGTTAACTGGTTTACCCAGAAGTGGGATAGAGGCAAGGGATCCATCTGGCAGCTCTAACCAACACCATTAATGCACTGTCTGTATGGCTATTGACGTGAGCATCAGAACAGCATGGACAATACTCACACTGGAGATAAAAGCCAGCCCACTAGGAAGTATATCAATATCTTCAGAGCCATATTCTGCAAAAGAAGTGTAGAATCAGAAAAATGCATTTATGAAGGCTTAGAAAAAGTAAATCTCACAGTCCAAACCTTGAACTTCTTTGTGAAACTACATTGAGTTTTTCAACCATTTACTTGGGAAACTATTAACTCTCAGGAATCCCACGGGCATGGTACTATATAGTAAAACCTGAGTCAAGCTCCTCAAACACTAAATTCTTGTTTTAGAACTCCATTTTTCAGAATAAAAGACAAATAACTAGAAAATAAACTCACGATGTAGATCTATTCTTTCAGTCACAATTTCCAGGATGTGTCCTGAGAGATTTAGCTAGATTCCCCGTACAAGGCTGGTCTACGGATGGAGTGAAGACATTTGGAAAGTTATCATTGTGAAGGTCTCTTGTTTGTTGCTGAGGCCTAAAACATTTATCATTTATCAACATTTATACAATGTTATCGGTAAATTAGTAATTGTTCTCTGTTATAAGAACAATAGGTTTTAGGGTGAACTCTTGAGTATGAATGAATGTGAGTTTAGTCAGATTTCTTCCTCACTGAGAGCTGGTTTTGAGCATTTTTCTATGAAAACAGACTTATGACAAGCAAGTTTTGAAGAAGAACAGGATGAAAAAAGAGGCTATCATGGCAAGAGAAAGCTACATATAAGAGAGAGAGTCATACGTTCTTAAAAGTTGATGTTCACGGACTCTCATCCAGAGGTAAGGTCTAGATTCTCTCCTCTTGAACCTGGGTTGAACTTTGTAACTGCCTTGACAAATAGAATGAGATGAATATAATGACACACAGCAGTCAAGATCAAGTCATAGCCACAGTGGCCACTAGCACGTGCTCACTTGCACTCTCTCTGCCCCCCACCTTTCTCTATCGCTATCTTTATCTCTGTCTATGTCTCTATCTCTAGTCCTATCTCTATCTGTATCTCTCTCTCTCTCAAGGCTCTCTCTCAGACCTTGGAAGCTCTGAACCAAAATGTAAGACGTCTGGCTATTGCAAAGCTACAGAGAGACCACGCAGGTGGACAGAGATGCTGGAGGAGCTGCAGATGGTTTCAGTTCCTGGCCTTTAAGTTGGCCTCACTGATGTAAATGGAGGAGGGTGAACTGTCTCCACTCTGCCATGTCAAAATTGGAAATTCATGAGCAAAATAATTGTTGTTTTAAGTCACTAAGTTTGGGGGTGGTTTATTACGCAGTCATAGTAATTGGCACATGTGGAGAAATGGTTAGGTAGGGCAATGAGTTAGGAGGGTGTCAACAGGCAACCAGGGAAGAACAGGGTGGAGTCTGAAACAGTGGAACAAAGAAAATGCAAATTTAAAGCCAAAGTGTGTGTGGTGAGCAATAGGCACTGAAAACGAGGGGAGAGTGAAAGAGTTCATTTTCTTTGCTGCATTAAAGATTCAAACTAATCCTCAACTCCTAATGGAAAAATTAAATTAACCAGAATTTTCCATTTCCCAAGTATTTTAGTAGATTGAGATTTATATATATGGTACCTTGATGGTTATTTCCACTCAAGTGACATAGAAATGGAAAGAATCCAACAAACTGAATAAAACAATTTTTAAAAACACATTGGTTTTTGTAACAAGAATGTAACAGGTTGGTTATATTCTGCTGTTTCTCCTGCTCCTCTAAACCCTCCCTTGCTTTCCTTTTACCGTGTCTTCTCCCCACGTCTCACCTAAGTGTGACAGCTCCAGGCTCTGTCTGTCCTTGGCTCTTAGGGCAGAGCATTCATCCCACAGGCATGATCCACCCTAGTCCCCGTGGATCATGATGGATGGCTTCATCTTCCACCTGCTTGACTCTATAAGCTCTAAATCAAGCCCAAATCTTTCTCCCCAGTTCCAGATCTTTCTAGCCACCTGTACATTGGGCATTTGACTTGGTTTTTTCATTTCTTACATTCAGCAGGTCCCAAATGAACCTAGACATTTCTCCCTTGAATTCACTCCATTTTCTATATTTCTACTTCTTTGGATGGTGCTTCTATTCCCCACATATCTACAGCAGAAACCTGCAGGGTATCTTTAATGCCTCCCTTTTCCCTTAATTTCCAAATTCAGTTGATCACCAGTCATTCAGGCTCTAGAACTTCCTCCTGGGTTTCTATGATGGCTTCTCAATAGGTCAGCTTCCCTACTCTACAACCATCCTCTGCACTACTGACAGTTATTATTATTATTTGTAAGTACAAAGCTGACCTTGTCACTCTCTTATTCAAAACCTCCCAGAGGCCCACTCAGGATGGCAGTATTACCCCGAGGCCCTTTGGCCTGGATTTCAGTTCTTGCAGCTCCCACTCTCCACTCTCCATCCCAGCTGGGTGGGGCACTTACTGCTGTGCTGTTAGTAGTAAATTGTGCCAGACTCATTCACCTGAATGCCCGTGCACATGCACCTTTTCTTGGTACACTCAGACTTTTCTCACCCATGCTTATCACCTCCACTTGACCAAGATCCCAGGCTCTTGGTAGAAGCTTAGGGGTCTCCTCAGCCTATCCAAACTGCTTTCAGCATCTATTTTATGTTGATAAATGTTCACCTGTCAATACTTCCACCAGGACATTCTTCACATTGGGCTTTATCCCTCTGCTCATCTGTTCACTTCCTACTAGACATAAGCTTCTTGAGAACAAGGACTGGGTTATATTCAGTGTTATATCCATGCACCCAACATAACAGAATCTCTTAATAAAAGCTTATTGCTTCCATAAATAAACATTTTTAGTTTTTGGACTTTGTCTTTGTAGAGGTTAAATTATTGATTGAGTGAGGCCGACCTCTGAGTCCATGATATCCTAAGGTGTGTGCTCTCTGGTTTGGCTCCTTCTCTCTTCCAAATAGCATTTTATGTATCTGTTATGACAGCATAAACCCACCTCAATAACTCACCTACATCACAGTGGGCATTCTACAGAGAAGTTGTGCCTGCTTTATTAACTTGCTCCATCTAGAGACGGAAACCTGGTGCTTGGCATTCGGAGATAGAAAAGAATCACTACACAAGACCGCACAATATTTCCACCCCTCCTGCCCCTGTCTCCACTGCACCTGCATCATGGGCATAGTGCACCTCAGCAACAGTGGCACCTGTGGGAGCAAGAGCCCTGGGACACCCCCCTCTGAGTCTTTCCCAAGGACTCATTAGCTTGTGCACAGCTATCATTAAAAACACACTGCTAAGTCTAACATCCGTCTTATGAATAGGTTCCCACTGCTTTAGAGCCTGCCAAACCTACTGCTACTTGGCATCAATTCATTTCTTCAATCCGTTCCTTATGTCTCCAATCATCCCCTACGGGCAGTCTGAGAAAGGATCATACCGAAACATTTTTATCAGTGAATTTCATCGTTATCACTTCACATCTTGGACAGAAGTTCCTGACAACCAGCCAAGAAAAACAAATGGAACCTACTATGGAGGAAAAGCAAATCTTGGAGTCCTAAGAGGCTACAGAAGGGAGAAGGGGAGCTAGGAAGCGATCTAATATCCAGGCTGCCTACTTGATAATCCTGCCTAGTGAAAAGCCCTCAGAAGGCTATTTGAATTTCAAGTGCAGTTTTGATTGAATTCCAAGGACAGCCAGATAATTTCCTGGTTAAAATAATCCTTGAACCTCAAAACCTTGTATAAAAGATTGCTTGATATAAACAGATCTATGAGATATGATTTACAGAGGGAGATACATTTTACATTTCGACATTTTTTTCTCAGAAAAAATATTGGGTAAGAAAAACAAACAGAACAGTTTCTTCTACCAATAAAATTAACCTCAAAACTCTGGATGTTGAAAAAAATACAAATAATCCTTTTTCTCCAGCACTGTGACAGCCCACCATACCCTACCTAAAATCCTGTAGTGGTTTTCCATAGCTTCATAAAGCCTTCCAGTCGTTGACTAGTTGGGTCTTAGAAGTATTGTCTTGTTAGTTACCTGATAACGAATTAGATAACTAATTCTTTTGATCAGACTGTATTAAGTAATATTTAATCTGCTTGCATCTCAGATTTTCTGATGTTGCCATAATTCTTTCCTGGAGCTTCCACAATAAAAATGTGTCTTCATTAGAGAACAAAAGGGATGTTACCCAACAGAGAGTACAAGGCATTAAAAAAAAAAACACAAAAAAAACCACTCTGCTTCATAATCTAAGCCCATCACCCTCTGGTCCTGGACCATTAGGCAAGTAACTTAGTTCTTCATTGTGTCAGTTTCCTAATCTGCAAAGCAGAATATCAGCACCACCCCCTTTATGGGGAATTACATCGATGTTAGCAGAGGAGTCAACAGCATACTCACTGATACTAGACCTTTAATAAGGCAGCCTTTTTTTTTAGGTACACGTCAGTATTGTCCTACTAACTGATGACCTATAATTACTCCAATTGGTTAAGTTCTTCAAACATAAAATGTTAATATGCCAACATGAGAAGTAACATGATTTTTTTTTCTGTGTTCCCCACCAACTTCTCCTTATTTAAGTTATTCTATTCAAAATATTTGGATGATCAGAATACCAATCCACAACTTGTTTCTCAAATCCAGTTATATCAGACAACTTGAGAGTCAGACTAGCCCTTATCCATCATCTAATTATCCCTCTGAATTACTTGGCAAGCTCATATCTTTTGAGAGATATAGATGTATGTGTGTATAGCAAGTATGAATATTACTCCACACGATTAGTAAACGAGTAAATGTCACATTTTCTTATTTTTCAAATCAGATTAAATCTGATCCTGACTGCCCACTCCACTAAGTTGATGGGAAATTCAATCTGAGTCATGACTGCGTCTCTCTGTTAGGGCTGTGCAATGATTCTATGTGGGAGGGTAAGGACGTTCATTCGCCACTGGATTACGGCCAAGGCTATCCAATCCTTGTCCAATGCCATGCACAGACATGGACACTGGTCTTATCCCTGAAGATATCTTGTAGCTATTTCTTCTGAGGTCTTGTTTCTCCCCAAAATGCTATCAGGTGGTGGGGCCGGGGCCCCTGTTAGCCAAAGAAATCCACGTTTTCTTATCCTTTCTCCATTAGAATTTCTTGAAGGAGCTCAGGTTTTTCAAAACAAAAGTCAGGAAGGGGGCTTTCTTCAGCTCCTTCTGCTTTCCAGCTGTCGGCACAAGCCACCTCAAAGATTATGGAGCACAAGGTTCAAGTTACTTTTTAATGTGTTTTTTTTTTTTTTAAGAAGTTGAGAGTTATAAAAAGGGCAGAAAACCAAAATCAGAAGTACTCTTTTTCTGTTTTTTTAATATAGCAAGAAAAATAAAAAATAAATTTCTATCACAAAATAAACTATCCTGTCACATTCTAATAAATAAGTCCCAGTCCTTGAGCCTAGGGAGTTTATAATCTAATAGTGAAAGACAGAACACTGCTAGCTCTGAAACAAGGCATGTGGTAGGTGTCATAAACGAATCAGAGTTTCAGAGTGCTGTGAGTTCAGAGGAAGGAGATGAATTTGCAGCTGATTTCAGCAAGCAGAGATGGAAGGATCAGTGCAGAGAATTTCATAAGCGAAGGTGAGAATGTGGAAGAACACATTCTCTAAACAGGGGACAAAATCTAGCCTGAATTTTTTTTTTTTTTTTTTTTAGCAGCAGTGTCAGGAAGAAATGGACAAAAAAATTAAGACGGGTAACAGAAGACAGGGAGGAAAGTGAAATATCATAGAAGGGAAAAAAGGAGAATTTAGCAAAGGAATAGCCCAGAGTAGTCAATAACATTCTTTAAATGAGGGAGAGACGTCAGGAAGGAAATGGCCCGAGAAAAACCACACATTTTGGAGACTGGGGATTGGGTAGCTTGGGTAAAGTAGATGGGTCAGAGTTTCACTGGGAAAGTCTAAAAACAGGTAACTACATGTGTGGGCAAGGCTCAGGCAGGAGAATGGCGACCAAGGAAATGTGCTCTTTCCTTCTGGTGCCTTGAAATTACCATAACATACGTACCGAGTCCCTCAATAAGGTGGCAGTTCTGAGGCTCCACTGGCTCTATATCTAGAGAAGCATTCATTATTTTTCTGTAGAGATAAAAACCAACCCTAAAGGTTAAGGCACAGCCTTCAAAAACTATGTCTTAATATGACCTTTAATCACCTTCAGATTGTTAATCTCCTTGTCGTAATTTATGAATGATATAATAAGAAATTAGGCACCTTTATGTTTCTTTACACAAGCAGGCATTATGTAACACACGTGCATCAGCTAATCTCACCCAGTTATTGCTGAGAGACTAATATATAATCATACACAGCAAACACCTGCTGCCCAGATAAAAAACACTATTTAATAGCATGAGTAACTGAATATAATTAATTTAAATACACAAAATAGCATAATTAATTTTTCTAAAGTATTTCCTATTATAAACCTACACTTTCTCCCTTCATCCTGGTCTAGTCTTACCCTTTGAACCCTTCCTTCCAAATTGCCTTCCCAAAGTTCAACAGAGTCTGCTTAACTTTATTATTTTAAATTTTATGCTGACTTACTTTTTAAATATGTAAATCCATTGACTTGACCACAATTTAAACACTTGGCCAAATTATTTTTCAATAGTATTCTCGTTTCTACAGTGAAATACTCTACTACATTATCAGGAATGCTTGTGAATTTTTAATAAACTATATTTAGGGAGACTCTACACTTATACTTACCTTACAGTTGCTTATTAATAAACATCCATTAGATCGACTTTATTATTTTGTGATTATTTTACTTGGTTACACTAGAGGAAAATGTAACAATAAAGCTATCAAGCGGAACTAGAGAAAGTAGTACCCCAAATCACCAGGCCCCAGAACAGTGTCTAGACAAGAGCCAGTGGGGAGATGGGCGTCTATCAAGAGAGAGCCATCAAAACAACCTGAAGGTAAGGATGATAGGGAGAGGCTTTACAGCCACTCAGGAATGGATTCCATTACGGTTCTTCTTTCTAGCCCAGTCCTGATTTTTTTTCCCCGGAGACATTTCTAGAATGGCTTTCACCACTAGAGCTTCCACTTCTGAAGTTCAAGTGCTGGCAAAATGCCAGTTACCACCCGCAGGTTTCAGCCCACCATCCTGCTGTTTGGCTAGCTCTCTGATGGGTACCCTGACCCAGTACTTCCCGGTGTTTAACAGGGCTTGGGCAAAGTTTCAGTCGGTTAGCCCATCCCCTTCTCCAAGTCCAGCGCCTCCCATGGACTGAATGTGGAGGATGACCTCTAGAAGGGGTCAGAGAACAGATGAAGGTATTTCCTCCCTACTGTTTTAGGAAAGGCAAGGAGTCAGGTCACTTTCCACATAAGTTTAATGTGGAAAGGGATAGTTCTCGGCTGGGATTGAAGAGTGAGGTTCCAAAGCTGCTCATTCCTACGCATTAGGAAGGCAGTACCCGGCCGCGGTTGACCTAACTTGGAAGAGTTGGGGAAAAGAACCGAGGTCGACCCCCATCAAGGTACCACTCACCTAAACGCCAGTAACCTCTCCCCGATCAAGGCCAGGCTGGCCCCCAGCAGGGTCAGCGCCACTAGCTTCCCCATGCTGTCTGGGTGCTGGGGCTGAGCGCGGGCGCCGCGTCCTCCCCAGGGGCAGCGGGCAGGATCCGGCCCCGCCCGCCGATTGGTGCGCCCGGCCCCGCCCCCGGCGCCTCCCGCCAGGTGCGGCCCAGACACCGCTGCGGTGCCACCCGCGGCCCCGCGGGAGTTCAAGGCCCCTTTACACTCCCGGGTACAAGCAAACCTCTCTGCGCGAGACCTAAGGCCAACTTTATGCGCGAAATTTGACGCGCAAAATTTCTTTTCTCCAGGTCTCAATTTACAGAGAGTCAAGTCCTGGATTGCTGCCGTACTCCTGACTTGGAAATTTGGCAAGAACACTTGAGTGGCGGAACCCGCCGAGGGAGTTTGCCCCTAAAAGCTGCGGAATTCTACCTCTGCTCATCAAAGGCAGTGAGGGGGAAGTTGAAAGTGTTGGAGAGAGCGGGAATCTGGAGTTCAGAGCCTGAAACTTCGCGCCTCTGGAAGCAAGACCTGAGATCAAAGAGAATTGCTCTTGAGACCCTGGAAGGAGAAGGTAATCCGAGTAGAGAGCTTTAAATCAGCCTGCCCCAAGATTTGCGGCCCAGAGCCTGCTCTCCGGACCTTGAAGGCCCTGCCTACCTCAGAGTGCTCCGCGTGCTGGGTGCCCAGTTCAGAGCTTGTGGGGAGATGGGCTGCTGCTGCTTCTTCTTTTTTTTTTGTAGAGATGAGGGTATTGCTATGTTGCCAGGCTGGTTCAATTGGTTGAGTAGATGGACTAGTATCAGTACCTGTCCTGATGGCTGATGGGATAAAGAAAATTCAGAGATGAGAAGGAAAAGTGGAAAAGGGAGGATGAGCAGAGTGGGGGAAAGGAAAGTGGTTTCCTTGGGAGGTTAGGTTTTCAAATATTGCTTGTTCCTTCTTTCTTTGGCAGGAGGAATGCACGCAGCCCAGGTTGGAGGGAAGGAGGTAAAGATGAGGAAAAGCTTGAGTTTGGGCAAAGCAGCACGTGTAAGCATGATCTATTTTTATTTATCAACAGAAAGAAATAGTAGTCTTAGTCATTTCAACGGACTAAGTGTGCGTTAGAGATCAAGATTTTGCAGACCTGAGAATACTTGGAAAAGAAAACGTAGTCCCTGACCTATGGGATACATAATTACAGCATGAATACGTAATTATGGGATGAATGATGAAACCCATAGGAAGGGTACTATGTGCTTTGCCTGTGCTTAGAACTTTACCTATGTTTACTCTTTCAGTTCTCAAAACAACCTCCAATGTAGGTAACATTATGCCAAGTTCGTAGGTGAGAAATCCGAGGCACAAAGTGGTAGTGTGTCTTGCTCCAGGTCACACAGCTAGTAAGCAGCAACCAGTCTGGCTGCAAAGTCTGTGCCTTTAACTAGCTGCCTGTATCACACTGCTCTATGAAAGCTTTGGAGGTGAATAGATAAGAGGGTTCTTTTTAAGATGATGATTTTATTTTATTTTAGACAGGGTCTTGTTCTGTTGCCCAAGCTGGAATGCAATGGCATGATTCCTAGCTCACTGCAGCCTCCCACTCCTCAGCTCAAGTGATCCTCCTACATCAGCCTCCCAAGTAGCTAGGACTACAGGTGCATACCACCATGCTCCAGCTGATTTTGATTTTTTTTTTTTTTTTTTGTAGAGTTGAGGGTCTTGCTATGTTACCAGGCTGGTCTCAAACTCTGGGCTTCAAGCAATCTTCTTGCCTCAGAAAAATGACTAATTTTGAAAGAGTGCATACAGAGGAGGAAATAAATGCTGTTTCCAGGAGGACTCTGGAGGGAAAGGGCTTATAGAACTGAGGGGCCAGGTGTGGTACGGACCATGCACACAGGGTTTGGGCATCAGGCTGCCTGGGTTTAGATCCAGCTTGAATAAGGTACTCATCTTTCTGAAGCTACAGATTTCTCTTCTACAAAAGAGTATCCACCTCATAAATAGCTTAAAATTAAATGTGATAATGAGTGTAAAGTGCTCTACACTGTGCTCGGCACATTTTAGACAGTCAATAAAGATGAACCACTACGTTTGAACTTCTGCTTGAGACTGTAGGCCATTTGTGGGGAGAGACCTCTTCCCATTGATCTTCGTATCTTCCAGTGCCATCCATAGAAATTTGTACTTCATAGTGGCACAACAATACAAGTAGATGGATACGAACTTGGGAGAAAGAAAACTTAGAAGAGTAAAAATAAATAGAGTGGGTGAGAAAATAATCAGACTATGAGCTAAGCATTTTCATGCCTGTCACATTACTTCTTATTAGCCTCACTTTACAAAGAAGGAAAGTGAGGCTTAGAGAGGTTAATAATAACTTGTTTAAGGTTACATAACCGAGAAGTGTCAGCCTCCATTTGGACTTAGGTCAAGTGACTCTAGTTATCATGTTCCTTATCACTGTGTTTACTGTCTTGCAGCATAGCATGAAGAAGGGGCCAAGGAAAGAAGCATAGTCTTGGGTAACTTATTAAGGGTACTACATTATCTATAATTTGTTTAAAAATTCTTTAGGCAGAGGAATGTGTCTGTGTATACATTAATTTTAAACCTTTGAAGCAGTTAGTCTTTTATTTGAATACCATAATCAGTAATGCAAATCACCAGTATTGCAAATTAACATTAAAAAATTTCAAATTTTGGAGACCACTATATGGAGTGTCACCATCTAAATCAGTGCACGGAGAGTTTACTCATTAGCACAAGAGATAATAGAAATAACTATTCATGGTAAAGCCAATTTTGTTCAAATTATGTGGATTAGCAAGACATATGAGGACTGCACAGAAGAAGAATAAAAACTAAAAGGCCAGCTTCCTCGTACTGCTGCTGAGTGCTGTGTCCACACATTGGCCCCAAACGATTCTACTTTCTGACCTGAGATGAGTTGAATCCTCCCATTCAAACTTGACTCAGGCTGAACCATTTTATTAGGGCCTTATTGAAATACCAGTGCTGGGATTCCATAGAGTTTACAAAATAACAGATTATAGAATGGTTTTCATGCCTGCTTGTTAATAAACACTCATGTGCAATAGATTTGGGGTTCAGCCTTGTGCTTATTGGACCCTACTACCTAGCAATGAGATAATGGGAAAGGAACCTACAGCTTCATTCACATCTAATCTTTGAAGGCTATTGTCAGGCAGCAAAGACACCCTGGCAACAGACCAATTTGACTTGGTCAAGATGTCACAGACCATCAGTGTCATAAAAGGGGTTAGTTATTGAAAGAGCAAGTCAAATGAACTCAACAGTCTTAGATTTAAGTTACAGTTCCAGAGTTAGTTAAGTTACCCGTTTGGAACTGGCTCTTTAATCTTTAGAAATCGCCTATCATCTCTGGCCCTTTCTTTTCTTCCATGTACATTGGGTCTTTTCAAAGGGCTAATGCGGACCAAATGAAACAGTTTATGTCTGAACAACAAATGATGCAATACTGTGGATCATATGTCTGGTGTGTGCAATGCCATTGATAATCAAACACCATTTGGGGGGATGCAGAATGTACACATGGTATCATTCTTTCACATGCGTATATAAAAAATAGGGGAATTATGTGGTCCCCAACTGTTTTGGCACCAGGGACCAGTTTCATGGAAGACAATTTTTCCATGCACGGGGATGGGAGGTGAGCATTAGATTCTCGTAAGCAGCACACAACCCACATCCGTCACATGCAGCTTACGATAGGATTTCCCTTCCTATAAGAATCTAATACTGCCATTTATGTGACAGAAGGTGAACTCAGATTGTGATGTGAGTGAAGGGGAGCAGCTGTAAATACAGATGAAGCTTCACTCACTTGTAAGCTGTTCACCTCCTGCTGTGTGGCTCAGTTTGTAACAAGCCACAGACCAGTACTGGTCCATGGCCCAGGGGTTGGGGACCACAGTATTACACACATGTATGTATGTACATAAAAACAATCTAAGCTCGGCGCCTGTGGCTCAAGTGGCTAAGGTGCCAGCTACATACACCTAAGGTGGTGGGTTTGAATCCAGCCCGCCAAACAATGACGGCTGCAACCAAAAAATGGCCAGGCATTGTGGCAGGTGCCTGTGGTCCCAGCTACTTGGGAGGCAGAAGCAGGAGGCTCGCTTGAGCCCAGGAGTTGGAGGTTGCTGTGAACTGTGATGCCACAGCACTCTACCCAGGGGGATAGCGTGAGACTCTGTCTTAAAAAAAAACAACAAAAACCCCCCAACAATCTATAGACACAAACCAAAGAATAATGACTTCAAGAGCAAAAGATTGGGGTCCCAGAGTGTGGGGAAGACAGTGAGTGTGAAAGGAGCCTTTGCTTCCATTGTATGACATTCTGTGATGTTTGCAATTTTTAAAGCACATGTCTTGATCATGCTTATAATTACATTTTTAACTTAAAATAATCGTTTGTAGCAGTGAACCTTGCCCAGAAAAAGGGGTAGTGATAGGAGGAAAGAGGAACAAATCAAGAGAACAGGATTATATCACAAAAGCAGTTTTGTTTTTTTTTTGTTTTTTTACAAAAGTTTTTTTTTGGGGGGAGGTGTTGAGACGGAGTTTCACTTTGTTATCCTAGGCTAGTGTGCCATGGTGTCATAGCTCACAACAACCTCAAACTCTTGGGCTCAAGAGTAACTGGGACTATCGGCACCTGCCACAACACCTGGCCAGTTTTTCTATTTTTGGTAGAGATGGGGTCCTGTGCTAGCTCAGACTGGTCTTGAACTCAAGCTCAGGCGATACACCTGCCTCAGCCTCCCAAAGTGCTTGGATTACAGGTGTGAGCCACTGTGTCCAGTCCAAAAGCTATTTTATTAAAAAAACAGAATACGGATTTTAAAATTTTAGGAAACATTATCCTAAGCCATGCCCATGTTTAAATTCTGGGTCAAAACAACTGCATGTCCCTGACATATGTCTTGTGCTGCTTGGGAGAGAAAAAAGAGTTAAAAGCTTATATTATTCTAGGAAATGATTTATAGTATTTAGAACATTTGTTATTATAAATTTGTATTTAAGTATTTTATGTATACTTAAGTTTAAATAAAATTCTCAGTTTCACTGAGGATGCATCTAATAATGAAGCCTCATGGCAAATGTCTGATTTATTGTTCAGTTAATTCCTGCAGCCCATGATGCAGAAGGTCTGCCCAGGCTCAGGATGTCAGGTTCAGCCTATGCTGAGCAAGGAGTCACCTATGCTGAGCATAGTTGGCAGCTGAAAACACCAGGGCTCCTCCGGGCTTATGTTTTACTATGTAAGTACCAAGTGGATGGAGGGGGTCTCAAGGGGTCAGGTCACACTGTGCCAGAAAGGGCCTTTCCGGATTTATCTAACTCTCTGCAGAGGATCCTTCATCAACATTCTGTAGCTCCTCCGTGACTCTAGTTTGGATCACACCTTAAGGTGAATCCAGCATGGTGCATTGTTTGATTCAACATGAATGTATCCCACTGTATGGCCAGGAACGGGAGGAGTTATTTAGGCAGAAGAAAGTTCACAGAAAAAGGGCAGGCCAACTACAAGTACTGGGGAATTGGAAAGGAAAATGAAATCTGTCCCACGTGGATATAGCAGCGCTTCTCAAACTTTAGCAGGCATAAAAATCACCTGAAGGGCTTTTGAAACCACAGATTGCTGGTCCTACACCAGAGTTTCTTATTAGATTTGGGGTGGGGCCTGCGAATCTGCATCTCTTAACAAGTTCGCAGGTGATAAGATGCTACTAGTCCAGGAACTACACTTTGAGAACTGCTGGGCATAAACGACTAGGAGGAAGATGGTGAGAATCAAACCTGGAGAGGTAGGCAGGGCCATATAGGCCAAGTTAACTCTTAAATTATATCTTAAGGGGCATTGGGAAAGCCCTGGAAGTTATATGACCCAGCAGATGTTTTAGAAGCATTGCTTGGCAAGGAGAGAGCCAGATCAAGGAACAGGTAGAGGGCTTATCTATTCTGGAGGGTGGCACATAGTTGGAGACTGTAGAGTAATCTGGATAAGATGCATGATGGTGATTAAAACATCTGCAGATTGTTTTACAGTGTCCTTGAGTTATATGTATTTGAAAAATACACAGTGTTTCAAAAGTCACCTCTAAAGTCACCGTGCATGGAAAAAATGGGAGATTGTAGCTAAATGTACCTTTATTTACAAAACATTCGTTAGAAAATTTTTCAAAGAAGTGGCCAATGTGTAAAGAATATTTTGTTTGTATTTTGTAAAATAAATTGTCTAGGTTTGGAGAATCTGCTGGAGAGGACTGTGTTTGTGGATATATGGACCAGAGATCAGAGGCAACGTAGATAGAAGAACAGGGAATGCTTTTAAAGCTGTGCTTTCCATTTGGTAGTATAGGAGAAATTTTACATTTTCTTCAAAGAGGAATAACAAAAGATATGTTTATTATGATCATGATTTTCAGGCTCTGAATCAAGTTTATGGAATACATTTATTTCTTGTCACATTTAGTTCTTTCTTAAAATTCTGAACAGCATCTCCTGCACTCGATACTGCAAATGATGGGACAGCTGGAGTCCATGATTTTGAAAGTCTGAAGCCTTCTTTACTGCTTTCTGCTCTAATGAGAAACATCATTTCCTTGTGCTTTCAAGCCCTATCAAGAATTGCATAACTGATGGCTTACAGTTATGAGCTAGAAAAACAATTCCATTCTTTACACATGAAAAACTCCTAGAAATTCTTAAGATCAATATCCTCAAAGGGGAACAAAGACAGATAAAAAAAGTTCACAGGCAAATAAAGACAAACCTCCTAAAATATCTGCAAGTATGTTTAAACTCAGTTACAGTAAGAATGAAACTTATGCACACTGGCAGAAAAATTTTGAAAAGCAGGGGCAGAAAGTTAAGAGAGAACAACTAGAATTCTCCCAGCCCTCCTTCTTTCACATCCATAAATCCCTTCATGAAAAGCCATGTGAGTAATGAAAACTACAAGTAGCCAAAGAAAGGTAGAAGTGGGTGGTGTAGAGGAGAGCACTGTGATTTCTCCATGACTTTGCTGAGGAGACATTCAGCAGCTTAGGTAGGCTATGGCTCCAAGACAGGACTCAGATTGAGCAAATCAAAGTCTAGACAAAGAATCAGCCTCAGATTAATTGTCATGAATGAATAATCCACATACAAAATGAAAAAATGGCACATTATATCCTTATATTTTACTTGCTGTCTGTATTAAATATTCATGTTCATTTTAACTATTATAATAGAACTGAGGCTTTAAAGAAAATGTAAATGATATATATCTATCAATGATTCCATCATTGAATGGAATCTTGGATTAAAAAGAATTAAAACACCCCTGAGTATGTGGTTGTTGTAAACTATGATGATGCCACTGCACTATGGCTAGGTGACAGAGCAAAACTGACTCCAGGCTCGGTGCCTATGGCTCAAGTGGCTAAGGCGCCAGCCACATACACCCAAGGTGGTGGGTCTGAATCCAGCCCAGGCCTGCCAAACAACAATGACGGCTGCAACCAAAAAATAGCCGGGCGTTGTGGCGGGCGCCTGTGGTCCCAGCTACTTGGGAGGCTGAGGCAGGAGAGAGCCCAGGAGTTGGAGGCTGCTGTGAGCTGTCATGCCACGGCACTCTACCCAGGGGGACAGCTTGAGGCTCTGTCTCAAAAAAAAAAAAAAGACAGTCTCCAAACAAAAAAATAAATAAAAGCCATTAAATAATTCATCCGAAAGCAGAACTCAAACTGATACCTACAGAAATAAAAACAAACCAAACAAACAAAACCCCTAAAAAGACCCTGGAAGAAACTATAAACGTTAGGAAAAAAAGTAATGAATAAAATACTCATTTGTTCTATGGCAGACGCATCATGTAGCAGTTGAGGATACAGGCACCGGCACTGGAAATAGATTGATATCCGGACCTTACGAGGAATAACACACTGAATACCTGTGAATTGTCAACAGTGATATAATATCAATACCCACTCCTTCAAGGCTACAAGTATGGTTAAATGCAATAATCAAAGTAACAGTTTCACTACAGAGTTGGGCACATTTAACTGCTAAGTATTTTGACGATGGTGATGAAGATGGAAAAGAAATATGAAAAGTAAACTAGCTTACCATGGGGGGCAGCTTCAGATAGTTTCATCCTTGGCCCCTGATTCTAGCATTGTTATTTAACTAGGAGGTTTTGGACAACTGGCTTCAGGTCACAATTCTGCTCAATGAGGAGGTAGCTTCAACCTTTTATCTTCTCTTGTGTCCGAGGTGGGCTCGCATTAAGGAAAAGAGCTGATGGGAACACTTCGTAGAGAATTTGTGTTGTAGTATTTTGATTTTTTTTAGATTTGTTTTAAATAAAGAACTCATTCATATTTAGCTTTCAATGAGAAAAATTAACATGCCTGTGCCTGCCTAGCCCAAGAAAATCCCACAAAGAAGTGGCCATCTTCCCATTCCTCCCAAGGACATGGCTTGAGAATCAAAGACAGAAAAAAACTTGGATTTTAGTTTGTCTTTAATATAACTAGAACATTTCAGTAGTAAACAATGATGTAAGTACAAAACATCAAAGCATGTTATCTATCAGTAGTTCTTAACGGTCACGTGGTCACAAGGTTGGAACTGAGGTCACTCATATTTTCAAGAAATAAAATTCACCCTGTTTCAGTGGAATCCATGTTCTGGCAGTTGGAAGGCAAAGGTGAGGCTCATTCTGGTGCCAAGCGTATCCACTTTACTGGAAAGTAGCTTTCTTCTCTCTCCCTCCCTTGACATTTTAAAAAAACTGTTATTTTCCTTTTATATTAAAAGTGCAATGAGAACTGGAGGGGCCTTTCCTAAATGAAGTAAAATTAACTATACATGCCACACATTTCTGGGTCAATATTCCTGGTTAAATTCCCTCAGTATTAGAAATTCATAGAAAATTAATTGTTAAGTTAGTACACTCTCAGACCCACAATACCATTTAGAGTTCACAGTACAAGGCTCTGTGGTATAACGTGCCTATAAGCAGCTTCCTGTCATAGACTGAGGCCACGGAACTTCCCTGCAGAACAGATCCATTGTTGGCATAAACTGTGGTCACTGTGGGCTTCTCAGATAGAATGTTCTGGATGCGGAGAACCTATTCAGAGGATACAAAGTATTAATATAAACCACCATCCACTTAAGTCACTCAATCACCAATAAGCCCTGTCTTCCACAAAGACACACTGATTAGGAGGACATGCTGCTGAAAATAGCAGTTACTAATCTTTTTAATGCTTAAATTAAAGTACTTTCTCAAACTTCAAAGAAAGTACTTTCTTAAACCATCTAGTTATTCCATGCCAACACAGGATTTAGTGTTATTATAGCAGTTCAGCATTAATAGAAATACTTTTACACTAATGGGCCCACTCTCACTCTACTTCAACATGAACAAAAATCATGTCATGTGGTGAATTGACAATAAACCAGATATTTTGAAAATTGCTAGTATACCACCCAAGAAGGGCACATGTCTTTATAAAAATGCTTTTTGACTAGTTTCCACTGTAATTTAATACATCAAAAGATTATCTTTTCTGAAGTATGTGAATAAAGTAACATTCTGCCAATTATTGGCTTAAAGCAATTACAAAGCCACTGCATAAGTTTATTGTATTATTGGTTTAAAAGAACTAAACAAATCATCCCCTTGACAGTTTATTGTATTATTAGTTCAAAAGGACTTGAATAATTAAGGTTGAAGAACTGAAAATATAAAAACCTCTGATGAGGGAGGATTGTTCGGGTCATACACGAAGAGCTTCTGGCCATTAGGTTGACAGCCTGCCCAGATGTCCCCCGAGGAAGGATCAATAGATAAATTATCCACCAGTGTATCCAACTTAAGTACCTTCCAAATGAAAAAATGCCAACATCTAAATGACATGAGAAGCTTGATTCAGTAATTTAGAGCTAACCTTTCCTGCCTCCATGCACGTGGGGGAATTATACAAATCTCCCTCCTTCCACTCTCTAACTCTAATATTGCTTAAAATAAATTTCATAATCTAGTTTGGAGCTGCTTTTCATCTTTCCTTAAATTAAGGAAGTTAGGGTGTTAATCAATCTCTCTAAGAATCTTTTTAAAAAATGAATTCTTTCTCCCTTAAAAGATGCACAAGGATCAGTTTGCTCAAGGAACTCAATCAAAGCAGGATAGGAAATTCTTAGTCAACCTAAAATATGTGTTGTTGAGCAGGAAGGAAATAATAATGGTGTGGAACCCAATTTCTACCTTCATTTATTATTGAAAGAGCTGACAACGTGCATAAATCTTCATTTGAGAATTCATCTATTAGTCTTTTCAATTGTGAAAATTCTTATTGGAATTCACTGGCTGCCATCAATACTTCATGGAATGGGCCCTAAATCTGATGCAGATATCACTCTCAACCTGCTGCTGCATGTAATCACAGTTGTTCCTTGTGATCACTGGCAACAGGAGAGTTCTCTAGTTATGGGGAGATAATACCTAAAAACCCAGAATACCTACACTAGAATTTATATTGTTCTCAGTGTGGTATGATAATAATGCCAGTGTAACTATGTAATGGCAAAGTATAAAAAAAATGATGTCTATATATACTTAAAAAAGAGGGAATTTACCTTCATTTGAGTCAAATTCATATCAGGGTGTTTTTCCAAAACATGAATTTCATGAGCCAGTGCATCAGCAACATAGATATACCTTTGCAGAAAGGACACACTAGTTAGAGCACCATGCCAATATAAAGCTTCATTAACACAGTGTGAAAGAATAAGTCTTAATAACCTGCCAAGAAGTTAATCAATGATAGGCCCTCAAGGAATGCTTGATAAAGGTCAATTTTTATTTAAAAAGTAAGCTTTCAAAATCAATTCAGTAGTGCTACAACAATCATGGAATTATTAAATTATTTTTCAAAAGGCTTGCAACAAAAAAGCAATGTAGGACATCATTTTGAATATAAAGTCTGTGATATTGCCATTGAAATGAGAATAAAACAAAATGGCTACAAAAGAAAAGCTTTTACAGTACACAGTATAATTTTATATTTCGAAGTATCATTTACATATAGAAATATACGGTACAGAACACCTTAAAAGTGTTTATTTACTGATACTAAACAAAATATTAGCACATGGAGACTTTTAAGAGTCAGAGATAAGTGTCTATCCAGAATAATCTGTCTATGTCTAAGAAGAGTGAACGAATTAACTGTTTTCCAGGGCAACTGTTCCACCGAGCATTTATCACATGTAATGAGGGAGGAATGTTTGCAAAATCAGGTCTTGGTCTAAAGTATGGGAAAGTAGAAAGGGGAAGTTGGAGTTTATCTATTCAATGAAGTTCAACCTCTTAACCTAACTTGATTCGACAAGCAATCAGATTCCACTGAATTTTTAGCA
Source organism: Otolemur garnettii (assembly GCF_000181295.1). Lineage (NCBI taxonomy): Eukaryota > Metazoa > Chordata > Mammalia > Primates > Galagidae > Otolemur > Otolemur garnettii. Next base: position 22,782,409 of record NW_003852400.1, read on the forward strand.
TACCAAAGTGACATAATAACAAATGGTCAGTTCCATTCAACAATTACTGAGCCCTTGCTTTGCATCTGGCACTGTGCTCAGCATGAGAAGACGAGGAAGACAGAAATCCTGTCTTGAGGATTTAGCTTGTCCTTACAAGCTAACAGGCTACGGAAAGACAAAGCTGGTAAGACTATAAACAATGGCAGTAGACAGAAAACAAGTAGAAAGAAAGTCTCCTACTCCAGCCAGTGAGGATGCACACCGAAGCCAGGCAGGTCTCCGTGGAGAGAAGGACCAGTGGGGTTAGGAGGCACAGTGAGAACCAGTATGACAGGCTCCCAGGCTGGACAGGAATGGTGACAGAGAACAAGGTAAAGCTGACTCCCCCGCCACTTTCATCATTTTTTTTTTTAGCTTGAGTAACTAGAAAGTTTGACTTTCATAATGGCAATATGAGAGTTGGAGAGCAAAACAGATTTGACTGGAGAGGCTGGATGAGGTCAGTCAGAAACAATTTAAATTAAATGATTCTACATTCATTTTCTGTAATCAACAAGAAAAGTGGAGAAATTGCATCACAAAAATAAGGATGGCTAGTTGTCAAGGGATGCCACATTTATTTTATGTTATATTTGTGAGAGTTTAAATTGTTCAGTGAGCTAAGGCAGTGGACGAGAAAGCTAATAAAGAATTTAATATCCTTTCTTAGAGGCTGTGCATATGAAAACAGTGAGATAATTTTGGAGGACAATTTGGCTATGTCTACTGAAGTTAACGCTTAAAGGATTCACACGGTTTGAACAAGTAGGTCTATATCTAGGGCTTTGTTTTACAGAAACACTTATATAGATGTGCAAAGGGGCTCATGATACATTCCGCCAGTGCCATAGCTGGGATTTGAACCCATGTCTGTAAGAATCCAAAATCTGCATTATGCTATAATATTCTCTTATGGAGTTTTTCTTTAAAATCTACTTAGACAAGTGTAAGTTTCAGTGGTAAATGAGATATATACAATTTTGGGGGGGGAGGGGTGATTTGTTTGCTTTGCGTTGGCAGGGTAAAGATGAAGTCTTTGAAATAAAATAAAGGTGTGTTCCTAAAAGGGTTTTTGTACAGAAAAAAATATAACCGACATATTCATCAAAGTTGAAGTTTTTGGTATAAAACAAAGGTGTGCTCCTAAAATGGTCTTTATACAGAAAAAAATAGAACCTACATATCCATGAAACAGAGCACTGGTTCAATTCATTTAGGAATTATTTCTTGTAATGGAATAATATGTAGCCAATAAAAACAATGATATATTTACTTAAAAGGATATACCTACCTAATACTTTAATCTGTATGCATAAGTCTGATCACACTTCAAAATTTCTATTTGTAAAATTAAATTTATTATATTATTAAATTTATTATTATATTAAATTAATAATATATGCCAAAATTCACACACATATGATAAATGTAAATATATATAATAGATACATATTGTTTATAAATACATCTACAAAATATATATAATCATATATAGTATATGTATTTATATATGTTATATAATATGTAAAAAATTTCAAGCAGCTATTTTCATAGTGAAAAGGAAAATAAAAAGCAAAGTAAAACTTTGTCCAACACCATGACTGAGGAAAAATTAGATATTCTGTAAGGGGTCATACTTATTATCAGGTGAAATACTGATCCCATTTGCTGTATCAAATCCCTCTGCTACCACTTTAACTTCATTTGGACTGTAGTAAACAACATTTGACCACCGTAAGTTCAAGTATGTTTCCAAATACTTTAAGAACGGATCAGAGAAATAGTGGTCATTGGTGGCGTAGAAATGCGCTGGTCCAACAGCTGTGATATCATTCACACTAAAAGATAAAAATAACAAGTGAGAGCAAATAAAAAGCCTAGTTAGTGTCCATATTAAAGATTAAGTATAGGAGCAGAGAGAGAGAGGTTTTTAATGGCAAAATACATAATGGATACATTGAACACTATCTGGGTGATGGCCATACTTAAAACCATGACTCAATCGTTACAGAAGTGATCCACGTAACCAAAAGTATTTGCACCCCTGTAAAAATGTTTAAATTTAAGAAAAGATTAAGTACCCTTCAGGTATATACCACATGTGCTTTAAATCTTTGGTATGAAGTTTTCCAGAAAAAAGTGAATTCAAATGACATGACTATAGTTACACACAATATACTAAAATGCTTGCCAGAGAATGACTTTGTATGGTACCTGGTAATTTGAAGACAGGGCATTTAGCAATTATGGTAGATTATTATGAAAGAAGAGAGAACTTTGTGCCATCAGGGTATTTTTTTGACAGCAAGAAATGCAGGGTTTAACAATTATATGTAAGGATGAGCTGCGTGTGGCATAGCACTGGAGAGAGCCTATCTGGAGAGCTGGTCAGGCCATCAGCAGTGTTTACCTAGCTTCAATTTACTCAGTTGCTGAATTTTCCTGAGTTCCCTTGCTTAGTTATTAGTCAAACTAAGGTTGACTGTTCAATTTCTACCTGCCTCACAGAGCCGACATGCCAAGAATGAACAGGCACTCAATAAACACTTGCAGAGAGATGGATGATGAAACTGCCATAGTACAATGCTTCAGGTGAGAGATTTATATGCTAAAAACAATTACATTTTTAAAATCAGTTAGGCAAGGGTGTTATTAAATTTAAATTCCAATTACCCTATGCAAAAATTTCAGAAAGAACTGCTTTATTCTTTATTAAATGAAAAATAGAGAGGTACAGGGAAGGTGGGTCTCCTTTTTCTGAAAACGCTCCATCATGCAGAGGCTGCCTGAATGGTATTTATGCGCCAACCCTTTTTTTGAAGTACATTTGGAAAGAATGATTGGACGTTACCTGCCTATGCCCTAGACTAGGAAAGCAGAAATTAAAACTATTCATCAAGTTTAAACTAAAAGAAGCAATAGGCTAATGCAAGCTGGACTGGGAGGATACACAGGATTGTCTTTTGGCCTCATTATCAACCAGCTTTATGTTAAGGAGGAGTGACCCACTTCCAACACGAAAGCCCTCAATTCTGTGAGGCCACTGCCCCAGCCACCACGAACCTGACAAAAGAATTTTGTATACAGTCCCATAGAAAGCATACGAACTTCATATAAAACAGACTACTCTCTCTTGGCAGGAATGGTATTATTATTATTATTTGGGTAATGAGTCATCTAAGATAAAGAGTGACAGCAGGAAAAAACAGTAAGTAGGCGCTGTCATCTACTCTTAAGATAGGGCTGGAGAGTATCACTGTGAGGTTGGGTAATTCACCCTTTCTCAAGGGAGTCCTCATACAGCACTGATTATTATAATTATCAACTTGCCCATGCCAGGCGTTCCCTAATTTGTAAGGGATATATATGAGGGCTGTCCAGCCAAGTAATATGAAAAATAGAGACATACATGGCTGGACACTTTTTGGACAGCCCTTTAATATCGGTAGATCTAAACTATATATTATGCAGTATATAGATTAGCTCTTACATATTGGTTCATAAATATACGCAGTACACACACAAACACACAAACACACAGTATGTATAAGCTTTCATAAAAAGGGAAAGGACCACTCACCACAGGAAATATCTGGAAATGCCAGAGTTAAAGTAGAGAGTGAACAAAATAAAGAAGTACCTTGGAAGAAGCTCATGTCTGATTGTTTTCAGATGCACCAGAGAATTTTCTTCTTCTTCAAATTTGAAAATTTCCACTGTATTCTTGAATTCCGGGTGGTTTACAACAAAGAGATAAACTGTGTCATCTAAAGAAATGAAAGGACGGAGTTAATTTACAAGACACAACCACAGGACCTCTGGGCAGACACTGACATTTAAATACCACCGGCAAGCAAAGGTTGAAGGTACAGCTGGTAGAGACCTAACGGATCATTCTTCTTCCCTGGCTCTCCCGTCACTGTCTGGTGTTATTTCTGATCGCTGGTCCCTTGACCTTTAAGAGAGAGTTTCCTGCTACATATACAGAATTCATGTATGATCTGCTTAAAGTTTAATTCGGAAATACAGCTCTTTTCAAATACAATAATCATAGGTATGTGAAAGGCTACAAAAAAAATCTAAACATTCTTTCAGGTGTTAATGGTTAGAAATTTCAAAATGTAACATAGCGTTTTGCTAGCTGAAGAAGCAAGTGTTTGTAGACGCATATAGAAATAAGTCATAAGTTAATTGGTCTCTTCCTACAAATATGATCTAAATACATCTTCTACAGTCATTTGTAAAGCACTGTATGTTTCTAAACATTGGTAGCTCATTGGTTCTTACCATGGTCTATGAAAGTGCTGATGCCATGTGGATTAAATGTAGCCAGATTAAACCCACGGCTGATTCTTAATTCCAGGGCCCTCAGCTTTTCTTCTTTTAGATCCATCATTAGTATTCCCCCAGGCTTATCTGGTGCAAAGCTGTGGAGTCCTGGAAATTTTAGACCCTTTCCAAAACAGTGAAAAAAGTTAAATACAAAGGCTTCTTAAGTATTCTTATATAGTAGACGAAAGTGGAAACTATACATGAACGATAGCAACTGGTTAAAGGTGGCGGCATAAAGCCACCAGCGTGCACACTCTCTCTCTTATACATTCACAAGCCCAGAGAGGAGATAATAGAAAAAACATTAATCGAGAGCTAGAAAGCTGAAAGCTGATCAATAGCTGATTTTGATGAATGGAGACACAAGATCAGAGATTTATTCTCTTCAGAGAGTAACCAGAAGGCTGGTGGACTAGGAGATTCCGGGCAGACTTGAGGGTGGAGACAAGTGACTGTTTACTATCTGGCTGGGAGCTCTCAGGCTTGGGCCTGCACGCTGCTTCTACAATGCCAGAAGTCGTGGTCAGCAGACACAGGCCTCACACTTCACCTCCAGTCCATCAGCAAATGTTGTCGGCTTCACCTTGAAAATATATCCTTTCAGGAGGGCACGGACAGTTGTCCGTGCTTCCTCCCTCTGGCTGCCCAGGTCCAGATCCCCATCATGACTGTGGCAACTGCCTCCTAACTGGCCTTTCTGCCTCTGTCCTTAACTCCCTACTGTTCACTGGCACTTCAGCATCCAGTCCCCGTCAGGCCACGTCACACCCCTGATCACAACACTCTAATGGCTTCCCACCACCCTCCAATTAAAGGCAAACATTCTGTAATCCTAACTACTTGAGAGGCTGAGGCCAGGGGATCGCTTAAGTCCATATTTGGAGGTTGCTGTGAGCTATGATGCTAAGGCACTCTACAGAGGGCAACAAGTGAGAATCTGTCTCAAAAAAAAAAAAAAAGAGAGAGAGAGAGAGAGAGAATTCTTCCCACGGCCTAAAGACCCTGTGTGATGGGCACTCTGCTCTGTCCACCTCAGACACCTATCTCACTTCCTTCATCTCCTACAATGCTCTTCCTCCTTGATGTTCTTCAACAAACCAAGCACATTTTTGATTTCTGCCTCTGGGCTTTTAAACACTGTTCCCTCTGCCTGGGACTATTCCCCACCTCCACCCCCGGCATCTAGAGTCTCTTCCCTCAATGTCTTTATATATGTACAAAATGTCACCCTCTCAATGAGGCCATCTCTCACCAAAATACCCTTGTCCTGCGCCATCCTGTTCTCTTACCCTGGCTTACCTCTCTCCCTGGCCGTTCCTGCTGTTGGACATATATATATACGTATTTACTTAATAAATACAACATATTTAGGGAACGGAGGGCAGAAACACACAGGGTCCCGAAGAGCTCCCTGTTACTCCCAGAGCACAGCTAGCTGTACAGCTCCTCCCAAGGCCTTTGTGCTGCTCTTCTTTTTGCCTGTAAGTCTCCTCCCCTCAACTCTATAAGACCCATGACTTCCCTTCCACCTGACCTCTCGGCAAATGTCGCCTATCAGAGAGGCCTACAATGTCAGCATGAGGCATCCTCCCACAGCTGTCATGTCCCGCTGCCCCACCTTGTGTTACATTTTAATAAAGCACTGTCATCACCTGACGTGTATTCACAAGCTCCATTAAAACACAAGGGGGGGACTTTGACTTATTAGTTCACTGCTAGATCCCAGTTCCAGGGCACAGTGCCTGGCATATATGCAGCCTTTCCCCACTGACACTCAAAATGTCACCTCATCATGTACTAGACCCAGTTATACACTGTCCATTTGGGGACTCTGTTTTGCTCTTCTGAGGTCTCACGCTTATTTCTGTGCCAGGATACCACTTTTTAAATTACCCCGCCTTGATATAGAAGATATGTGTATACTATATATATGAGAGATTAAATTATTCTGAATGGAACATTATTATTATTACATTTTTTATTTGTTTTATTCCTAGTATGTGGGGGGAATATAAAATTGAGTTTTATAAGTTCCTTTTGAATCCAGAAATTTCTCTGAACTCTCCACTTAGTTCTTTCTCATAGTGAATCTCTTGGCTTGTCTGAAAAACAGGTACCACGTTATCTGAAAATAATGGCAGCACTATCCTCTCTTTCCTATCTTACATTGCTTTTCCTCGTTTTCTTGGGTTATTAAGAATTCCAATAGACTACTGACAGTTGTGATGGTGTTGGGCATTTTCTTCCTGTTCTAAACATTAATGGGAATTAAGCTAATGTTTTGCCATTAAGAAGGATATTTGTGGCTCAGGGCCTGTAGCTCAAGTGACTAAGGTGCCAGCCACATACACTAGAGCTGGCTGGTTCGAATCCAGCCTGGACCTGCCAAATAACAATGACAACTACAACCAAAAACAGCCGGGTGTTGTGGCAGGTGCCTGTAGTCCCAGCTACTTGGAAGGCTGAGGCAAGAAAATCACTTAAGCCTAGGAGCTGGAGGTTGCTGTGAGCTGTGACGACACAGCACTCTACCCAGAGCCATAGCTCGAGGCTGTCTCAAAAAAAAAAAAAAAGATATTTGCTCTAAATTTCTGGGAAATTTCCTTTTTGTTCTAATTTGCTTGGAGGTTTTAATTGGGGATGAGTATTGAATTTTGCTAAATGCTTTTTGGCCTGCACTGAGACGATCCAGGTCCTTTCTCTTTTAAATCAATTAAATAGTAAATTATCTATCCATCCATCTACAAAATGCTGATTCATCCTTACATTCTCGAAGAAAAGTCTTCTAGGTGATAATAAATTTTACTTGCACTACTTTAGTCAGTTACTAATATGATGTAGTCATATTTTATGCAACTGTAAGGACACAAAATTAGACATAATAGGAAATCTCCAATTCAAAAAAAAAAATCTATCTACAATTGCACAATTTCATGGTTGGCAGACCCAGAAAGTAGAACAAACTGGATATGTGTTCTTCCTCCGTGGGGCGGCTACTTGTTATTGTTAGTATAACTAACTATTGTTAGTAACCTCCACTCTTTATCCGTGTCCCCAAACAGTAACAGGTTCACGTGCACAGGAAGCTCTATCAGGCACTGATCACTATCCATGGTAATTTTAACAGCCCCTACTATTTAAATCTTTTTTTTTCTCTTTTTAATGGCAGTAAAACACACATAAAATCCACTATTTACATGTGAATCCTTTAATAGCATTAAATTCACACTGTTGTTTAAATTTTTAAATTTTTTTTTTTTTTTTTTTTTTGGGCCAGGGCTGGGTTTGAACCTGCCACTTCCAGCATATGGGGCTGGGACTCTACTCCTCTGAGCCACAGGTGCCGCCCAAATTTTTAAATACTTTATACTATGTCATCCAATGGCTCATCAGGTGTGATGTTAGTTTTGACATGACCCTCAAACCCATAACTGGGGAATAAAGTGACCCAGATGAGCCAGAGTGCCAGGATGAATAAACAACCCCCATGATGTACGGGCTCTTCAATCAGAAGGGAGCATGTGTTGGAAAATGTTAAAGAGATAATGATGAGGAAGTGAAAATCGGCAGCGAAGTGGGAATGTTTCTAAATTTACAAAAAATTAAAACATAAAGGAAGAAAAGGTTGAATAACTAAAGACGGTTAATAGAAAAAAGCAAAAAAATAAAAATTCTACTGACACGGTAGATCTTTGCAACTGTAATATGCCCCTCAGCTAAAATGCTATAGATTGATGTGCCTGGAGAGCTCATCTGGCCTACTTCTGGTTCATTCCTCCGGGGGTTATAAAGAAATCCTGATTATAGATGATTTCTAGATCACACAGACCTCCACGAACACATGCTTGCAAAAAACAAACAAAAGGAAAACCAATACGATTGCCTTCTACTTTATTCAGAATTTCTGCATCTCTAGCTATGAATGATTGCAATCAGTAGTTCCATGTTTTTTCCTAACCCTATAGACACATATGAAAGCATACGCTTCTACAAAATAAACCCAGATCCCTATTATAAATACCACTTTATTCATTCTATGTAGGCAATTATATGAAACTTTTCTTTTAAAACCTTATTTTTTACATTAAACATGAATATTGGCGTTTCTGCCAAAGTGCACAGTATGTCTTTTTTCCCTCAGTAGCAATCACCAGCTGCTCACAGTTCTTCATATAAAAACCATCAGAACCCTGATGAGTTCTAATCCTCATTCCCTTCCAAGCTGAGTTCTTCCACTTTTCCCTTACAGAAGTCTGACAACTACTTTATTAGTGTGGAGACTCTATTCTAAAGTATCTCCAAGTTTTTCACATCCCTCCTGAGTCTCAGAACTTGAAAATAATGGATGTTGAAAGGGAACAGAACAAATACAGGGAGAGTTTAGAGCTGGATACTTGTTCCTAAAGAAAAACCAGAGCCATGAAGATGCCAAGGACACTTACCTCTCCCAAGCCAGAGAGGTAGGTGGTTAAGAACCTCCTCATCTGCCTGCTCATCTGGATATCCAATCAGAATGGATACTGGAGCGAGCCAGCATCACACAAGCTGACCAATTTTAAAGCATTTCTATCATATGCCCAGAAAGAATATTGCTTTTTCTATAGTAAGAATTAAGGCAAAGTGAAGGGTATAGATAAACTCAATTGCTGACTTTCCACTTATGACAAGCTGTTCAGGGGGCAACAGACAAGAAAAAGCATCGGCCTTGGTTTGGCAAAGTTAGTATAGTGTTCAAAAATAATTAATAATGGCAAGTGTATTTGCTTAAAATTGACTGTGACTAGGAAAGAAGGGTAGATGCTGTATTTAAAGTAGTATAATGGTCATACTGAATGTCCATAATACTGCTTCAAATATCCTTTTTAATAACACACCTTTAAAACACAGATGGCAATGGAAGATTTTATGGCAATGCATTAGGGAAATAAAGAGCAAGGCAGGCAGCCCCCAGGTTACAAACGAGATGGGTTCTGTAGGTTCATTCTGAAGTTGAATTTGAATGTAAGTTGGAAGAGGTACATTTACCCACGACCTGTAATAGCCCCCGTTTGTAAGTGCAAGTTATGCGTGAGCTAGATGTTTGTAACTTGGGGACAAGTTACTGTAACAGCCTCCATTCTTAAGTGCAGGTTGTATATAAGTAGGACGTTTGTAACTCGGGGACTGCTTGTTTATCAACTGGCAAAGAGCCTTCATCTCTACATTGAGAAAAGCTTGAACACAGGTTTTCCAAAATCCTCTTTGACCCACCCTTTTTTTCAGTACATATTTTGGAAAATGAGGAATGTTAAAAGCAAATTGCTATTTCACAGGCCTAATCAAATTCCCTTCCACCTCCTCTTCTGAGTCTGGGGAAGGAAGAAGACACTCACCACACTGAAGAAAGCCAGACCATTGGGAAGTATGTCAATATCTTCAGAGCCAGCTTCTGTAAGTTCAAGGAGCAGAGAAACCTCATGTGGAAATTCTGTTACTTGTTAGATAGAGCATAACTGGGACTTTGTTTACTTTACCAGAGTGCCTGTATCTTTAGGGATGGTTCCAATTTCATTTTTGCAAGGCACCATTCTTTTTAATAAATGTCAGTTTAAACCCCTTCCTGAAGTGAACTTTTGACTTTAAATATTAGATATTTTATGTTTACTCAAATCAAAGTCAAGTTATCACCACATTTCCAGCTACAATACAGAAAAAGTTGACATCTGTAGACTCGTATGATAAACATCCAGATGTCTGTATAAAAGTAATTGACATCAGGGGAATATTACTTTGAGCAGGAAGGGCTCACAGTCATTTAACCATGCAAATATCCTTGTCCTCTTCTCTGCTCACTCAATCTGAAGCAAACAGACATTTCTCTCATTAACGGAGATAAAACACCTGGGATTGCCTAGTCCCTCTTTAAAAAATGGTGCCTACTTGTTCTCATAAGCAATGAAAGCTTTCCATTTAATCTTTAAATTTAGGCTTTAAATTACAGGAAAAAAACTAGCAAAAGAAAATTAATGAAAAATACTATGCGCCTAAGCCAAGTTGAAGCTTCTAACTCCCATCTGTGAGGCCTGCTACAATTACTATTGATTGTTTATTGATTGTCTGGGGTACACTTCACACAGCACAGCAAATAATTAGATATAAGACCTTCCCAGCGGTCTCACTGTATAAATTCCGCAGACAGATAATAGACCCAAACACAAGAAAAGAGGCATAAAAATGGCTTAGATTAAGCCAAATCATGACACATTCTTTGAGTCCAAAAAATCCAATCTTCCCCTTTAAGACCTCACCAAAGGATTTTTCCAAGATTATTCCTAGGTTGTCAAAGCCAAACAACGTCTATCTATGCAGCCATTCTGATTTTGATTCATGAGTTTGCATTTAGCCAGCTGACTCCAGTTTTGCTTGCTCTATCATAGTGAGGAAATAAAACAAAATAAAAATGCCAAGAGCTTCGATCTGTAAGGATAACCCATTTGCCGGGCTTTAGGAAGAAGATCTACAGGGTGTCTGTAAAGTTCATGTGCAATTTAAGTTGAAGTGTGTTTTATTGGAGATGTTCTCAGCCTGGACTTTGAAGGTCCCTAAAGAGCCACAAATGGGCTTCAAAGAATCTATGAACTTTCTGATAGTCTACACAATGCACAACGTCTCAGGTATGTACAGATGAGAATGTTTTGTGAAAAGTGTCCTTGACTTTTCACTAATTCAAAAAAGGGTCTTTGAGCCCCACCCAAGAAAGTTGCGAACCACTAGACTTCAGTCCCATGATGGTTTTACATTGGGAATGAGCAGAAAGCAGGGGACTTCTACCCCCCATACACATGCACACACACATAGAAATATGCATGTGAATACACACACACACACACACACACACACGGAATTCTACTCCAAGTTTTGCTTTTCAGATCCATTTAGTAGAAACAGAACTAGTTAAAATTTGTTTTTCCTCAAGAATTATTTAAGAGAATTTAATTTCAATGTATACATGTTTACACATATAGAAAAAAAGGGATATATAGAAAAAATCAACAATGATTCTTGGAGTGCTATGACTTCAAGTGATTTTCATTTTCTTTAGACTTCTCTTTGTTTAAAATTTTCTGCAAACAGGGTAGCACCTGTGGCTCAAAGGAATAGGGCACTGGCCCCATATGCTGGAAGTGGTGTGTTCAAACCCAGCCCCGGTGAAAAAAAACTGCAAAAAAAAAAAATCTGCAAATAATAATATTATTTTAATAATCAAGAAAAGAAAAATCTTTTTAAAAGATACCTTTATTTCAATCACATTATAACATCTTTCTGTTTAATTCCTATGCCTAATTCCAGTGGGGAGAAAAAAGTGTTAACCTGTATGTACCCTTCTTTGGAATATTTTCTAGAATTATTCCCCCATCTCCATTTCTACAGCCATATTGCAATAGGCTTTTATCATCTCCTATCTCCTCTTTGGTGTGATTATTGCAAGATCAGCCAATGCTGGATAAATCTTTCCTCCTCTAATTCAGTAATAACAGTAATGATAGCAGCTAACATACATTAAGCACATACCAAGTACCAGGCTCTTGGTAAATACCCTTATACAATATCTCATATAAGTTCATAATACTAAGAAACAATATATATTTTTTAACATCTTTATTGTTTCAGCCACTTAAGTCAGGTATCTTTTTTTTTTTTTTTTTTTTTTTGAGACAGAGTCTTACTATGTCGCCTGAGGTAGAGTGCCATGGCTTCACAGCTCACGGCAACCTCAAACTCTTGGGCTTAAGCAATTCTCTTGCCTCAGCCTCCCAAGTAGCTGAGACTACAGGTGCCAGCCACAATGCCTGGCTTTTTTTGGTTGCAGTTGTCATTGTTGTTTGGCAGGCCCAGGCTGGTTTCGAACCCACCAGCTCCGGTGTATGTGGCTGGTGCCCTAGCCACTGAGCTACAGGTGCCGAGCCAAGAAACAATATTATTACCCCTTATTTTAGAGTTGAGAATATGAAGCCTTTGAAAGATTAAGCAAATTGCTCAAGGTCACAAACTAGGATGCTAGGGCTCAAATACTTTGGTCTGACTTGAAAGCACATAGGAAATACTCAAGCTAGCATTTAATGAATTTCCTCTGCCAGAACCATCCCCTGGTTCCTCCCTAAAGACACTCGCTTTGTAAGCTCAGTTCCATTATGTTGGCTTTTCCCCAAAAAGTTTTGCTTCTATGACTCTCACCAAGATCTTGACTAATTCATATCTTACACTAATTTCTTAAACCTCTTTCGAGACCCTTTCTTTAGAAAGTCTTCTAGCTTAGCACATCAAATTTTGATCGCTTCTTTTTACTTTATCAATTGTCTGTGTCAGAGATCACCAAGTCTTCACCAGCATCCATACTCTCTTTCTTCCTTTTTATGACAGGCATGTGGCAATATAGCTACAGATATTTCCCACCCTTCTTGCTGATAGATGTGGCCATGTAACTAAGTTTGGGTCAATAGGATGTAAGGACACAAGATGTATACAACTACTGGGTAAAATAAAATAAAGATAATATCTATGTAAATTTCTTTCTACCCCTTCCTGCTGGGAAATAGCAGCAACTAGAGTTCTAGTCTTGGACAAAGATGGAATAATATATTGAAGGTAGTTGTGTTGCTTCATTAGCCCTCATCCCTAAATAACCACTTGGGACACAGTCATCCAGCCACTCTAAGCCACCAGCTTACCTTAGGACTGACACATAGGAGAAAAATAAAAATAAACTTTTCTCTTCTCTAAGTTACTATAACTTTATAACAGCAAATCAACCTTTGCCATGCCCAGCAGAGTATCCAACATGTAAGGTAGCATATTATCTTCCACTTTTTTAGTTCACAAGTCAGGTGTATTAATCATCCTGGGAAAAGATGCTATTTGGGAAAGAGAATTTGCAAAAGTGACTTAACCTGAGACTCAGGTTCTTAAAAGAAAGACTATCCACATTGGTTTTTGGTTTTGTTCCATTTTCCCTTCTTCTCCCCATAGTCAGATTGTAAAGTACTTGATGACAAAGGCTGCAAACTTTAATGCTTTTTTTTTTCAACCACTCAAGCAGGAGTTATTATTATAAAGGTATTAACTGCCAAATGCATAAAACTGCTAGTTAACTCAAGACAGATGGTCCATTCAAAATTCGGGTTAGTCCCAACTCTGAAGGCTAGATGTTTTGAAAATAAGATTTAAAAAAACAAAAAGGCCTCACATAATGTTAACTAGCTTTTTGTGTTAATTTCAAAATATTAAGGCAGCACAAATAGTTTTGTTTACTTGCGTACCTTGTGTAATGCTTAAGTCGCGGTTTTTAGTGTGCCCATCACCAGAACAGTGTTCACTGTGCCCAGAGATAAGTTTTTATCCCTCACTTCCCCTCTTCTTGGTTTATATCTTTCTGTGCCCATAACTAGCTCTTGTCACTACAGTTTTTATTATGTGTATGTTGATATTATGCCAAATTTTGTGTATATAAACACTTTCTGTCTGTAAAATGGACAAGGAATGAAAATATGGAATAAATGCCAAACTTACTTTCACTATTTACAATACTGTGTGCCCCACAGAAGGCATATATCCTACAGGATATATAGTCAAAAACTGTGATTTATTAAAACAAAAAGACAAGATATTACATAATATGTATAAAGCACCTATGAGTTGCAAACAGTTCATTTCCATCGATGATGAAGGAAGCACTATAGCATGTACGTGTGTGTGTGTGTGTGTGTGTGTGTGTGAGGGTGGAGGGCAAAGAGGGAGGGGATCTCACCTCTTAGATGGATTAGCTGGCCTCAGGTGCATCGCTGTTGCTGTTTCCAAAGGAGAAAATAGGAAATGGTCCTCTCTACCACTGCTGTCTACCATTAAGAAGTTACGTTTGCCTACAGGACAATGTATGTCTAGCACACTGTTAATCCTTTTAATCGAAGACCACTGGATACGCAACTGTTATTAGAAATACATAACCACAAGTTATTATTAACCATTATGCATCACTAACAAATGTTCATATGGCGTGTGCTAACCACAGGGCAAAAGCGAAAAAAGAAAGGGGGGGGGAAGCACAATTCTAATTAGATGTAAAAATGTATCCCAAATGTGCTTCTAATCACTCATCCTCTCCGCTCTGTTGCTTTTTGAAGTGCCTCAGAGGCATTAAACACTTCACAAGAGGGGCCATAGGTGACATATTTCCTCATTCTTTCCAATTCTAGACAGCAGCTCACACACATCACAACATAAAGGTCACAAACACAGACAGATGCCTGTTCAGAATACAAATGGTGCTGGGCTTGTTTTTCTCTGAGGAGCGCTCCATCCCGGTGAGTTGTAACAGGGATACACTTGGCAGTTTGTCCTGTAATGCATCTGGCTGTGCCCTACTGTCTACTCTGAGACTTGAATTCACAGAAGGTGGGCTTCCCAGGGCAAAGGGCTGTTTAATAATGTGACAATTATTAACTCAGTAGCAAAAGTAACCTAAGACATCACCAACCCCACCTCCCAACCTTGTCCAACGTCCCTTATAGATGCCATCTGGCATTTGCTTGCTCTTCTTGATTGCAGCCAGAAGGTGCCAAGTGACTTGGGACTGCAGAACAACTTCAGTTCTAGAACCATCTGTACTATCCAGCACAGATCTAGTCAACCTGCTATTTGACCCTGAGTTTCCATTCTCCTGCCGAGTGTTTGGGCAACTGAAAGAGAGAGGAGAAACTCCAGGAAAGTCAACTATTCTAGGTACAAGGAGATAGGATGGGGAAAATACAAAAGTAGCCATGAGAGAGAAAAAACACATGGGAACAGGCCTCTCAAGGATGAGAGGCAAGCAACAGATTTGTGTAAAACCCTTGAACGTAGAAAAAGTTGCTCAGACAACTGCTGGTTTGTTTTTGTTTAGGGAGTCTTGTGAATCCCCTCTGGGACGACTGTGGCTACAACGATGAAGCCTGCCAACCTGAGAGCTACTTTGCAATAACCATTAACATTTTAAACATAGAATCAGCAGACCACTCAAAGGACTATGACAAAGTATTCAACATATGGAGGTGGTCAACATAAGAACAGGCCTTCTGTACTGATTTACACATGTGATGCATGTCTGGTCTATGAAAATTAGGTTTCTGGTAGGAGATGGTCATGGTAGGGAGGAGGTCAACTGTGGAGGTCGTACAGTGTATATCCTAAATGAACAACAATCCCAGCGTTAAATCTGTATTCTGCAGATAAACAAATGCAAAAGCAACGATGTTCACTGATTCATCTGTAGCCGCAAAAAACAGCAACAACCCAACGTACGTTAAAAGGGGACTGACCGGTTAAATAAGTCATGGAAAGGGAAAATATTAAAAAGAACGAGGTCAACCTACATGTGCTGATGTGGAATAAATAAAGCAGGTTGTGGAATATTGGTACTAAAATGCCATTTTGGGGGGGAAGATGTATGTATATGCATATATTTCAGTGCATATGCAGTGAAATTATCATGACGGACAAAAAAGAAACTTTATCTCTAGAGTTATTTACATGGAGGGATGGAGAGTTGATGAAAGATTTTTCTTTTCTATTTCATATCTTTCTACCTTGTTTGAACATGTACAGTTTATATGAACTTGGACAGAAAAAGACCATGCAGGTGTTAAATAAAGATCTCTGTATACTAAAATAAATTTCCAAAACACTGCATTAAATGCAAAAAGTTGGTTTTGAAGTATGTACAATTTGACCTTATGTTTTAAAAATTATACATGTGAGAGTATTTGTACGGAGACAGAAAATGTATGAAAAGACACTCAACATTTGTTTAACAATGTTACTTATTAGGAGAGAAGTAAGATACTTCCATAAAACCAGGATTTTAATATCTTAATGATAAAAAAAAGACATTAAATTGTCTGTCCTACTTCTAGAGAAGAATGTTGTTATAAAGAACAGAAAGGACGCAATAATCTAGTTTCTGCCATACTTTGGCTCTCAGAGTAAGATTATAAATAGATGGTCCAAGATTTTTAAAAGTCTACAAACCTTCGGTCTAATTATAAACTCCTTATTATAGGTCAAAATGATAAAGGCCAACTTTGCCTAGGGTCCCACTCAAGTTTAGGGCAGAACAAGGGTTTGAAACTTCTAACTCTTCTAATTCTTTTTAGAATTAGAAGAACAATAATACCATAAACCGTCTCTAAGAAAAGCCAATATTTTTACTGTTCATGGAAAATTCAACAATTATTGGTGGTCAAACAATGTAATGTGTTCAACAAACACTTTTACCTACATACCAATTCCTTTAATCAGGCGGCAGTTTGGAAGGTCTGCGGATTCTACTTCTCTGGAAGCTTTAAGTCGATTTCTGTTAAAAACAAAAACAAAACCCGTTTGTTCATGTAGTCCCTGCTTTGTTTCAGAAAGGGCTTAAAGAGGCTTGCAGCAACACATTAAGCCACACAAATCCAAAGCAGATGAAAAAGAAGATAGGAAACAAGGGCAGGAGCATAAAACAGCACCAGAAATAAAGCAAAACCAAAAATGTTTATTGCAATGATCTATATATTGGCGTGTGTTGTAAGAGAAGCTTATAACTCAACAGACAAAACGTGTAATGCAAGTTCCTGTGCAAACATAACCTGCACCAAGCTACACTTCTCACAGCTCTGGTACTGTGGGAAGAGACTTCCAGATACACAACCAAAAGCCCTGTCTGCCTTTGGAAGGGCCTAACAATGAAACAGATGACAGCAGGCCTCACTCAGTCATTCCAAGGAAGCTGAGAGAAGATGGCATCTTTCCATACCTGGCACACTGAAGACACACACAGTCACTAAGAAATCAGAAGAGGTTTCATTCCCCATGACAGTGTTTACTGGAGTGGGAAGGCTGGAGAGGACCAACTTCTTCTGCAACCCTTTAGCAAAACTACTTGCTATTGTTTCAAGAAAACTGAAGGAAGAACTAATGCCAGAATCCGAACACCAATAACGGTATCTTTCCCACTTCCTTTCCACCATGGAGGGCCACCGAGCAGTCTAGGGCAAAATATGTGGGGTATCTATGGTTTTGAAGACCACACACTATCGGCTCTCTCTCTCCTCTTCCATTTTCTCACTTCTCTGGCAAGCCTTCTAGAATGCAGGGAAGGCTCACTACTCAGCAACATGGAAGACAGTCTATGCCTAGACAGCACAGAACTCCTGACACGTTGTGTGCCAAGGATATATTTTGGAAATTATGTCATAAGTAAAGTTTCTGATTAAAATGTTAATCAGTATGTATTTGAAATCACATAACTCAAACAGCATCAAATTTCTTTCTTTTAATTTTTAAATTTTATTTATTTCTATTGTTTGGGATTCATTGAGAGTACAAAGAATTAGGTTACAATGATTGCATTTGTTAAAGTAGCTCTTGTAGTTGTGTCCTGCCCCCAAGAGGTGTGTCACACACTGTGGCCCCCCTCCACCTCCCTCTTCTCCTCTTCCTACTTGCTCCTTCTCCCACCCCCCCACCCCTTGTGTTAGCTCATCTACTGCCTTCATATTAGAACAGAGTACATTGGATTCTTGCTTCTCCATTCTTGTGATGCTTTACTGAGAATGTGTTCCACCTCCAACCAAGTTAATACAAAAGATGTAAAGTCTCCATCTTTTTAGGACCTGAATAGTATTCCATGGTATACTTATACCACAGCTTGTTAAACCATTCCTGGATTGGTGGGCATTTAGGTTATTTCCACATTTTGGCAACTGTAAATTGAGCCACAATAAACAGTCTAGTGCAATTGTCCCTGTGGTAAAAGGATTTTTTTTTTTCCTTTGGGTGGATGCCTAGTAGTGGGATTGCAGGATCGAATGGGAGGTCTAGCTTAAGTTCTTTGAGGATTCTCCATGTTTCCTTCCAAAAAGGTTGTATTAGTTTCCCATCCCACCAGCAGTGTAAAAGTGTTCCCTTCTCTCTACATCCACACCAGCATCTGCAGCTTTGAGACCTTGTGATGTGGGCCATTCTCACTGGGGTTAGGTGTTATCTCTGGGTAGCTTTGATTTGCATTTCTCCGATAATTAGGGACGATGAGCATTTTTTCATATGTTTCTTAATCATTTGTCTTCTTTAGAGAAGGATTACGCATCTCTCTTTCTTAGCGATATATGAGATTTGGGGGTCTTTTTCTGTTGATTAACTTGAGTTCTCTAAAGGTATCAAACTTTTGTCCAATTCATAATATGCAAATGTCTTTTCCCATGCTGAAGGTTATCTGTTTGCTTTGGTTGTTGTTTCCTTAGCTATACAGAAGCTTTTCAGTTTAATTAAGTCCCATTTGTTAATGTTTGTTTTTGTTGCAATCGCCATGAAGTCTTCTTCATTAAATCTTTCCCCAGGCCAATATCGTCAAATGTTTTCCCCATACTTTCTTTGAGGATTTTTACTGTTTCATGGCCTTAGATTTAAATCTTTTACCCATCTTTAATCAATTTTTGTATGTGGTGAGAGGTGCAGGTCTTTCACATGTGGTTATCCAGTTTTCCCAAAAACACCACTTATTGAATAGAGATTCTTTTCCTCCAACATATGTTCTTGTTTGGTTTATCAAAGATCAATCAGGTGGCTATCAGATGTTAGTTTCATCTCATGGTTTTCTATCTGGTTCCAAAAGTCAATGTCTCTATTTTTGTGAAAATGTCTATACTACCCAAAGCAATCTACAGATTCAATGCAATCCCCATTAAAATACCATCATCATACTTTCAAGATTTGGAAAAAAATTCTTCATTTTGTATGGAACCCAAAGAAACCAAGGCAATTCTCAGTAATAAAAACAAAGCTGGGGGTATCACCATACCTGACTTTTGGCTATGCTACAAGGCCATAGTGATTAAAACAGCATGGTATTGGCACAATGCTATTTTAAACTTTGATGATTCCATGCAAGAAAGCAATATTTATGTATTCAAAGTACTGAATATTCACAGATAAGCTACTATGCTAGGTACTGTAAGAATTTAAAACAGCATCAAATGTCTTAGAACAATATAGCTGTAAAGCAAAAGCACAAATAAATTAATAATAAATATATATATAAAATTAATAAAACTATCCTGAGCAACATAGCAAGACCCCATCTCTACCAAAAAAAAAAAAAAAGGAAAGAAAAATTTAACTGGGCATGGTGGCACACACCTGCATTACCAGATACTCAGGAGGTTGGGGCAGGAGGATCACTTGAGCCCGAGGGTTTGAGATGGCAATAGGCTATGATCAGGTCACTGCACGGGCAATAGAGTGAGACCCCATCACAAAAAAAAGTAAGAAAAAAAATTTTAATGTAATAAAATATAAGGTGCATTAAGTACATAAAATAATAAAATTATAAAAATAAAGCAATAAAAATACTTTTAATAAATCTCACTCCTATATTCCCTAAGAGTAACTTAAAAGGTAAAAACAGAGTTGATAAGGCTTAATACAGTAATAGCAGAAATAAAGATGGCGAGGATGACGCTGATGATAATAATGGGCAGTCAAAGGAAATAAAGGATAAAAACAGCTGTAATTTACACTGTTCTAAGTGAGTTAGCTCCATAAATTCATTTAATGCTTTAAAAAAACCCATATAAATAAGTGACCATTATCCTTATTTTAAAGATGAGGAAACTTGATTTGGAGAGGTAACAGCAAAGAGATTTTCCAAGGTTCAACTTAGCAAAGAACTGCTGGAACTAGGTAGGACCCAGTGGCAGCTGTTGCTCTCATCCACTCTGTACTTCTCTCAGAAAGGAGAGAAGAGATTTGCATTCTTGTCTTAGCAGTTCAGTTAATTTCTGTAGGTCTCAGTCTGGACAATTAGGATGAACCTGGAAGACTCTAAGACAACTCCAGAAACAGATATAGACACAAAGCAATAGGTCATAGCTACAGTTTCTACAGCAAGTTTCTGTATCAAGCGATAGTTTGGGTGTCAATTTTATACAATTTACCATTATGTCTATTCAACTACACCAAAATAGGGATACTGGTGATTACCATCTATCTTTTTCAAAGATAAATAGTATGGATTGAATAAAAGCTCCAATCTATTAAAAATAACACATTCAGATGTGTTTGAACAGTTTGATGTATGGAATATTTGTTTCAGAGTCAACTTAGTTTTACATAAATGATTGATGGTTACATTTTGCTAAATAGGGCAGTTTTCATCAACTAGTTTAGTTGTGTAATATCATCTTTTACATATGAAGGCTACCTGCTATTAAAACTGAAGAGTTACATAAGGGCTGTGCATGACTTCTACTTATTCAAAAAACTTTTTCCTAGCTTTACTTTATGAAAAAGGAAAAAGAATAATTTTGCTTGAATCCTTTGTGGCCATCAAGACCTCCAAATTCCTTCAGCAGAAAACTGCTAGATTTCTACCCTGGCATAAGTATCAGTTCCACGCTCATTAGCAGACTTCTATATTCTCAGTGGCAGGCACCTTCTCACCCCTTTTCTTACTTGCTCCTCTCATTGCAGAGCTATGGGCAAGGCAAATATTTGCTTTCCCAGCCTCATCTGCATTGAGGTGTAATCACATGACCCAGGTTTTGGGGAAAGATAATTGTGTTCCTGACAGAAAAGGTATACATAAGAAGAGAGCTAGCTGGCATCACTCATTCTCTCTCTCCTTTATGATCTGATCACACATGCAATGCATGAAACTGCACCAGCCATTCTGCACCTTTGACGAGAATGAGGCTGTAAAATCAATAGTGAAGGATAAAAGAATAAAAATACAGGAAGAATCCAGTTCCTTGATGTGGCCGCTGATTCAATGAACAAGTTCCAGATCTTCTCACCTACTGAATTTTCATCATGTAAGAAAAATAAATCCCTATTTAAATAAACTACCATTAATTTGACAAATGTTACATGCAGCTGAAAGCATTCCTAACTGATATCAGATTTTAAAACTTTGGGAAATTTATGAGAGAATGCTATGTAAACCTTTTTGGATTGGCAGATCAATTAGCCTAAAAGGTTTCATGCAAAAAAAGTATAAGATAAATGATATAAATACAAATGAGTGATAAAAGGAGGAAAATCTTTTATTTTTTAATCCAATTAAAAAATAGAGAAAGGATCTGTATAGACTTTTCTCAAAAGAAGACATACAAATGTCTGACAGGTATATGAAAAATTGCTCGACATCATTAGTCATCAGAGAAATGCAAATCAAAGCTACAATGAGGTATCATTTCATCCCAGTTAAAATGGCTTTCATCAAAAAGACAGCCAATCACATATGCTGTGAGGATGTGGAGAAAGGGAAACTCACACACACTGCTAGTGGGAATGTAAATTAGTGCAACCACGAGGGAGAATGGTATGGTGGTTCCTCCAAAAACTAAAAATAGAAGGACCAAATGGACCAGCAATCCTAGTGCTGAGTA
Organism: Otolemur garnettii; assembly: GCF_000181295.1. Lineage (NCBI taxonomy): Eukaryota > Metazoa > Chordata > Mammalia > Primates > Galagidae > Otolemur > Otolemur garnettii. The sequence continues at coordinate 22,804,197 of NW_003852400.1, forward strand.
TATATCCAAAGGAGAGAAATAAGCATATCAAAAAGATATCTGCTCTCCCATATTTATTTATTATTATTATTATTTTTGCAATTTTTTTGGCCAGGGCTGGGTTTGAACCCGCCACCTCCAGCATATGGGACTGGCGCCCTACTCCTTTGAGCTGCAGGCGCTGCCCCACTCCCATATGTATTGCAGTACTATTCACAATAGCCAAGGTTTGGAATCAATCTGAGAGTCCATCAGTATATGAATGGATACAGAAATTGTAGTTCACACAATGGAATATTATATAACCAGAAAAAAAGAATGAAACCTGCCATTTGCAACCCCATGGATAGAACTGGAGAACATTATATTAAGTGAAATAAGCCAAGCATAGAAAGACAAATCTCATGTTTTCTCATTCATATGTATGAGCTAGATATTAAAAATAATTGACCTCATGGAGACAGAGTAGAAGGATGAATGCATGAGGCCGGGAAGGGTAGCAGAAAGGGGGGATAAAGTGAGGATGATTAACTTCAACAAAAAGTTAGGGTATACTTTAAAATAACTGAAAGTGTGGAATTAGACTGTTTCTAACACAAAGAAATGGGAAATACTTGAGGCAATAGATATCCCAATTACCCTGATTTGATGAATTCACATTGTATGCCTGTATCAAAGCATCACATGTACCTTATAAAGACATACAACTATTATATACCCATAACAATTAAAAATATTAAATAAAAAATTTTAAAAATAGAAACAAGATGCTGAGAAGGAATCAAGGCTTCCCCAGACTGTCGGGGGATTTATGGCACAAAAGTTTGGGAGACCTTGCTTGAGCATCACTGTCACCACCAATAACTGCTATTGACCTTACTATGTGCCTGGTATTGTTCTAAGCACTTTACACAAAAGAACTCATCAATTTCTCACAGTCCCACTATGGAGCAGGCAGTACCCCTCCCACTGATTGGGACACTGAGGCACGATAAAAGTGAAATAACTAGTACAGGACCTCAGGAACAGCAAGGAGCTACTGGTGAATTCCAGCCACAAAGCATGAACTCTTAACCACCAGGCATTAGCATGAAATCAGTCTCAAAATCTCTCAGTCAGGAAACAGCAGTCCCCATCCAGAGTGGAAGGAGGCAGGGGGCTATTAGCTATGATCTTGCCTCATGGAGGGTAGCAGTTAGGGAAACACACCCTGTGTGTAAAGGAGGAACATGGTGTTACCATCAGGAGTTACTTTGAGATATATCTCATTGCCTTTGAGTTTATGAACAACTAATGGGGCTTTATCATCTATTTGCAGACTTATACATGAACAGGGGCTTTATCTTTTACACACAGGCATGTAAAAGCCCTTTGGAATTCAGCCCTTGGGCCCCTGCAATGCTTGCACTAAGTAACTAAGAATTTGTGCTTAGGCATCTAAACCAGCAGAGAATTTGCTCCACTGGCAGAGAAGTAAGGAGGCTGTAGGAGAGTAGATAGGGCAAACTGTATTTGGAATCAGAAGATCCGGCTGAGCGTACATGCTCAACACTAATTACCTGCTGAACTAGTTAGTTTACCTCTCAAACCTCAGCATATATATGGGTGTAGACAGGAAGATCTCTGTCTCTCTCTCTCTCTCTCTAAATATATATGAGTGAAGTCATGAAAGTAAAAGAGCTTTCTTTCCAAATGTCAGCAAATGTATATTTTGGTTTAATACAAAGAACTTCTTATGCTTTTGATATAGTGATAAGCCTACAGTAGTCACACAATCCATGGTAAAGAAGACAGTGGTTAAAAAAAAAAAAAAAAAAAAAAGTACCTCTAGAGTGTTCCAGGCTGTATAGCTACTTGTTAGAAATGTTATGAAAGGTGTCAGCATCAAGCAGAATATTAGGATGGTTGCTTTGGAGGATCCTGCCTACTTTCAGGTCCCTGATGCATCTCATAATTCGTCCAAGGCTGTGTTCCTTGCAACAGAGAACAAACAGCCTGGGAATATTTGCATATTTCTATTTTCTCCTCCATTGCTCATCTGGGAAGGGCAGAAAATGTGGGTGTGGCTGTGGAATGCCATCCTTCTCTGGGAACCTTGGTCAGAAGGAAAAAGACACCTTTGATGATATTCATCCAGCTGGGACATACTTATACTAAAAATTATTTGTTTACTTGAAAATCAAGTTGAAATGTAAGTGAGCATCTTGGAGAAGAGAAATAACTTGATTGCCAAAGCACCATCTCTGAAAAATGAATAAATAGCAAGCATCAGATTACAGCAAAAATCTAACATAAAGCCTCTGCCCTTTCCCTTTTCTCTGAAAAGGTAAGAAGGTGCTGCTTTTGAGACAGACTCTAAGGGTCTGAAAAGAGAAATGTGATACATTTGAGTGCTCTAAAAACTCTGTAAATGGAAGGCACTAGTATTCTTCAATCATATGGTAACCAGATAAAATACAAGGTGCCTAACTAAATTTTAATTTCAGATAAACAACAAATGATATTGTAGTATATGTGTAGTATTTCACACATTCCATATTTAAAGAAGTATAGTCTAGGAATTCCATGCTTACTACACAAAAAAATGACTCATTGTCTATCTGAAATTCAAACTTACCTGGGCAGCTTGCATTTTTATTTGCTACATCTAGCCACCCATCACCCGCCCAATATTCTCACATCAACCCATTTGGGGCTTTGATTATCTAATAAGACACCTTGACCACCAGACCAAGTAAAGAAAAGTTGCATCAAACTGTAACTGTTGGTTGCATTCTCCATCCATAAGTCTTATTTACTCTTTCTTAGGTTTGCAATTATAACATTCACCATTTAAAGGGCCTTAAATATAAAACTGTACGATCAGTAAGAAGGAAAAAATTGACTGTTAATTGGGAGAACTTCAAGTTGTAGAAAACATCGGTGGTTTAAACATTGGTGACAACTTAGGGAACTTGTGAATTTTGGTGGTCTTTCCTTTGAAACCAAGAGCTGGATAGAGCACACAAAATCATCCAACTCATGAGCACACAAAATCATCCAACTCAGCAGGATGGGCATTTACATAATAAAATTCGGCCAATGTCCATTTCCTACCTGTAAGTGCTCTTTCCTTAACCCCTCACCCCATCACCACACTGTTACCTCCTTGCATTGGCTTATGGGCAGATGAAGCACAGTTATGAGATGGGGACTGGAATGCACAGACACTGGTATCACCTTAACTTCTCTCTCATCCTTGGGGTCCTAGGGTTTGGATCTCTGTTATCCTCTCCAAACTTCTGCAATACCTTAACTAGTCCCCCCATCTACTCTCTCTTCTAGTAGTTCTCAACCCTGACGACACATTAGCATTATCAGGGAAGTTTTTAAAATAAAAAATACCAACCCCTAGGACCAACTAGACCAACTGACTCCCTGGGGGTGGTCCCAGGCACCGGCCCTCCAGTATATCCTAATGTACAGAGAACCATATCT
>NW_003852400.1:22807672-22848628 GCF_000181295.1 Otolemur garnettii
CCAACTGACTCCCTGGGGGTGGTCCCAGGCACCGGCCCTCCAGTATATCCTAATGTACAGAGAACCATATCTCTACTTCACTACTTCAGTCCATCCTTCCAGGTTCATCTCTGTATAGTAGAACTAGTTTTATCAGGTTCTTGTTCAACAATGAAACAAACAAAAAAACTTCATACTTTGCTTTGGGGGAAATATTAGGCCTTTCAAAGTAGAGCTCAATTTTTCAATTTACACATAGATTTAACACCCCCACAAACTATCCTTCCTCCCACCCTACTATTCCCATCCTTTGACTTTAAGCTTCCCTAAAATTGGTCCATTGGCTAGTCTCCAAACTCCCTCACCTCAGCCCCTTTGCTCTCTGAGGCTCATGTTCCATCTGGGGATGGCTCCTTCATCTCCAAATCCTGCCTTCCCCCTGCCCCTTCCAGGCCACTATCAAACCTCTTGTCCTCCCTCTGGAACCTCGCCTTCAGGGGGCTAACCTTTCCTCCTGAAGCCTATAGGTGTTCCTTTGTACCTGTCTTGAGCACACTCTAATTCCTGTACTTACTGTTACTTTATTCTTCTCCTCTCCATAATAGGGTAAACCCCGTCCGTAAAGGCCTTAACTCTACCACCAACGCCTAAGAGAACTCATCATACATAGCAGGTGCTCAGTATTTCAGAACTCTGTTGCATGAGGCTTATAAAATGTGAGTCGGCAATTTAGAAACTATGATGTCTACCCAGCAGTGACTTTCCATTGTAACTACAATGTGAGCTGGAGTACTGCTGTACTGTTTGGCATTCCGGCTTCAGGGTTCCCTGGGGAACAGATAAATAAGGAAGTGATGCAAGAACTGTAGCTGAATATTTCAGTTGCCTTTGATCTACAGCGCCAAGATTAGAAAGCCGCAGGAGGGAAGGAGAAGAACTTTATTAATGATGGGGGGATATCGGTTCAGGGAACAAAAAGCAGCAGCATCAATGACCCGAAGTCCATCTTTCTAATTAAAGTTGCAGTGCATGAGTAATAGTTTTGTTTTGGAGTTGAAGCACTGGGTCGGCCCCTCGAGCAAGTGCACTCGCTCCGTCAGCCTAGGCAGAAAAGAACTCCGTAAGCAGCAAAGGCTTACAAACTTGCAAGAGAAAGTGCTGCGCTTCACTCCAAACTTCGCTGGTTTCTACTAGAAGCGGAGGGTGATGATGATGGGGGCTCAAGCCCCCGGGGAACAGACAGCAAGCAGAAGACACGGTCCCCGGGCCCGAGAAGCGCTCCACCGGCCTGCGCCCTGGCACGCCGCCCGCGACCGCCCCCGGCCCGGGGACCGGCGCGGAGGGGCGCCGGGGGCCCCACCTACCTGAGCGCCAGGAACCTCTCGCCCAGCAGCGCCAGCGCTATCCCCATCAGGCTCAGACCCACCAGGCGCCCCATGGCGTGGGACCCGCGCGCCACCGTGGGCGGTGCCGGCTTCCCGGCTGCGGCGCCGGCCGCGCTCCGCCCCGTCCCGCCGGCCCCCCCTGCGCGGGGACGCCGCGGCTCCGCCCCGGCCGGCCCTGACCTTTGTCCCCATAAACCTGCTGGCCCGGAGGCCCTCCCGGGACCTTCGTAGCCCGCCCGCGCCCCAGTGCCGGCTGATGGGCGAAACGTCGAGTTCCCTCACGTCCTTCCCCAAAGAACCCACACAAACCCCTCCAGCAACCTGCGTACCTTTTTCGCTTCCCTAGTCTTCAAGGACATTTCTATTCGCTAATCCAGTGAGGAGCGAATTTTCTACAGCAAAGCGCTAAAGATTCTTTTTAGGGCGGGAAAGGTACTGGGATGGGTCTTGTCAAATTTCCACTACTTTTCGTCAGACGATATACATGGGAGAAATGGAATATCCTCTTTCTCGTAATACTTCATCTAGAATAGAGACCTGAGGACTTAGACACTGCTTCTTGATCCAAGCTCCTCAAGTATGGGAATAAGAGTATTTGTCCGTTGGGGATTTTTGTTTTCCTCGAAAAACCTTAACATGGAGGAAAAAATTTAAAAAGTATAAAAGGGAAATTTTAAAAAAGTATAAAAGGGATAAAATTGGGCCTGTTATAGGAAATGAGTACATCTGAAATAAGCTTCTAGTGGTTTTTAGTGTTTCATTGCCAGCCTACAATAGGTAGGCTGAAATGGTGATGGTTGCCAATTTTCAGCGTACATCAGCTTTATAAACAACCGGTAAATAAATGCAGGTGCCAATTTTCACCCGCCCCATAACCAAAAAGGAGGAAAAAAGAACAACAAAGCTTTGTATCTTTGTGTAGCTCTGATTCAGTCCCAACGGATTACAGATAGGCTATAATGGTCCTTGTCTTATGAAAGCCCAGGAAGCTTTGCCTTTTTCTGTGGCAAAGACTCTTCTGGCAGTGGGAACTCTATAGATACCATCTCAGAATGTTTATAAGTGTATACAAGTAAATGCATAGGAATGCAAAGAAAACCAATTATACTAAAATGCAATTATAAAAATATATTAAAATGTTTGTGTCATAGTAATACAGTAATGTAATATGTGCAACATTATTTAACACATTAAATATTGAGACCTAGCAACATTCTTTCAACGGTGTAAATGTTGTTTCAAGATACCTCCAACAACTGCAATGAAATAATGAAAATAACTGTTATTTCCATTAATAACAAAGTCTCAAGTACTGTGAATGCTTCTGAGATTCATTTCCGACTTTCGTAATTGAAGAAAATACTAAATTCCATTTGAAGTCAACTTTTTTTTTATTATCTAAGGTCATTAACCACCCTGAGTTATCAATGGATCACTTAGGATAAGAACTCATCAACAGGGCAGCACCTGTGGCCCAAGGAGTAGGGCACTGGCCCCATACACCATAGGTGGCAGGTTCAAACCCAGCCCTGCCCCCCCCCAAAAGAACCCATCAACATAGGGTAAGGCTATGATCGTGTAAAGGAAGATGAGATCTTTTCTCTTAGGGATGTTCTTTGTGTCAATCATGGGAGCCTCACAAGATCAGAATTTAGAAGGACAACCTAAAATGGGACCTGGATCCATTGCCTGGGTTTCTCTATTAGGTCTGAGTCTTGTTCCAAGGATTCCTGGGTGGTGGGAAATACATAAAACAATGCCTCTTGGACTCTTGGTCAGGAGCCAGGCAGGCTACAGTGTTTTCCCACAGGTGTCAAAACATGAGGAAAACACAGATGGCAAATAAGATTACCTACCTCCGTGCCATTCTCTATGTCTATTCCCCTTTGCTAGTCCCAAACTTAAAAAAAAAAATAGTCATGTTCTTAATAATTCAGCTTGGTTTCAGCTAAGATTAAAGGTTTAAAGGTTTGCGTCTTTTAGTCTGGACTTAGGATAGCAAAAATTAGCTCTCGTGCTGACTTCCCTTTCTTTCATTTCCCATGCCAGATGTCACTAATTGACTTTGGCAATGTTTGTCACCAAGCCCAGATTTGTCTTTCCAATCTTTTCAAACAGCAATAGCAACAAAAGGAAAATAAGAATCCCAGCACTCACCACTGCTGGATTTCAGTTCAGAATGAAGCCTAGGTACTTGTCATCCTGATGCTGAGTGGTCAGGGGAAATGAACTTCAGGGGTTTCCTGTGGAAGCGTTTGCTGTAAAGAACCAGGGCTTTCCAGTCTGACAACACCTTCTTAACTGCATGCTCAGAGAGTCTTAGAGAAAAAGAAGCCTCATTTAATTAACACGACCAGTGAGTTCCCCCATTATTCCCTGTGAAGTTCACGGTAGCCCAATATTCTTTCTGAATATGGTTGAAGCAGCTTCTGTAGAAGTGGCCCCATCATTACCCCACCGCCACCACCATACTGGGTGGGATTGAGGGTGAGAGGTATTTTCTAATTTGGAAGTCAGACACCTATCTTCTCCTTTGTCAGAGTATTTCACTGGTTATTAAATGTTATAGTATAGTTTCGCTATCTTTTGAGATATTGAAGATTTGTAGATAAAGAGCATAACCTCCCAGTTTATGTTGTTTCCTGCATTGTTTCTGTACCAGCCCAATAACCAAGTTACTCAATACAACACAAACCTGTTCAACAACTTGTTTGTATGCTGCCAACTCCTTATACTTGGGGTACAAAACTGTGTTTCTCAAATAACAACTTATGACTAGTTTATAATTAGACATTTAGTGGTTTTTTTTTAGCAAAATTTCGGAAATAATAATGCCTTTTTATTAATGCTTCTCAGACTATGTGCAGTGAAGGACAGGTTTTTCTTTGCCTTTGTAAAATACAATGAAAATGAATTATGGGAAGATGAAGTAAAAAAAAAAATTAGACGTACAAAAATACAAGCCCACATCTTTTATTATTTGGTTCAACAGACATAAAATTACTTTGTCAAATTTCTATAACAGTTTCTAAATACTTACTCTCAGTTTTTTGTACTTCTCTCACACCATGAACCAGAAACAAAGAGTTCACAGACTGAAGGTGGACCTTGGAGCACATCACCTTTCATGATTGCACTTTTAACTCTTTAAAGTTCTTCGCATTTATTATCACATGGAATGTTCATAGTAATTTGTGAAATAGGTGACTCATGATTATTATAATTTTATATGTGACAAGAATTGGGCCCTCCACAGCCCTTTTATTCCTTCCCCTTATTACCTCTGTTTGAAAAGGGGGGCAGATCTTTTCAACACAAAAATGCATTGAAGAGATGCGAGCAAAGATGGTTATTTTTCAGCAAGAGAAAGATTTGCCTTGTAGCTATTTCACTCTATGGCTTCTTGGAGGATTCAAGGAGACCTCCTTTAGCCAGGCCATTTTCAGAGTGTGAACTAAAATAAAACCCTAACTCCCCCCACCTCTCACTGACTGAACAGCCTTCCTCTAGGGCTAAGAGACCCCAGGGAAACCTAAAACCCCAGTTTCCAGCCATGATAGGATGCGAAGCCAGACGTGCATCATTTTACCTCCTGCCTTGCTAGTGGCCATAATGATTTTTTTTCCCCCTAAAGGCCAGACTAGCATTCTTTCTAACCACCAAGCATGAAGTGGTTTTAAACAGTCTGGAGCATGCACAGGAGATGTTTGTGTCCTTATTTCATCGTTTTGACATAGCGACTCAGTCATTTCTGAATACAGACCTTATGGAAGGGCCGAAAACCCCATTGCGCAGGGGCGTGTTCCTCCTCCCATAAACATTCAGGACTTCGCCTATGGCTTGTGAAATAACCCGCGTTTGGCTGCCCTGCTCAGTAGAATACCCTGTTCCCCCGTCCCTGCCTTAAAGCCTGTGTTCCTCGCTTGTGGCTGGGGACCCTGCTTTCTAGACTGCCAGAATGGCCATCCATGGTCTGCAGCTCTTGGTGAGGAATACATCTCTCTTTTCTAAATTATAAACTCCATTATGGTCTTTCAGTTAACAAGTTGGCTTCCAAGAAGGGCTGCAGGAGATGCCCGGTTTCCCTCAGTGATCGCAAGCCAGTGCACTGATGTCTGCAGAAGCCCGGGGACAGCTCAGTTGTCTCTCCAACCGCACTGGGAGAAACTATGGTCAGCTCCCCGGGACCCAGGGGCTCTCACCTTCCGGATAAAGATCTTCGAGACTTTGTTCTCTTCCCCTTCCCTTCATTTCTCCCTAGTTCCAGTTCCCTCCATCCAGACAGACTGCGGAGGGAATGTCTGTCGGTCCTGGGTTTGCTGCGGAGGATCTAGCCAGACTTGTCCATAGGTTTCGTGAAGACGCGCACATTAAGAGCGCTGAAGGGACGCCTTCCCCAGGTAACTACAGCTACGGAAAATCCGCAGTTCGAAGGGAGAGTGTAGAAAACTAAGGGATGATGTGAAAATCTTGAGTGTAGTCCCTGATTCATCACTTCGGGGACTTCCGTGGCTGACACGTTCAAGAACTATGGAGAAATTCTTGTGACTATCTGGGATACTAAACAAAGCTTACCTGAGACATCTGTTTCTATATCTGTCCATGAAACTGCAACCAGGTTTATTCTCTCCTGATCTAAAAAAGGTTAACTGGGAGTCTCCCCTGTGAGATGCACAAGAGGCTTTGGGGCTTTTGTATGTAAATGGTGTGGTGAGAAGCAGAACCCTTAGAGAATATGGACAGACAAAAACGTGAATAGTACCTGGTTTATATCTGATGAGACTTTTCTTTCTTTGAGCTGTTTTTTGTTTGTTTTGTGGTTTTTCCAGACCTTGTAAAAGCTGACACTGTGTGCATCCTTGGTTAATTATCAACCATGGTTAAGGCTTATTAGTTGTCCTAAAAAGGGTACCTTTGGTTAAAAATTTCAAAAGCCAGTATTATTAGCCATTTATTGCACTAAATCTGTTCCATTTTTTTCCTTCCCCATCCTTCCTTTTTTTCAGTCGTTGGTACCACATGATAAAATCCTAGGGGGACTACCTAATGACTTGGACCCCGTAAGGAACTCAGAAAAAAGAGTTGGTCTCTCCTTTGGGGTCTTCTGTTTTCCTGATGAAGTCTGAAAGTCATAAACAGATTCCTCTCAGGTATAAAACTCTCTCCCTTTTGTACATTCAATGGTACAAAGTCAGAGTTTGGTCCCTGGGGGTTGGTAGGGTGGAAATCTGAATGTACGGCTCTCACAAAGAACTTTCCCATTTCTTCGTTAAAATAAACTCCTTAAACTTTGCTACCCAGTCTAATCTAATTACTACCTACACCCACCAGGCTGGATGCCCAGATCACTGTCATTTGGGATTACATAAAATTGTTGTTGCCTTGGTCGGGCACCATGGTCCTAAATGGGCCACAGAAACCCCTTGCCAGGTTGCTGGTTCAGCTGGTCAGTTGGCAGGATAACTGCGGAGGGGGCTGTCATAATGGGGCTATGGTTGCGGCAGCCTCCAACGTCCTCTAGAACCCTCTGAAGTCAATCGATTCCATAAGCGCTGGGGACACAAGTACATCTGCATATTTTGTGGGTGCACCCGGAATATTAAAGGTGCTGCCATGAATATTATTAAACTTCAACAAAATTTGTTCTCTGGGCTTTTGGAGTGGTGGTGTAGCTGCTCCAGGGAAATTTGGGGCACATTTCTTATACTTGGGGTCAGTCCACTGGTAGAGCTGGAGGTGACTGTTGCCAGTAAGACTGTACAGCTGTAGAGGTGATTAACAATGGTTGCCTGAGGTAGAGAGTTGTTACTACAGAGGACTGCTTATTTTCTATTTGTGTCTGTAAAGGGAGGATTCGGTTTAAACACTTAGAGATATCTCTGACTTCTGTGTGGCCAAAGAAAAAAAGACACTTAAATATCTCTGAGACAGAATACACCATAGAGGCGTTGCACAGGCAGTCCCATGGAAGTCCTATGACAGTCCCATGATGTCTCTCTCTCTATTTTGGGGGCCAAGAGACTCAAATGAGGTTGGTCTCCTCATAGAGACCTATGATAAATTCTTGTGATTTTATGTTGCCTTAATATCAATTTGGTCTTTGAAAGGTGTAAACAATGGCACCCAGAGATGAGGCCACAGAGGAGATGTTCAGGCCAGGTTTATTGAAAGGGGAGGGTGACCCACCTGGGTAGTTCAAAGATGGCCTCTGCACCCAGAGGGCAGGTAGAGACTACTTTTATATGGGGCTGCAGGGGGTCAGCACATTCCACAGGTTACTTATCAGGGTAGGGTCTTTGGGCAGCAAACTTCTAGGGGGTGGGGCTTACCAGATCCTTTGTGTCTTTTTCTTAGGAGGAGAGGAGGAAGAGGAGGGGAAGGGGTTTGTGTGTGGCTCTGTTAGGCCCCCCAGCAGTCTTCCTTCTAACACACCCAAACTCCTTCTGGATATTTGAATTTGAATTTATTTTTTTCCTCTCTCTTATGGAGAGGAAATTATGGACTGCTACTCAGTTTTCTCTGAAGCCCAGGTTTCTCTGAAGTCCCAGTCTCTGAAAGACTTGGGCCATAAGTAAAACAAGTAAACTTTAACTTGTTCTGTTTTCAAGACAGGATTTAAATCCAGCTATCCTTTCAGTCTCAAGGCCAGAATTGTAGAATCAAAGCTATGGAATCTTCATTCCTATTTGGTTTTATATTAATAAGGACACGTGTATTTGTCTATTGTCTATAGTACCATACAAATGTATAAACATGAGTGAATGCTCATAAACTTAAAGAAAAACTAGCCCACTGCTTTTGAAGTTCACGTGATTTTAGTAATATTTAATGAATAAAGACAGTTTTTAAATCATCCATAACATTAAATAAAAATGTTTTCAAAATGTAATTTAGGCATTTTCACATGAACCTCTTGGTCAGGCAGGTCATCTCTGCTGGATGTTTTAAGATCAAATTACTTCCTGGGATTTTCACTAAAATTTAGGTTTTAAACAGTTAACATTGTCATTAATCTATGTGATTGAAACTACTAGATATAGACAGTTGAGCAACAGAGCCCTTTCTCAAAACGAAACAAAAAACTCTGTAAGATATAAATGAAACAATTGTATATATAAACCATAGAAAAAAATAAGTTTTTTTTTTATTGAATGGTAACTATGTACATTAATACACTTCTGGGGTACAGTGTGGGGTTTTCATATGCAATCCGAAATACTTCCATCCAAATGGTCAACACAGCCTTCATGTCATTTTCTCAGTTATTGTTTTAAAACGTTCACATTCTACTCTTAGATTCACTTGTACCCCTATAAGATAAACCTCAAGTTTTTTTTTTTTTTTTTTTTGTAAAAAGGGTTATGAAGGGGCATAAAAATGTAGCTTTTGTTTAAAAAATTTCCTAAGTTGAAAGTTTTAAAAATTGCTTTAAATTAAAAGAACAAAAATGATAGATAAAACTTCAGATACAAAAATTCTTTAAATGGTAGAATTTTATTTTATTTTATTTTATTTTTGAGACAGAGCCTCAAGCTGTCACCCTGGGTAGAGTGCCATGGTGTCACAGGTCACAGCAACCTCCAGTTCCTGAGCTTAAGCAATTCTCTTGCCTTAGCTGCCCAAGTAGCTGGAACTACAGGTGCCCAAGACAATGCCTGGCTATTTTTTGGTTGTAGTTGTTATTGTTTGGCAGGCCCGGGCTGGATTCTAGCCTACCAACTCTGCTGTTGGTGACTGGCGCCTTAGCTGCTTGAGCTATAGGCACCAAGCCAAAATGTTAGAATTTTAAAAAAATTTATGGAAATCTTACCTTATAGTCAGATTGATGAAGATTAAATAGATTTGTTTATAACATTTTATTTAAATGAATTTTAATGTTTAATGTACTAATACAAAGATAAAAATGGTTTTTCCTTTTTAAACAAGATTTCATATAATATAAATAGAGACAGTAAAAGATTTTGTTCACCTTTTTGAGTCTTGAGTAAACTGCAAAAGAAGAGTGGGGAGAAAGAGAGATAGATTCAGTTTGCTTTTTTACTAGCTTGTTTTTTTTCCTATTTGTCTTTAGTAGGTCTTATTGTTTGGGAAGCTGAATCTCCTTTCTATTAAAGAGTAAAGTTTCATCCTTAAAATCTTTGAATTATCACTTTGGCTAAATGACTATTATTTTGTCGTAATCTGTGATTCTGTTTTATGACAATGAGTTTTAGACCTTTGATAATTGACAAACTTCCCAAAATCAGAAGTCTAAATTCAGTCTTTTTGACTTGAAATCAATTTGGTTTGTTGTTGTTGTTTTAATTAGATCCACTGAAAGTCCAAGAGAAACACATTTGACTTATTTGGTATGTTATCAATATACAGGGAACATTGTCAAATACAAAATGTTGTTTAACTTTATTTGCATTATATTTGTGTAAACATATTATTATGTATTCCAAAATTTTATGAGATTCCTAAAATTCCTACTTTTTGGTGTATGCTATTAGTAATAATTATGGTTATTATGTCCAGTTGTTGCATGATAAAAAATATTAAGCAAACTTCTTTGTGAGTTGTCTCTTTAACCATGACAATCCTAAGACTTCTATCATTCACAGACAATGATTATTTTACCTTGATTCTTCTCAAAAAGTGGCTTTTAATTGACTACAGCCCCAAATTTCCTTGTTTAAGAAAACTCATAGGAAAGACTCTGACAGTTACTTTAAAATATAGGTGCAGCTGGTAACTTTGGAAGTTATAAAGTTTGAATGTAGAAAACTTCCAAGATAGCTCAGCACCTGTAGCTCAGTGGATAGGGCACCAGCCACATACACTGGACCTGGCGGGTTCTAACCCGACCAGGGCCTGGCAAACAATGACAATTACAACCAAAAAATAGCCAGGCATTGTGGTGGGTGCCTATAGTCCCAGCTACTTGGGAGGCTGAGGCAAGAGAATCCCTTAAGCCCAAGAGTTTGAGGTTGCTGTGAGTAGTATGACACCATGGCACTCTACTGAGGGCAATATAGTGAGACTGTGTCTCAAAAAAAAAAAAAAAAAGAAAGAAAAGAATAGTAAAAACAAAAAAGAAAAAAAAAAAAAAGAAAACTTCCAAGACTTTAATTAAAAAGCTGATGTCTTCTTAAGGATTGCTAACCCAGCCTCAAATAGAACAAAAATTAATTACATGGGACTAATTTCTTTCATGACTTTTGTTTAAAACATGACTATTTCTTTTTGTATTTTGTTTTCCAGAAATCAAGAAAAACTTTTTTCTTCTTTTGAGCTACTTATAGTCTACAATAAATTGGCAAAGTATATTTCTGTGAACAATTTGAAAACATTTTTCTCTTCACTTGGTTTCTCCAGAACTTGGAAACTATAAGTTTTCTTGTTTTGTGATAATATGGTTATTTGCATAAGTTAAGTTAAGAAGCTGTTCTCTTTTATAACATGACACAATGGAAGACACTGGTTATTTTACCAGGGCTTCAGTGAGAATGGCATATTTTCACATATGCCCAGACTGCTTTAAGGAACTGGGTTAACTTTTTGAGGCCAATGAAAAAGCTCTCTGGAAAAAGATTGACCTGGTACCTCATCTGTAATGTTTCCTTATCTGTAGTAAATAAACAATGTTACTTTTTTTATCCCTTTGAGACAGAGTCTCACTATGTCACCCTTGGTAGAGTGCTGTGGTGTCACAGCTCACAGCAACCTCCAACTTCTGGGCTTAGGAGATTCTCTCGCCTTAGCCACCCCAGTACCTGGGACCTCATCAAACTAAAAAGCTTCTGCACAGCCAAGAACACAGTAAGTAAAGCAAGCAGGCAGCCCTCAGAATGAGAAAGGATATCGGCTGGTTATATCTCTGACAAAGGTTTAATAACCAGAATCCACAGAGAACTCAAACGTATTAGCAAGAAGAGACAAGTGATTCCCTCTCAGGATTGGCAGGGACTTGAAGAGAAACTTCTCTGAAGAAGACAGGCACATGGCCTACAGATATATGAAAAAATGCTCATCATCCTTAATCATCAGAGAAATGCAGATTAAAACTACTCTGAGATATCATCTAACACCAGTAAGATTAGCCCATATCACAAAATCCCCAAATCAGAGATGCTGGTGTGGTTGTGGAGAAAAGGGAACACTTCTACACTGTTGGTGGGATTGCAAACTAATACATTTCTTTTGGAAAGACATCTGGAGAACACTTAGAGAACTAAAAATAGATCTGCCATTTGATTCTATAGTTCCTTTACTAGGTATATATCCAGAACAACAAAGATATTTGTACCAGAATGTTTATTGCAGCCCAATTCATAATTGCTAGGTCATGGAAGAAGCCCAAGTGTCCATTAACCCACGAATGGATCAATAAATTGTGGTATATATACACCACGGAATACTATGCAGCCCTACAGAAGGATGGAGACTTTTCCTCCTTCATGTTCACATGGAGGGAGCTGGAAAATATTCTTCTTAGCAAAGTATCTCAAGAATGGAATAAAAAGTATCCAATGTACTCAGCCCTAATATGAAACTAATTTATAGCTTTCATAGGAAAGCTATAGCCCAATTATAGCCCAAGAATATGGGGGAAGGGGAGAGGGTGGGGAAGGGAGAGGGGAGGACAGGTGGAGGGAGGATGATTGGTGGGATCACATCTATGGTTTATCTTTTAAGGGTACATGTGAATCTTTCTAAATGAAGAATATAAATATCTTAACATAATAACTAAGAAAATGACATGAAGGCTATGTTATCAGTTTGATGAGAATATTTCAAATTGTATATAAAAATAGCACACTGTACCCCATGACAGTATTAATGTAAACAGCTATGATCTAATTTAAAAAAGCTTGCATAACAAATAATTTATGGTTAAAATTAATATGTATCATATATATATATACTGTCAAAAAAATCAGATTATAATTTTCTTCATGATGTTTTTATTTGGCTCCCTCTAATGGAATAGGTCCCTTCCCTTTTTTCCATTTTAACATCCAAATTCTCCTTTAATTGTCAAATTACTAATGTTATTTATCTCTCGTTTTACTTCTGCAAAACTCAGAATCATTTTATCCTGTAGACTAGAGATGGTTCAACAGAGCTTGCAAATCTTCTGCGTCCAGCATCCCTCTGGGGCTGGTTGTTTTTCCCCTTCCAATGCCCTGCTGCTACACAGGCACTCCTTCCCCAGGCCAGGGACTAGGTGGGACAGGTGTGTGCCTGAGATTGTGGCAGAGAGTTTTGTGGGATAAAATTTGTGCAGACTCTTCAAATCAAGGACAGGCACCCAAATGCAAAAGTGTTTACATTCTTTAACTCAAGTGGTTTTAACAAAATGATTATGTTTTATATAGCCAATTGTTACAAGTCTGTAACTTAGACAAAGATATCAATAACTCAGTGCTTACAGATAAATTAGTTTTATAACCTAGTTTTGGTTTCTAGCCATTTGACTTAAAAGGTTTTAAGGGGTTAATCAGTGCCTTCCCACCCCCGTTCTTGGCTGACCCCAAATACTTATCTGGCTGAAAGCCTTTTTGGCTCTGAACCTCTCCATGCCACCACAGGACCCCACCACCGGAGCAGGGATGGAGCGTGGGTAGAGGGAAGGAGCCTGCTCCATCCCTGCTCCTCCCACTTGGTCCTAGATGGAGCAGGCGAAGGTAGCCACACCACCCTGAGAATGTTGGGACAAAATAAAAATTTGGCTGTCAAAGTTGCTCTGGCATATCTTGGCCAAAAGGACAAAACTGTGAACCAAAATAAAATCTGAAATCTCCTCCTACTGCTGACTGAATAAAGGCCTTCCAGGACAAGGGAACCTCACAGAAAACTTACAGCTGAGTTCCCAGCCATGAGTGGATGGGGCATCAGACACATCATTTACCCCACCCCCACCCCCAATAAGCATTAGGGTTCTTTTCCTAAGGGCCAGACCAGCATTCTTTTCTGATAAAAGACCACTGACCATGATGTGGTTTTTAATTGTCTACAGAGCACAGAGAGGGTCTGTGTTTGTATTTCACCTTTTTGACACAGAGAGCAACCTGTTGTTGTTGTTGTTTTTTGAGACAGAGTATCACTTTGTCCCTCTCCATAGAGTGCTATGGTGTCACAGCTTACAGCAACCTCCAACTCTTGGGCTTAAGTGATTCTCTTGCCTCAGCCTCTCAAGCAGCTGAGACTACACACAGCCGCCACAATGCCTGGCTATTTTTCTGTTGCAATTGTCATTGTTGATTTGAATTGACCCGGGCCTGATTTGAACCCAGCAGTCTCAGTGTATGTGGCCGGCGCTCTACCCACTGAGTTACGGGCGCTACCCAAGAGCAGCCGTTTCTGAACATGGACCCCCATAAAAGGGCCAAAAGTTCCATTGTGCAGGAGCATGTTTCTCATTTTATAAATATTCGTGATTTCTATTGCTTGTTAAATATGTATATTTGAACATCCTGCTTAGTATAAATTTTTGTTCCTATTGTCCCTACCTCCAGACCATGTGGCAGGCCCTGCTTTCTAGCTTTCAAGAATGGCCACCCACAGGCTGCAACCCTTTATGAAAAATAAAGCTTTCCTTTCCAAATTATGAACCTCATTATACTCTTTTTTTATTGTTGTTAACATGTGAACTTCCCTATATTAAAAAGTGAAGAGATGTGATAACAGAAGCATAAAGGTGGTTGTATATATTTAAAAATATTTATATTCAATAGATGGACCTCTTGAAATTTTAGGTTGAATGATATAAACTCATCCATAGAGGTCAAAATCATACACAAATATAAAATACGATATAATATGCTAGTCACAATATAATGCCATTCTTAAAAAGATATTTATTTTAGTCACAGATCTCGGGTTTAAAATGGAAGGTTTTTTAGCTATCAATGCATCTTTATGATGTAAGAAGAAATGAATCCTGAAATAATGTTGAAAGTCAATCTCTAGGGCTCCTTCTGAACTTGAAGTCTAGGCCAGATGGCTGGCTGTCCCCAGGAGGCTCAAGCCTATTTCTACAGAGAGCTGCAGACCTGCCGCCTCTCTGCCAGGATCCACTGGACCTGGGGACAGAGCACAGAGGAGTAGAAAACACTGAGAGAAGAAAGAAAGGAGAGAGAGAAACAGACAAAAACTCCGCAACCTCCATCTAAGGCCGACTTTGGATGGCCTGAACTCCGTGGAAAAAGTAAATACACGGTTCCTCCTAGTCTAGGAAATACATGTACGTTTTTCATTGTCAGAAAGAAAAAGTAGCCTCAGAGCAGTCTGAGCTGTGTGAGGTATGCGAAATCACTTGACCAGGCCCTTGAGATGTGGGTATGGACTTCAGTCACGCCTCCCCTAACCCACACCTGGAAGCAATTGTCTAAGGCACTTTGTTCCTGCCCTAGCCACTATCTTCACATTCCTGGAATTTGGGATACACAGAACAGCAGATAGCCAATCCTCCTATAACTTTTGTTATTTTAATGTAAATTCTTGGTAGAAACAATTTAGGAACTGCTTCTTTTCCTTTTATAAACTCATTGGTACCTGACGGTAATTGGAGGACACGGTCAGATATGCTCTGGGCAACTTGAATCTAAGCTTTCAGGTTGCAGTCCTCAAACTTGGCCCAAAGAAACTTTCTACTTAAACTAGGTTTGCCTCCGTTTTTTTCTTTTAGGTCAAAAGTAGTTATCTAACAGCGAACCACACTACAACCCCTTTCAGAAGTTCTAATCAGGACAGCTTGGTGAAGGGGTCAGCTGAAGTAACAGTCACAGCTGTCATTGATCGGGGACGTCTTGCTTCACATACTGCCTCTTTTCACAACTATTTCAGCGAGGTACTCTTACTTTCCTCAATTTCAAGTGACGATACTGAGGACAGAGGTTAAGTTTCCTGCCTAGGGTTCACATCTGGGAAGTGGTAGGGCAGGGACCAATATAAGAGAAGTTATACCAGACCCCATTCCCATCCTCGATATGTCTTCACTAATTGTCAAATAAAAACATTTCTATTTCTTTGCAATTCATGGTAAGAGGCGGAGATGAACGAGCTGGTAGTGAGAAGTGTGTTGTAGAAAACTATCTCGTGTAAACTTGCAGGAGAGAAAGTTTAAAACCAAGTGGCTTTTTACACTTTTCCTCTGCTTCCTTGCCTTAGTTCACTTGATATTTACAGAGTTAAGTTCTGTATTTCCAAGTTACTTGGAAATGAAAGATAAAGAAGCAGACATTGCCTTCCTCTCTGGCGGTCAGAGTCTAGGAGAGAGTGTCAACTGGACAGACATGCCATATTATGTGGCCAGGGCTAGGAACTTTGGTCTCTCTCCTGGATGTCATGTAAAGCCTCTGAAGACTTTTAGGAAGGGGGACATATTGGGCAGCGCCTGTGGCTCCCTCTGAGCCACAAAGGCAGCGGCAAAGGAGGAGAGGAGCAGAGTAGGGCGCCAGCCCCATATACTAGATATGGTGGATTCAAACCTGGTCAAAAACTGCAAAAAAAAAAAAAAAAAGAAAAAAGAAAAAAAAGAAAAGAGACACATTTGAGTTTCGTTCTGGTGGCTACGGGGCAGGTGGGCTGGAGACTACCTCCTAAGACTGGTTTTTTTTTGTTGTTTTTGTTTGTTTGTTTTGAGAAAGAGTCTCTCACTTTGTCACCCTCAGTAGAGTGCTATAACATCAGAGCTCACAGCAACCTCAAACTCTTGGGCTCAAGCGATTCTCTTGCCTCAGCCTCCCAAGTAGTTGGGACCACAGGCACCTACCACAATGCCCGGCTATTGTTTTTGTTGTTGTTGTTTGGCAGGCTCCAGATGGGTTCAAACCCACCAGCCCTGGCACATGTGCCTGGCGCCCTAACCACTGAACTACGGGCGCCGAGCCCCAAGTCTGTTTGAAAGAAGATACAGCTGTGTACAAAGCAGGGCAGCGGCAAAGGAGGAGAGGAGCAGACTGAAGGAATTTCAGAGACTGAGTAGACAGAAATGGCTGGTCAACAAATATAGGGGGAAGGAGGAGAAAAAGATGCCTTATGTTGTTCAAATAGATGAATGGGGCACGTTAACTGGGATGGGAGAGGAACAGGTTAAGGTGCCAGAGACAGTGCTCGGTAATGAGCACAGCTTGGGATATAGCTCATCTGATGTGTTCAAAGCCCAGGAGACCATTGCAGACACGGTTCTGGTGTTCAGGAGTGAGATCTTATCTGGGGACTTGGGAATCATTAACAGAGAGCGCAGCAAGCTGAGACGACCTTTAGGAAAGTTTGATGCCGTAGCCTGAGTGAAGGGTATTTGCAGAAATCTTTTATGGGTGTGGTCAGGAGGCAGGGTGAAAGGTGGGATGTAGAATGGAGAATTAGGAATTGTATTGAGCTTTAGGGATCACCTTAAGCCAGGGAAAGCAGACACCAGCACAGAGCCGGCCCCTTTCCCTCCGTCCTAACCCTGGATAAGCCCCCTGGAAATTCTTCGTACCACAGTGCACAGCATTCACCTCCTGTGTGTGGAGAGCAAAACCTATTTGCTATCTCTCTGAAGAGACGGGGAACCACGTGGAGGGGGCAGGTGGGAGTGGGGGGTGGAGAGAAATCTCCAGTTACTCGTGCCTGGCATGAGACACCCCTGCTTGTGGGGTCTATATGCCACCAATGGGAGCAACAAGGGAGCCCAGGAGCACACCTCTGGGAAGTCTGTCATCCTTAAAATTTGCCGTCTCACTTCAGTATCTGGGTAACCTTGTGGCCCTTGACCCCTATTTCTGCAGCCACACAAGAAGCCCAGGCTCCCCAGCAAGCCTCATCCTCCAGTCTCTCTTCCCCATACATTTGGGCCCTTTCCCCATCTCCAATTCACCCCCAGATTCCCAAACTCGTTCCTTATGTCCTCAGGAACTCCCAGTCATTAACAAAGTCTCCTGTACTCTCTAAATACTCTCTTCAACTTTTTGTGGGATTCTTCCCATCCGCTCTAGAAGGTTGGAGCTCCGGCTTCGCAGTCATTCCCTTTTGTCCCACCCTGTCAGATTCTTGGTGATTTACCATCCACGTAACCTTTCCACAGGGAGCGTTTCATTTCTGTGACCGCCTGGCCTCCAATGACCATGTCTCTAGCCGGCTTTGCCACCTTCTTCTGTGGTTACACTTTAAGACGTTGCCCTTTCCAGTGATGATAATACCCCCTAAATCTCACTTTTAGGATCCCATTTTCTCATCCCCACCTCTTACGTCATTCCCTCCAGGACTCCACTTTTGAAATTCTTCGACCTTATTTTGATACCTGACTGACTTTAAGAACTATTTCCTCTCACTACACACATACTCCCTTTTATCCAACTTTATACAGTGCTGGTCTTTACCATGTGAGTTTTCACCAATATAGTAAAAGCAGGAGAATTTATATGTACATACATATGTCCAGCATAATATACTCTATGTATATATGTTTTTCCCAGGTTCCGAGAGTTACCACGTACTCTTATTTACTAAGAGGCAGTGAGAAACTATTCTGGTCCTTTCTTTAAGCAGGTAAGTGTTCTGAAAAATGCATTATTCCTCCTCTGAGTACCCTTTCCTGCCATTTACTATTTGTTTGGATGAACAACTTTGACTCTCAGAGGCTGACAAAAGTAGCACAAGGGACAGAAGTGGGCCTGCCATAGGGGACAAAAGGGGAGCATCACAGTGGGTTTCAAGTTTAGAGGAGAGACGCAAAACTCATTCAAGGAAACATCTCAGGAACAGAGGCAAAGATCAGATTAGCAGACACCAAAGACATCCTTGACATTGTTTGGGACAGGCTGAGCCAGGGAAGACAGGCCGGCATTTTAACGAATGCTGAGGTCAGACAAGGGCGGATGATGGCCAGTGAGAGAGGTCCAGGAATTATCTCTAAAGGGAAAATGTAAAGACCTGGAAACTGCTCATTCAGTTAATGCTCTCATTTCCAGTAACCCAGGCCTTTTGCTAATGAGCTATGTGTGTACAGCACAGAGAAGCAGGAGGGATTTAGATGTCATTTTATACACATTATTTTAGGAGAACAGACATGAGAGTCTTTAAAGAATTACTTTTGGAGACCTATTTCATTTTATTCCTTTCATTTATGTATTTATTTTTTTACAAGCAGTGTTTTATTATTATTAATTCTTTTTTAGACTGTACCTTTTTTTCTTCATTATTTTATATTTCACAGAAGATACAGAGCTTGGATTCACCTGGGTATCTCGGGGGAAGGTGAGCTCACTTTTGGTGTAAGTGTCAGGTCCAGGCCTGTTTCTTGTTCCAAACACAGATAGTACTTTTCATCTATGTGGACTTAATGCTTTATGACTTAAAAACATACTGGCTGTTTACGGGAAGGATGATTAATTGCAGAGATGAGGGGTTGCTAAATTCAGTCCTCAGTGTCTTGTGTTACTTTCTGTTTCATTTTCAATAAAATATTTTACATTCTTTGACACTGATACATATGAGAAAAACTATCTTAAAAAGTAAGTCTTATGATTCCTTATTTCTGAGAAGAAATTGAAGTCATTAGAGTTTCTGGAAAGACAAAAAAAATGAAGCCAATTCTAGTGACATGGGGCTCTGCATGGTGGCCCATAAGCCACGTGAGACCACAGCAGTATGTCCAAGCAGGCCAGTGGAATGATGGGAAGTTCCAGGTGGAGGAACCTGGGTAGAGGGGAGATAAAGGGGGCAGTGGGCAAGGGGGCAGCACCCTCTACTCAGACTGGAGGGTGCTGCCTGTCCCCACGTGCTGAGGACCGATGGGCCACAGGCAGCTCTGTAACTTGACCTGGGATCTACAGTTGCCACATGGCACCCCCAGGGCTACAAAAAAACTCATCCAGACAGTCTACTAGATTTTTTGCAAATAACCTCTTTCCACCAATGAGGGACATGGGGAAAAAGAGCTCTTTTTCTTCACTCTACCCAGTTTCCCTGCTTGCAAGGAATGTGTGTGTTTCGCTGGTTTTAAATCGATGTGGCCACACTACATTAGGAGTCGATTTCTACTATTGTTGTGAATTAGAAAACAAGTTTCCTTAAACATTGACAAAATCATCAAAGGCTCAAAGGAGACAGAGAGTGATGTTGAGGAATATTGCAGATGGACAAGGTGACAGGTGAAATCAGTGACAGATTGATGAACACACAGAACCATCCTTGAGCTCTTCATTCTCCTCCATGTAACAGCCTCCTGGATGGTACCCAGACTTCCAAACTCGGTGCGATCCTTCTCTTAAGTATGTCTTTAAAACTTGCTTAGCTCCATTGCACATAATCTACTGCTCTAAATCTCTCCAAAGATACCCCAGTGTGAAATGCAGGGGCTTATGTCACTCTTCTTTCTTGCTTACATGGAATTCTACATCTGTGGGCTTTGCCTTGTTTCTCAGGTCTCCTCTCTTCTCTCTACCCCGTGGTGTGCAGCTCCCTTCCCATTCCGTGAATTATGCATGGAGAACCATGAAGACAGCCAGAGCCTATGGCACAGAGGGGGGAACCGGCACAGCCAAATAAACAATATGAAAGTCATTAGGAAGCATAATGACTCCTTCTACCTGTCTTCACATCTCCCCTTCATCATTGGACATCTCTTTCTGGTACTATGTCCTCCTTGTACCCAGTTATTTCACCATTTTGCTGGGCCATCGTCTATTTCTTCAGCACCTCTTTCTCTCCTATGGGTCTCCAAAGGATAAAATCAAAATTCTCTGCATTTTCTTATTGTCCCTGGAGAGCAATAAAGGATGTTTCTCTGGAAATGATGCCAATCAACCTTCCCTAAATTAATTGTACCTGATATCCTGATTATGTGGCAAAGGAAATGATTTTTATTGGAGCTAAATGGCACACTGCCTTCTAGTGGGCTCTAGGGATGAGAGGGTCCTGTACAGTTCAGCTCTGCCCAGGAGCTGGGTGTCTCACTCAGACAGCCTGGGTCCCTTGTACTTCAAAGGCTTAACATAAGGGAGCAAAGGAAGATTGGATCTGATCTTTCAATCCCTGGCTCTGCTTTCCAGGTCAGAGTGGGGCTTTCCCATGCTGGGCAAGTGTTCATGCAGAGTTTCAGCAAGGAATTTCACAATCCTATCGGAGATTGCTAATGCCTATCAGGGAAGAATGTATTTCTTAAGAAAAATAATAAACGAAATTTAAATCCCTATGATTTTTTAACCTAATAAACTTTTCTAAGCACAAACTTTCAACAGGTAACAGTGATTTTCATTAAATATCCCATCTTTCCCAAATCTTTGTGTCCAAGCTCCACTTTATTTTGTCTACTTATTCTTCAAGATAGAATCAAAGAAAAGATGAGTTTTAATGTTCTTTGTTTTTATATCGATTTTCGAGATGGATTCCTACTCTGTCTCCCTAGCTAGAGTACAATGGTATCATCATAGCTCATTGCAACTTCAAATTCTTAAGCTCAACAGTCCTCCTACTTCAGCCTCCCAAATAGCTGGTGTGCACTGTCACAGTTGGCTAATACTTTTAAATTTTTGGTAGAGATGGGATCTTGCTCTGCTCAGGCTGGTCTTGAAATCTTGAACTCAAGCAATCCTCCCACCTCCTCCCTCAGCCTACCAGACCTCTAGGACTACAGTCGTGAGCCACTGCGCCTAGCCAAGGATGAGTTTAAATGTATCTCGATTCAAGAACATTCAGCTTCAATATTAGGAACCTCCCAGTTTTGCCCTAGTATGAAGTCTTTATGACAAATATTTCAGCCTTCCCCCTGGCCTGCCTTCTCTCCTAGACCATGCGCAAAGCCTGGTTCCAAACTCAACCTGGCTATAGATTCTTTTGTTAGTAACAAACAAAAGTCTTAGTTCCTCAAAAAAAAAAAAAAAATTCTACCTCTAGATTTTGGAAATAACAAGTGTTTTCTCCTGCCTATACTTGGAAAACAAGTATGACAATAGGTCCCCACCCTAGTGTCTCTTGTGAAGCATGCTCTCTTATTTCTTTCATTGATAGTCCCTAAACCATATGTTTCACCCCTTACCATGGTCATATTGTCAAATATCAATAAAACTAATTTAGCATTCGTACCCAAATTGCATTACAAATTTTGTTTATTTTTTTTTAGTTTGACTTATTAGATAAGGCCCTCAAGCAGAAAGGTGGTTAGAAATCGTAGTATTTGGAGAATGGCTTTCTGTTAG
Organism: Otolemur garnettii; assembly: GCF_000181295.1. NCBI lineage: Eukaryota > Metazoa > Chordata > Mammalia > Primates > Galagidae > Otolemur > Otolemur garnettii. The sequence goes on from NW_003852400.1 coordinate 22,829,205, forward strand.
TAATAAAAGGAGCGAACGGGTAGCACCTGCGGCTCAGTGGGTAGGGTGCCGGCCACATATACCAAGTGTGGCAGGTTCAAACCCAGCCCCAGACAAACTGCAACAAAAGAATAGCCTGGTAGTGGGGCAGCACCTGTGGCTCAAAGGAGTAGGGTGCCAGCCCCATATGCTGGAGGTGGGAGGGTTCAAACCTAGCCCGGTCAAAAACTGCAAAAAAAAAAAAAAAAAAAAAAAAACCCGGCACTGTGGCGGGTGCCTGTAGTCCCAGCTACTAGGGAGGCTAAGGCAACAGCCCAGGGGTTGGAGGTTGCTGTGAGCTGTGACTCCACAGCACTCTATCAAGGGCAATAAAGTGAGACTCTGTCTCAAAAAAACAAAAAAAAAAAACACTTTATTTTTCCTTACACAAAAAATACATAAATACTTTCACATTGCAAAATATCCAAAGGTTACTGATACGATTAAAGTCTCCCTGACTTTTTTTCCGGGGGAAACGCTATTCTCACTTTCATACCTATTCTTTTCTATCTATGTTCTGGTACTATCACCTTATCTTCTGATCTTGTTATCTTGTTTTCTTTTTTTTAATTTCCTTTTAAAATTCTTTTTTTGGCATATGCAGGATCTCGTTATATTGCCCAGGCTGATCTCAAACTCCTAGGCTCCAATGATCCATCTCACTGTGGCCTCCCAGAGTGCTAGGATTATACAGGTTTGCACCACTGTTCCTTTCATAGCCATTATTTTCTTATATATCTACCTATAGAATCATGTGGTATTATTGTATGTGTATGTTTATTGTCAGTTAAGCTGAGAGGGTCTGAAATATATTTTTTATTGCCTTGAACATTATTCTTTTTGCTATAGGAAATACTCTTTGGAAGTTATCTTTGGTTTAAGAATTAATAGTTTATTAAAGTCACATAATATCGGAACCAAATTTTAACAACACTTGTAAGAGGCCTGTGATTATATTAAACCAAATTTGTAAGCATAGTCATCTAGTTTCTTTATTTCAAGCTGTATGCATAAAACTGATGCATTCTATTTCCTTTTTAAGTTTTGTATTGTCTGATTTACAAAATTATCCTGAGTATGTAAATAACACTATAGCTAAAAAAAAATAGGCCCTTCTTAAGTTCTCTTAATGTTCCATTAATGTTTAGGAAGCAAAGATATTAAATTAAAATCATAAGTCTAAATAAATAACAATACATTTAGAATTGGAATCATCAAGACTGTTGTTCAAATAAACTACGATTTTACTGGACCAAATTCTAAATATCACAGGTATATAGGCCATAAATATGTGTAAAAATCTTAACACTAAATTATTAATAAAGTAGAATTGTTTATCTTGACATTTGTATGCTTAATTTCAAATTTTCTTAGAGTTGAAATATGTTTACCAAACAAAATTATGTTATCTCATATAATTTTTGAGGTTATTTTGCTATGTTACTTTTGCTTTCTTTGCTTAATGTTTCCTAACAGATACAGATTGTTATATGATTGAATCACTGTGACAATGATGATATGCACTGATCTCAAAAGCAGGCTAGTCACATACACGGTTCCTGGAAGGGAGGGCCTGGGAGTGCCACGTCCCTTCCCTCATACCTCGCCTCTTCATCTATGAAGTATCATCTACACAGTATCATTTGTAATAATTAGTAAGCATAAGTAAATGTTTTCCCAAGCTCTGCAGGCTGCTCTTGCAAAGTAATTAAATCCAATGCCTGGGGTCATGGGAACCCTAGTTTCAGAGGCTGAGACTTGCAACTGTTGTGTTCAAGCCAGGGAGCCTCAAACCTGTGGGACTCAACACAATCCCCAGGTAGATAGAATTAGAATTAGAATTGAATTGGATTATGGGACACCTCGCTGGTGTCTGTTCCTTGGTGTGTGGGGAAAATGCCTTATACATTTGGTCACAGAAGTCCTCTGTGTTGATTGTAGTGTGGTGTGAGAATAAAGAAAACATGGTTTATGGTTTTTTCACCCTCAAAAGCTCTTCTAAATATTATCTCTGAACGTGTAATAACGTATCCATATTTTCCTCGTTGGTACTAGTTCTCACGGTGGTACTTCATTCTTTGATGCTTAATATTCCATTGCAGGGATGAAACACAGTTTCGTTTAACTGTTCCTTGATTACAGGTCATTCAGATGATGTCTAGCATTTTTCTGTGACAGATAATCCCCAAATAAATAATCTTGAATGTACTTTCTTATTCAAAAGAAGGGTAAGTGCCTGCCAGTAGATTTTGCCAATTTGTAAAGTATGCACATGTTAGTTGAATTTTAGTTGAATTGTAGTTAGTTGAATTGTTAGTTGTCCTGTACAGTGGTTATACTAATTTAATATATCAGCAACATAAAAATGTCTTTTGTCCTCATCCTTACCAAAAAATTGATGTTATTAAACACTTTATATTTTTCCAGGCTGTTGTATAAAAAAGGGTATTTTATTTTATTTTCTAATTGGATTCTTCTGAATCTTTGTGAGGCTGAGTGTCTTTCTGGATATTCAGTTACTATTTATAATTCTGCAAATTGGCTTTCTCGCATATTCCTGTGTCTGTTTCTGGAATCTTAATCTTTTTTTGTATTGACTTGTTTTTCTTAATGTACCAACAACACACCATTTTAATCACTATAAATTTATGGTACAGTATCATATGTGGTTGAACAAGTTTATTGCTTCAGCTGGATTATCTTTGTATTAAAAAAAGTATTTTAGTTATACTTAAAGATTTATACTTCCATATACATTTTATAATCAGCATGTAAATGTCTGAAAAATTATTTTGACTGTAGTCATTGGGTACGCTAAATTTACAGACTAATTTTTTTTCCTTTTTTTTGAGACAGAGTCTCACTATGTCACCCTAGGGAGAGTGCCGTGGTGTCACAACTCACAGCAATCTCAAACTCTTGGGTTTAAGAGATTCTCTTGTCTCTGCCTCCCAAGTAGCCAGGACTACAGGCACTTGCCACAATGCCTGGCCACTTTTTTGTTGAAGTTGTCATTGTTGTTTTTAGCAGGTCTGGGCCTGGTTTGAACCCACCAGCCTCGGTGTATGTGGCCAGTGCCCTAACCACTGACCTATGAGTGCCAAGCCTACAGACTAATTTTTTGAGAACTGGCATCTTTAAAGAGTTGAATTTTTCTATCCACAAACTTGGTATTTATCCATTTATTCAAACCTGCTTTTTGTCTTTCTGTAAAAATATATGATTTTTTAAAATCCAGATTGTGCACATTTATACTAGATTTATTCCTAGATTTTTTTTTTTTTTTTTTGAGACAGGAGCCTCAAGCTGTGCCCCTGGGTAGAGTGCTGTGGCATCTCAGCTCACAGCAACCTCCAACTCCTGGGCTCAAGCAAGTCTCCTGCCTCAGCCTCCCAAGAAGCTGGGACCACAGGCACCCACCACAATGCCTGGCTATTTTTTGGTTGCAGCAGTTGTTGTTTGGTGGGCCCGGGCTGGATTCGAACCCGCCACCTTGGGTGTACATGGCTGGCGCCTTAGCCACTTGAGCTACAGGCGCCGAGCCTATTCCTAGATATTTTATAGATTTTTTCATGATCTCATGGTAGTTTCCTGGGGTTGCCACAGAAAATTACCACAAACTTGGTGGCTTATAAAAACAAAACAAAACAAAACAGAAGTTTGTCCTCTCCTAGTTTTGGAGGCAGAGGTTTGAGATCAATTTGTGTATAGGGCCATGCTCCTGCCAACGCTTCAGGAAAGGGTCCCTCCCCACCTACCTCTTCTAGCTTCCGGCATCTCCGTAGATAGCCAGCCCTTGGTGTGTAGCAGCACCACTCCAACCTCTGCCTCCATCCTCACGTGGCCTTCTTCCCTGTTCCTCCCAATCTCTCTCTCCTTTCTCCTAAAAGATACCACTTATTACATTTAGGGCTTACCCAAAATCCAGGATGATTTCATCTGGAAAGCATTCATTAATATATCTGCAAAGACCTCATTTCCCAATACAGTTACATTTTGAGGTTCTAGGTAGATGTGACTTTTAGGGGGCCACTAATCAACTCACTACGAATAGGAACTAACTTTTTCCTGACATATATTTTAATTTCTAACTGGTTACTAACCAGATACAGAAAAGATACTAATGTTTGCACATAAATGATATCTACCTTTGCATCTAGGCTTTCCTGCTGAAAATCTAAGAAAATATCCGGCCAGTATGTTCTTGAATTCGATTTGATTTTCCAAGCAATCAATATTATTGACTGTAAAAATACCCATTTTAAATCTTTCCACCATTTTCACAGTTTTCTTTATTTCTTTGATTGGTTAGGACTTTTAATAAAATGTTGGATGCAATCTCATTTATTCAAGTCTTCTTTTACGTCTTTCAATAGTTTCATAGTTTTTCCATGAAGGTCTTACACATATATTTTGAAGTCAATTCTACTTCTAAATCCCTTTTTTGTTTGTTTGTTTGTTTGTTGAGATAGAGCTTCAAGCTGTCTCCCTGGGTAGAGTGCTGTGGCATCATAGCTCACAGCAACCTCCAACTCCTGGGCTCAAGTGATTCTGTTACCTTCACCTCCCTAGTAGCTGGGACTACAGATAGCTGCCACAATGCCCAGCTATTTTTTTGGTTGTAGCCATCATTGCTGTTTGGCCAGCCTGGGTTGGATTCGAACTTACCAGCTCAGGTGTATGTGGCTGGTGCCTTAGCCACTTGAGCCACAGGCGCCGAGCCTACTTCTAAATACTTTATAATTTTGTTGCTTTAAAAAATTATATTTTCTACTTTGTACTTGCTAATATATAAAAATAATATTTGTAAAACTGACGTTGTATCTTATAGCCTTACTGATGGTAGTTTCCTGGGGTTGCCACAGAACCCCACTTTATATTTATACATTCTATTATATATTTATATAGTATAACTCTTTATATTTCTAAGAGTCTATTGGTAGTTTATTGCTTTGGGCTTTCTATTGGAAAATAATATTTTCCATAAATAGAATTTTCCTTCTCCTTTTCCAGTATTTATGGCTATATTCCCTTTTTAAAAATTACCTGATCCCTGCAAGATACATGGACTATTAGTAAGAAGAGAAGAAATGACTTCAACTATAATTTCATGCATTTCTATCCTTAAATATAGTTTAGGTTTAGGTACCTCTTTGCAAATGAAAGAGGCTCCCTTATATGCTGTGACCATTTGAAACATAAAGTGTAGAGCCTGTATGCTTAGAAGTCATCACTCCATCTTAACAAGTAAAAAATCCACATAGACCTGAAAAATCAACAACTCTTCTTAGATCCATCAGAGAAGTGAAGTCACAGGCCAATCCAACACCCTGGATGGGAAAATTGAAAAGACAGGAGAATATAAACAATTATAACCTACTAGACCAGAAACCCTGGAACAGAAATCTCCATTGGACCCAGTGCCAGAAAATTTGAATTGCTAGAGACTCAATGTGGACCAGTCTGATAGTTAAAAATTCTAGGAGAAGTCAGCTGGTTATAGGAAGACCCCCCACACTTCCATAAATCTCCAGAAGATATGACAGGTCCTCACAGTGACTGTAAGAGAAAAATCCCTCAGACTTCTGTCAGGGGGAAGGGAAGGGAACTGTTTTGACATATTTCGTGGCATTCTATTCTTCTTACAGCCTGCCCTCGGAGAAACTTTTATCCAAAGCTTATCTGCCGGAGTTTCATCAGAGCGAGTGATGGGAGAAGAGAAAGGAAGTAGCCAACCCCAGCCCTCTCTAGCCACCCGGTCCCTCCTCAGGGGTGGGGGGTGGAGGGTAAAGCTGAAAAGTACTGGTGAAATTCATAGTCTAGGGACACAGTGCTCACTGGAAGACTGAGGCTTAAGCATAGAACTATAGAACTCTTCCTCTCCCCTCCCCCACATTACTGTTACCTTATCAATAGCTGCATTCCCACAGTTCCTTTTACCAGTACCTCATGTATGCCCTTAAAAAAAAAAAAAATCATAAGGTATGCTAAAAGAAAAAAAGAAAAACGCAGTTTGGAGAGACTGAACAAGCATCAGAACTGAAGTTAGATACAGCAGGCATGTTGCATTTGCCAGACCAAGAATTATTAAAAACTATGATTAATATGCTAAGGGCTCTAATGAGAAAAGTAGACAACATGTAAGAACTGATGGGTAATGCAAGCAGAAAGATGGAAATTATAAGAAAGAACCAAAAAGAGATGCCAGAGATCAAAAACACTGTAACAGAAATGAAGAAGGCCTTTGATGAGCTCATTAGTAGACTGGACACAGCTAAGGAGAAAAAAATCTCTGAGCCTGAGGACATGACAGCAAAAACTATGGAAACTGATGAGGCAAAGAGAAAAACAAAACTAGGGAAAAACCCAGGGTAGAAGAGACAAGAATATTGAGACAACCACAAAAGATGTGACATGTGCATGATGCTAGTATCTGAAGAGAGAGGGGGTACGGAGGCAATATTTGAAGTAATAATGATGGAGAATTTTGCCAAATGAATGTCAAACACCGAATCACAGATTCAGGAAGCTCAGAGAACACCAAGCAGGATAACTCCCCCTGTCCCCCCTCCAAATACATCTGGGCATATCATATGAAAACTTCTGAAAATCAAAGATGAAAAGAAAATCTTGCAGAAGCTAGAGGAACAAAAATACCTTACCCACAGAAGAACAGAGATAAGAATTACATATGAAGCTTCCCCACAAACCATGCAAGCAGGGATGGAGTGGAGAGAAATATGGAAGTGTTGAGAAAAAACTCCACCCACCTAGAATTCTGTGGGTTGCAAAATTATCCTTCTAAAGTGAAGAAGAAATAAAGATTCTCCCACAAAAAATCAGAGACTTCGTTGTCAGTAGACCTACCTTGTAAGATATGGTAAAAGACGTTCTTTACAGAGAATAAAAATGCTGGTGGTCCGAAACTAAGGTCTATTAATACATAAGGAAAGGAAGAGCATCAGAGTTAGAATAAATGAAGACACTGGGAAACTAAATAATGGACGAAATGATTCGTTGACTTCTGAGAACTACCGGCTTAGTTCTGTGAAAAACCAGCCAGAAACCAAAGAAGATGATGATGGATTTCAGAAATTCCTAGACAGGCGGGGTGGGTGTGGTGGCTCATGGCTGTAATCTCAGCACTTTGGGAAGCTGAGGTGGGAGGATCAGTTGAGACCAAACTGGGCAACATCATGAGATACAGTATTTACAAAAAAATAGAAAAATTAACCGGGTAAATGGCATGCACCTGTAAGTCCCAGCTACTTCGAAGGCTGAGGCAGGAGGACTGCTTGAGCCCAGGAGTTTGAGGTGGTAGTAAGCTGTGAGCTTGCCACTGTACTCCAATCTGGGTGATTCTGTTTCTAATAAAATTTAAAAAGGAAAGACAGATGCTATGAAATGTTTGGCTATCCATAGGCAGGCTCTGTAAATGACTCTCTGCCTCTGTCAGCTGGTGCCTAGCCTAGGGAAGCAATAAGCTCAAGGGCCAGATGAGCCAAAAGTGGGCTCTGTGGACGTTTTACAGGCCATGATTGCTTAGTCTCACAGAGGCGTTCCAGGGACACCCACTCCCACCCACTGGGAGAAGAGAGTGTCTGTCAGCGATGAAAAGCCATCCTCGGAACTTCAAAAGAACATGATCCAAGAGCCCAGACTGGTGCGTGGTGGGGAGAGCAGGCCATATGGAGAAGTTTGTGGCTGAAGCTGTTGCTGGGCACTCCATCCCTATGGGTCGCTCTTGCTAGCTCTCAGTGCCGTCCCCAGCTAAGTGCTCTGCTGTTACCAGTTCAGCTCCTGCAGACAGCCAGCAGTGTCTGGGAGTTCTTTGTCCCCTAGGCCACCCAACCTCTAACCCACCTACCACTTCTCTTGACCTAAGGTCAGAGACCGGCTCAGTCTCCAGCTTCCTTATCTCAAGGAAGGATATGATCTTAGTAGCAGTTTATGCTCCAGCACCACTGAGGATCAGGCTGAGCTGGGCTTCCATGAAATCACATGCCTGCTCCACTTCTTCCCTTTTCCTGTCCTCCTGTTCACTCCCTGGGGTCTCTTGGGAGCCCTTCCTTAGTGAATCTTTTTCTATTACCTAAACAAAGCCCAAATGAATATTAAATTCTACCCAAAGTTTTACTTATATATTCTTTTATTTTCTCTATACATATACATGTGTTTAGTTGGTTTCCACTTTTTGCCTCACAAAATTAAAAAGGCTTAAAATTTAATAACAATAACAATGTTTAAGATAAGGACTAGAAACAAAAACCTCATAAAGAACGAATGAAGATAAATATATTCGGAAAAGAAATCGGACGATTGCTGCAACGAAATATTGAGCAGTAATAATAATGCAAAAAAAGTAACATTCACATTGTCAAATAAGAGTATGTCTATTATAGAATGCTTTGAGGTTCAGTATGGAGTCATCAGTTAACTTCTGTTTTTTTTCCCAAAGTCTCAAAAAATAGACAATTAATATTTATAAATAAAAATAGAAGATAAATTCAAAAAATGGATCATGCCAAATCGTATAGACAATAGAAAGAGAAGAAATACTTCAAAATCATTCTACTTCATTTGGATATACTTGATATTAAAATTGGAAAAAATATTATTATAGAGGAAAATTACAAATGTATTTCACTTATAAACAAGGATGTAATATTCTAAAAAGCATATTAATAAGTTGAATTAAAAATTATTATTCACATAATGTACTTTGGTCAAAATTAAATCCGATTTATGTGAGAATTAGTCAGTATTTTCTTTTCTTTTTCTTTCCCTCACCCCTCTCTTCTTCTCTCTCTCTTTGCTCTCCCCTTCTACCACCATGTCATTAATTGTCATTAATTGTCCTCAGATCAAAGTTGAATACATAGGATTCATGCTTCTCCATTCCTGTGATGTTTCACTAAGAATAATGTGTTCCACCTCCATCCAGGTCAATACAAATGCTGCAAAATCTCTGTTTTTTTAATGATTGAATAGCATTCCATGGTATACATATACCACAGCTTGCCAATCCATTCCTGGGTTGAGGGGCATTTAGGCTGTTTCCACATTTTAGTGATTGTAAATTGAGCTGCAATAAACAGTCTAGTACAAGTGTCTTTATAATAAAAGTCTTCTTTTCCTTCTGGATAGATGCCCAGTAATGGGATTGCAGGATCAAATGGGAGGTCTAGTTGAGTTCTTTGAGGTTTCTCCATACCTCCTTCCAAAAAGGTTGTATTAGTTTGCAGTCCCACCAGCAGTGTAAAAGTGTTCCTTCTCTCCACATCTGCACCAGCATCTGCAGTTTTGAGGTTTTGTGATATGGGTCACTCTTGCTGTGGTTAGATGATATCTCGGGGTGGTTTTAATTTGCGTTTCTCTAATAATTAGGGATGATGAGCAGTTTTTCATATGTTTGCTAGCCATACGTCTGTCTTCTTTAGAGGAGGTTCTATTCATCTCTCTTCCCCATTGATGTATAGGATTCTTGGCTTTTTTCCATGTAGATTAATTTAAGTTCTCTATAGATCCTAGTTATTAAGCTTTTGTCTAATTCAAAATATGCAAATATCCTTTCCCCTCATGTAGGTTGTCTATTTGCTTTGGTTGTTTTCTCCTTAGCCATACAGAAGCTGTTCAGTTTAATTAAATCCCATTTGTTTATTGTTGCTATTGCCATGGCAGTCTTCTCCATAAAGTCTTTCCTCAGGCCAGGCCAATATCTTCCAGTGTTTTTCCTATGCTTTCTTTGAGGATTTTTATCGTTTCATGCCTTAAATTTAAGTCCTTTATCCATCTTCAATAAATTTTTGTGAGCGGAGAAAGGTGTGGGTTTAGTTTCAGTCTTTCACATGTGGATATCCAGTTCTCCTAGCACCATTTATTAAATAGGGAGTCTTTCCCCCAGTGTACATTCTTGTTTGGTTTATTGAAGATTACGTGGTTGTAAGTTGTTGGTTTCATTTCTAAGATTTCTATTCTATTCCAAATGTCTATGTCTTTATTTTTGTGCCAGTACCATGCTGTCTTGACTACACTGTCCTTGTAGTACAGCCTAAAATCTAGTATGGTGATGCCCCAGCTTTGCTTTTATTACTAAGAACTGCCTAGCTATAAGGGTTTTTTTCTGGTTCCATACAAAACACAGAATCATTTTTTCCAAGTCTTGAAAATAGGATGTTGGTATTTTAATAGGGATGGCATTGAATTGGTAGATTGCTCTGGGAAATATAGACATTCTAACAATATTGATTCTTCCCAGCCATGAGCATGGTATTTTTTTTTTTTTTGATAGTTGTTTTTTCTTAATTTCAACATTTTTCCTCTACATTTTTTTTCTTTTTTTCTCGTTTTGTCTTCACTATTCTAGTTTAAATAGAATCTTCCATTTTTGCCTTCTTTAACAATTAGAACTTCATTTTTGCTAGTGTTTCTGCCCCTAGTATTTGTTTTTTTCCCCTAATTTTATCCTGTAAGAGTTTTTCTTTGTTTCAGTTTGATTTATAGTATTTTTGTCTTTCCTCTCTACTTGGTGGAGATGGGGTACTGTGTCTGATCAGGCTGGCAAAGAGCTGCTGACCTCAAGGGAACCATCCAACCCAGCACCCCCAGAGTTGGGGGTTTTTAAGGTTGGGTCAAAGTATCCTATTATACACCTATATTACTCCTGTCTCCTTTTTCAGTGCCTCTCTTCTTTTTGTCAATTTCCTTTTACTCACCCCCTCTTCTTTCTCTTTTTCTTTCTTTTTAAAATCTTTTTTTTTTTTTTTTTTTTTTGAGACAGAGCCTCAAGCTGTCCCCCTGGGTAGAGTGCCGTGGCATTACAGCTCACAGCAACCTCCAACTCCTGGGCTCAAGTGAGTCTCCTGCCTCCACCTCCCAAGTAGCTGGGACCACAGGCGCCCGCCACAACGCCCGGCTATTTTTTGGTTGCAGCCGTCATTGTTGTTTGGCGGGTCCGGGCTGGGGATTCGAACCCGCCACCTTAGGTGTACGTGGCTGGCGCCTTAGCCGGTTGAGCTATAGGCGCCGAGCCTCTTTTTAAAATCTTTTAAAATCTGTTTTACTTTCTTGCTCTTCAATCTTCTCATCCTTCTGGTCCCCTACCAAAAGGGCTTATTAAAACTTTAGGCCAGAGCCACAGTAATTTAAAGAGCAAGAGGAAGTGAAAGGAAAATTAGGGCAAGGAAACAGATACAAGAAAACACTCATGAAGAAGAATCAGCAGAAAAGTCCTGGCAACATGAAATACCAGTCCAGAGCAACCCCTTCAAGAAACCATGAGGTAGCTATAGCAGAGGATTCCACCTATAAAGGAATGTTAAAAATAACAGAAGGAGAATTTAAAATACAGATGATGAAAACAATGAAGGAAATTACTGAGAAAGTGAAAAACAACCAGAAAACAATGAAGGAAATTGCTGAGAAAGTGGAAAATAAACAAAAGGAAATCCAAATACAGAATCAAAAAAGAGATGAATAATATCAAGAGTATGGAAAGGATATAGCAGGGCTGAAGGAACTGAAGCAGTCAATTAGAGAACTTAAAGATGCAATAGAAAGTATCAACAACAGATTAGATCATGCAGAAGAAAGAATCTCAGAGGTAGAGGATAAAGCTCTTGAGATAAGCCAGATAGTTAAAGAGGCAGAAAAGAAGAGAGAGAAAGTGAGACGTTCACAGACAGAATTATGGGGCTTTATAAAGCATTCAAACATACAAGTATCCCAGAAGGGGAAGAAGAATGCCCCAGAGGAATGGAAGCCATTCTGGAAAATATAAATGAAAATTTCCCAAATATCACCAAAGATTCTGATATACTCCTTTCAGAGGGATGTAAGTCCCCTGGTTGCCCCAACTCAAATAGAGCTTCTCTAAGTCACGTTGTGATGAATCTATCTAAAGTCAAGACAAAAGAAAAGATTTTGCAACCTGCCAGGAGTAAGCGCCAACTGACCTACAGGGGCAAATCCATCAGGGTTATGGATTTCTCTAATGAAACTTTTCAAGGCAGAAGACAGTGGTCATCTACCTTTACAGAACAATCTACTTAAACAGAACAATTTCAAGCCCGGAGTTCTATATACCACTAAGCTAAGCTTTAAAAGTGATGGAGAAATAAAATCTTCTATTGATATGCAAACATGGAGGAAATTTGCCACAACAAGAACAGCTTTACAGAAAATACTTCAACCCATTCTACACACTGACCGTCACAATGGACCTTCAGCAAAGTAAACACCCAGAAATTAAAGGACAGAACCTAGCTTCCACAATGGTGCAAAAGACAAAACTAAGCAATTGACTTTGACAAAATAAAATGAATAGTATGCTATCACACTTATTAATTATCTCAATAAATGTTAATGGCTTGAATTTCCCACTGAAGAGACATAGATTGGGTGATTGGATTAAAAAACACATGCCATTTATTTGCTGTTTGCAGGAAACACACCTAGCTTCAAAAGACAAATTAAAACTCAGATTTAAGGGTTGGAAGTCAATTTTTCAGGCAAACGGAATTCAGAAGAAAAGAAGGGGTTGCAATCTTATTTTCAGATACATGTGGATTTAAAGCAACTAAGGTCAAAAAAGACAATGATGGTCACTTCATATTGGGCAAGGGAAAAATACAAGAAGACATTTCAATCCTAAATATTTATGCATCCAATTTAAATGCTCTCAGATTCTTGAAACAGACCTTACATAGTCTAAACAATAGGATCTCTTATAACACCATGATTCCAGGGGAAATTAACACCCCGCTCTCAGAGCTAGACAGATGCTCTAAACAGACATTAAACAAAGATATAAGATATTTAAATGAAACCCTAGAACAACTGTACTTGATAGATGTATATAGAACACTCCATCCCAAATATTAAGAATATACATTCTTCTCATCGTCCCATGGAACAGTCTCCAAAATTGATCATATCCTAAGATATAAAATAAACCTCAACAGAATCAAAAGAATTGAAATTTTACCTTGGATCTTCTCAGACCACAAGTCACTAAAAGTGGAACTCAACTCTGACAAAAATGTTCAACCTCACACAAAGGCATGGAAGTTAAACAACCTTATGCTGAATGACAGTTGGGTGCAGGAAGAAATAAAAAAGGAAACCATTAACTTCCTTGAGTATAACAACAATGAAGATACAAGTTACCAAAACCAAAAGGATACAGCAAAAGCAGTCCTGAGAGGAAAATTTATTGCTTTTAGAAGCCTACATTGGAAAAACAGAAAGAGCGCTAGCGCATCAACAAACTCACAAGCCATCTTATGGAACTGGAAAAAGAACAATCTAAGTCTAAACCCAGCAGAAGAAAATAAATATCCAAAATTAAATCATAAATTAATGAAATTGAAAACAAAAGAATCATTTAGAAAATTAATTAAACAAGTAGTTGGTTTTTTCAAAAAATAAATAAAATAGATACACTTTTGGCCAGACTAACTAGAAATAAAAAAGTAAAATCTCTAGTAACCTCAATCAGAAATGATAAAGGGGAAATAACAACTGATGCCACAGAGATACAAGAGATTATCTCTGAATACTACTAGAAACTTTATGCCCAGAAATTTGACAATGCGAAGGAAATGGATCAATATTTGGAATCACACCCTCTCCCTAGACTTAGCCCAGATGAAATAGCTCTTGTGAGCAGACGAGTTTCAAGCACTGAGATCAAAAAAACAATAAAAAATCTCCCAACAAAAAAATGCCCTGACCCGGATGGCTTTGCCCCAGAATTCTATCAAGCCTTCAAAGAAGAGCTTATTCCTACCCTGCAGAAATTATTCCATAAAATTGAGGAGGAAGGAATCTTCTCCAACACATTCTATGAAGCAAACATCACTCTGATACCAAAACCAGGAAAAGACCCAACTAAAAAGGAGAATTTCAGATCAATTTCACTAATGAATATAGATGCAAAAATTCTCAACAAAATCCTAGCCAATAGATTACAGCTTATCATCAAAAAAGTCATACATCATGATCAAGTAGGTTTCATCCCAGGGATGCAAGGCTGGTTTAATATACACAGTCCATAAATGTTACTCACCATATCAACAGAAGCAAAGACAAAGCCCATATGATCCTCTCAAGAGATGCAGAAAAGGCATTTGATAAAATCCAGCATCCTTTTCTAATTAGAACACTGAAGATTTTAGGTATAGGTGGCACATTCCTTAAACTGCCTGAAGCTATCTATGACAAACCCACAGCTAATATTTCACTAAAGGGAGTAAAACTGAAAGCTTTTCCACCTAGAACTGGAACCAGACAAAGTTGTCTTCTGTCGCCATTACTATTCAACATAGTGCTAGAAGTTCTAGCCAATACAAACAAATAGACAAGACAAGAAAATAAAGAACATCCAAATGGGAGCAGAGGATGTCAAACTCTCGCTCTTAGCTGATGATATGATCTTATACTTAGGGAACCCTAAAGACTCAACCACAAGACTCTTGGAAGTCATGAAGAAGTACGGTAATGTCTCAGGATATACAATCAATGTCCACAAGTCAGTTGCCTTTGTATATGGTAACAACAGCCAAGATGAGAGCTAATTAAGGACACAACTCCCTTCACCATAGCCCCAAAGAAATGAAATACTTAGGAATATACCCAACAAAAGAGGTGAAGGATGTCTATAAAGAAAATTATGAAACTCTGAAAAAGGAAATAGCAGAGGACTTTAACAAAAGGAAGTAATTATATATTTTTTGACGTAATCATATCGCTTCATCTTTAAACTAACATGGTAAATTACATATACAGATTCTTAAAATAGTGAGCAATCTTCATGTATAGAGATAAGTTCTATTTTGTAATGTATTTTTTAAATTTTTGGTTTTTTTTTTTTTGAGACAGAGCCTCAAGCTGTACCCCTGGGTAGAGTGCCGTGGCACAGCTCACAGCAACTTCCAACTCCTGGGCTCAAGCGAGTCTCCTGCCTCCGCCTCCCAAGTTGATGGGACCACAGGCACCTGCCACAATGCCTGGCTATTTTTTTTTTTTTGGTTGCAGCCATCATTGCTGTTTGGTGGGCCCAGGCTGGATTTGAACCTGCCACCTTAGGTGTATGGCTGGTGCCTTAGCCACTTGAGCCACAGGCACCGAGCCTATACTGGTAGTTTTTATCTGCTAATATTTATTTTAAAATCTGCCTTTATGTTCTTAAATTATATCAGCCTCTTAATATTATTTCTTGGGCAGTATTTGCCTTGTTTTTTGTTTTGAGATTATGTTAGTTTTATAAAGCAAATGTCTGTCTTCCTTTTCTTAATTTTGGGAAAATTTGCATGCACATCTGGACCTGTGTTAGATGGGAATTTGATTGTGGCTTCATTTTCTTTAATGGTTACTTATTTATCCTGGTTTTTACTTCTTTTTCAGAAAAAAAATAATAACATGTTGTCTGGAAAATTATCAAATTTTGTCTAGGTTTTCAAGTTTACTGGTTTGGAATTGCTTATATAGTTTTCTAATTTTTAAAACTGCCCACTATATCTATAGTTTTGTTATATTTTTTGATGGATATTATTTAGTTTTGTCTTTATGTCTTGCTCCTCACCAATCTGACCAAAGATTTTTCTATTTTATTTATTTATCATTTTTTTTTTGAGACAGAGTCTCTGTTAGTCACCCTCAGTAGAGTGCTGTGGTGTCTTAGCTCACAGCACCCTTAAACTCTTGGGTTCAAGTGATCCTCTTGCCTTAGCTTCCCAAGTAGCTGGGACTACAGGCGCCGGCCACAAAGCCCTGCTGTTTTTTAGAGACAGGGTCTCACTTTGGCTCAGGCTGGTCTCAAACCTGTGAGTTTAGGCAATCCACCCACTTGGGCCTCCCAAGTGCTGGGATTACAGGTGTGAGCCACTGTGCCTGGCCCTGGTTTATCTATTTTAAAAGACTTTTTCCGTAATAAAGTTTTCCCTTTTGGTCATGTCTTCCTCTCTTTTATTATGTCATTAAATTTTCCTGCTAGCTTTAATATTTCCTTCTATTTTCTTTGGCTTTCTTCTGTAGTTTTCTCTATTTTTTGGAATCGAAGCCTTATTCATTAATTACATTAATTAATTTTGGAAATTCTCAGTTTCTTGCATTCTAAATTTTATAAACATGGCCTTAGCCACATCCTTTACATTTTGATATATAATGCTTCAGATATCCTACAATTCTAAACATTTTATAATTTCGCTTGTGATTCTCATTTTTAACCCATGAAGATTTAAAACTAATTTCAGGCATACAAACTAGTTTAAATGGCCTTCAAAACATTTGTGTTTTTATGTTTTTGTTTTGTTTTATCTGTGTCCTGGGCAGAAGAGCTATCAGCAGCCTGGTAATGGTAGTGATTCAACAGTCTCCCTTATTCACAGTTTCATTTGGTCACCTAAGTTCCAAGTATATTAAATGGAGAATTTGCAAGTTTTAAATTGAGTGCCATGCTGTATAAGTGATGAAATCTCTTGCTGTCCTGCTCCATCTTGAGGGTGTGAATCCTTTCCCTTTGTCCAGCGTATCCATACTATCTATGCAGCCACCAGTTTGTCACTTAGCAGCCCTCGTGGTTCTCAGACCTACTGTCATGGGGTCAGAGTGCTTGTGTTCTGAGAATGCTTCCATTCCAAAGATCAAGGATAGCAATGCTGGCAACTCGGAAGTGCCAAAAAGAAGCTGTAAAGTGTCTCCTCTAAGAGAAAACATAAATGTTCTTGACTTAGAAAGAAATCATATGCTGAGTTTGCTACGATCTACACTAAGAATGAACCTTCTGTCCACGAAATTGTGAGGAAGGAAAAAGAAATCCAGGTTAGTTTGAAGTGTTTAGTTACAGTGGAAAAGGCATGAAATGTGTGGGTAGAAGACATGAACAGAAACATGTTCCCATTGCCAGCGGTCAGGTTCAGTGCCGTGGGAGGTCTCAGATATCCACTGGGGGTTGGGGAACCATCCTCAGTGAATTGAGGGAACTGCTGTCTTCAGATACCAACACTAAAGTCTTTGTAAAGGTGAATTTAGCTGCTGAGTTAATGGTCTTGCAAGAAACTTACATGCCAAAGTGCTTCTTCCTTTTCCTGTGTTTAAATAAATAAGCAAAACAGTACAGATGTAGTTGAATTCCCCTCTAAACTGTCTCATTCCATTTCTCCTCACCTCCTGAGGTGACCGGTTTCCAGAACTTGCATGTATTACTGTGTGACTATATTCACAAATAATGTACTGAATTTTTTAATGTTTATAATCTTTAAGTAAATTTTAGTATATTGCATACTATGAGATTTCACACTGTATTTTTGAGTTGCTATATGTAGTC
Source organism: Otolemur garnettii (assembly GCF_000181295.1). Lineage (NCBI taxonomy): Eukaryota > Metazoa > Chordata > Mammalia > Primates > Galagidae > Otolemur > Otolemur garnettii. Next base: position 22,846,549 of record NW_003852400.1, read on the forward strand.
ATGTAGTATTTCTTTGTATAAAGTAACTACCATATATTGATCTACTTAGCTAGTGAGTTACCTTTAAGCAGATTCTATATTTTTGCTATTAGAAACAATACCTTAATGAATATTTTTATGTGGGTATCCTTTTGCTTATTTGCCAAGAGTTTCTTGACTATGTACCTAAGAGTAAATCTTAGTGTTAGTGTAGGTGGGAAAGACAGGAGGAGGGGAAGCCCAGAGCAGGCAGTGTGGATGAACAGGATGCCAAGGAAGAGAACACACTGTAAAAACAAGGGTAACCACAGGGGTCACAAGAAACATAACAGAAATGACACAGGCCGCGCTATATGACATGACAGTTTGCCCCTGACCCTGGAGCCTTTGGGCAACACCGTGCATCTGGGACTAAACATAGAAGGTGAAAAATTCCCCTGGCGGGCAGCAGGGAGGAGACAGCATCCCTACTGGTCAAGAAAAAAAGAAGTGATAACACTATAAAGGAGAGACCAAATAGGAGAAAAGGGGATGCCACAGAAAGCCTGGAGCTCTGTTCACTTGAACCTGTGCCCGCTCCTCCCTCTTAGGAGTGCACTGTCGCTAACTCATAAACTTCTTCACAAGCTGGCTTCTTTTTTGTGTCCCTGCTCTCATTCTCAATTGTGAGGAGCCAAGAACCAAAGTGTTCACATCAACCACTGGTAACATTGGGGTGTAGTCATCTCCAGCTGTATAAGATGAAATTTAAATTGCTCTGCAACAGCTGTGCTAACTTACACTCCCATGGGCAGTTTATGGGAATTCACGTTGCCTTCCAACTGCTTAGGACTTGGTATCGTCATATTTTTTTTTCCTTTTACAATTTAGTGGGTATGAAACCATGTCCAATTTGTTAATTCTAACTATTTGGAATTTTTTAAATTTACACATTTATGGAATTTTTTTTTTTTTTTTTTGAGACAGAGTTTCACTTCGTCACCCTTTGGTAGAGTGTGGTGGTATCTTAGCTCACAGCAACCTCAAACTCTTGGGTTCAAATGATCCTGTAGCCTTAGCCTCCCAAGTAGCTAGGACAACAGGCACCCGCCACAATGCCTGACTATTTGTTAGAGACAGGGTCTCACTCTTGCTCAGGCTGGTATCAAACTCATGAGCTCAGGCAATCCACCAGCCTCAGACTCCCAGGTGCTGGGATTACAGGCATGAACCACCTGCCCAGCCCCACATTTATGGAATTTTACAAAGTAATTGATATTTATTTATTTATTTATTTAGAGACAAAGTTTCACTTTGTCACCCTCAGTAGAGTGCCCTAGCATCACAGCTCACAGCAACCTCAAACTCTTGGGCTCAAGTGATCCTCTTGCCTCAGCCTCCATAGTAGCTGGGACTACAGGCATCCACCACATTGCTTGACTAATTTCAGAGATGGGGTCTTGCTCTTGCTCAGGCTGGTCTCCAACTTGTGAGCTCAGGTAATCCACCCCCATCAGTCTGCCAGAGTGCTAGCATTATAGGTGTGAGTCACCATGCCTGGCTGATCTATTAGTTGTTGTTGTTATTTTTTTAATGTTATTGCAATATGATCAGAGATCATGATCTCTATCATGGCTATTCTTTGGAACTTTTGAGACTTCTTTTGTAGTATAGTATATGATCAAATTTTGTTATGATTTGTAGTTGTTTGATAAATATTTGTATCTTTGCTAGGTATAGAGTTTCCTATATCTTATAAGTTGGAAATATTATTTAATAGAATTATTTGAGTATATATTTGTATTTATATTGTTTTGAATACTGTTACCACATCTTCATTATTTCCTAAAAAGACTTTTTTAGTAGTCTCTTTTAATACCTATATTAAATAAAATTTGGATATTCTGGATGGATCATTTGTCTTCTTTTTTTCTTACTTTACCATTTTTATTATATATGTCCTGTATTCCAGGAAAAAAACATTTTTTTTTTCTGGCTCACTAATTTACTCTTTTTTGTGTCCTATTTGCTGTTCTTCTCTTCCAGTGAATGGTTCATTTCAAAAATGAAACCTTTAATTTACATGATTGCAAATTGGGTCTTTTTCTTTTTTTCTTTTTTT
>NW_003852400.1:22848677-22857438 GCF_000181295.1 Otolemur garnettii
AGAGGGCAATGGTGTCATAGCTCACTGTAACCTCACTCTCAGGCTGCCTCAGCCTCTGAAGCTGCTGGGATTACAGGCACCTGGCTGGGTTTTTCAATTTTTTTTTTTCATTGAGTTGGGGTCTCACTCTTGTTCAGACAAGTCTCCAATTCCTGAACTCAAGCAATCCTCCTACCTCAGCTTTGCACAGTGCTGGGATTACAGGTGTGAGCCATTGTGCCCAGCCAGATTTGGTCTTTTAAAAGAATTGCTGGAGAAAATATCATTTTGCTTCTCTTGAAACATACAATATTAATTAAACTTAGAATAAAATGGAAGATTTCGAAATGGCTTAGAATGCCCTATCTGACTAGACCCCTTGTGGATTCTCTGAACCCTGCCCTCCCTCCCCTGAGCCCACCCTGGTACATCTGCTATTGTCAACTTTTCAGACCCTTCAAGCACATGCATTTGGTCCTGCCTTGCTTGCACTATTCTTTCCCTAGATGGTACAAGCTTTACCATCCATACATTATTCAGATCCCTGTTCAAAGGTCACATCCTCATCAAGAATGTTCTTTGACCACCTTATCTGAAGCAATATCTCCCAAAGTTAACAGTGTCTGGTATCTGAAGCAATAGCCCTAAAAGTTAAAAGTGTCTGGAGAGGTGCAAGAAATACAATTTGTGTTAAATGAAGTGATGGTAGTGTTTTCAAAGTCCAGTTCTGTCTCCTCTGTTAACTGTTAATATTTCTCTGTGTGTGCATTCTTTCATATTTGGTGTCCCTCTGTCATGATGCTGACTTACCTTGACAGGTTGTATGTGCATTTTTGTACTCGTGATGCTTTGTCAGGCCATCCTGTGAAAGCTAAATCTGTTTCCTCCAGTCTGCTTATGGAGGAAAACCTTAAGAGGCTGGGAGTGGGTGACCAGCAGAGTGCCTCCTGGTGCTTTGGGGTCTGAGAGGGAGAATAGGCTGCTGGTTGTGGTATACCTATAGTTAGTCTCTGAGCTGGACACTTCTCCTTTGTCCTGATTCTGACCATTATTCTAAGGCCCTCACTCTCCCTTTCCAACCAAGGATCTGACATTTATTGCTCAATGTAGCAGGTACCACTGTTGCTTGTTGCTGTACACAGAGGGAAGTGTGAAGTAGATGATCTGCTTGGCTGGTCCTACTCTAGTAACCACATTATCCTTCTGTTCCTTGCCCCCAGGCTCCCTCCTACTCCAATTATCTTTCATTTATGTGCATGGAGCAGCACGCTTTTTTTAAAGGTAACATTTTAATTTTGAAATAAATTAAGAGTCACAAGAATTTGCAAAATAGTGCAGAGGGTTCCCATGTATCCTCCAGGAAAGTTGCCTTGATAATTCAGATACTCACCTTATTCAGCCTCTGTCAAATTTTCATAGACATTCCTTTTTAAAAAAGCTTTGTTAAGATGTAATTCATATACTGCATGGCATGCAATTCCGACACCACAGAAATAACCCATTTAAAGTGTAAAATTAAAAAAATTTTAGTATATTTGCAGAGTTGTGCAACCATCAATATTATTTAATTTTAGAGCATTTTCATCTGTTCAAAAAAGACTAGTGCCCATTTATGTTTACTGTTGATTCTCCTCCACACAGTCGTAGGCACTTGCTAGTTTACCTTGCTCTATAAATTTGCCTAATACCTTCATCTATGCTGTAGTACATGTCAATACTTCATTCTTTTTTATTGCCAAATAACATTTCCTTATATTGATATATATGTGCCACACTTTGGGTATCTGTTCATCAGTTGATGGGCATTTGGCTAGTATGTGTTGATATAAAGTATATGTTGATATACTTTTATGAATATAGAAAAGTTTCATAAAATTTTATCATACAGATTAAAATAACGATTACAACTAGGACACAGAACTCTTTCATCACAACAAGTGAAGTCCTCCATGTTACACCTCAATAGTCACCCACTTTCCTGCACCCAACCCTGGTACCCGCTGATTGGATCCCCATCAGTATAGTTTGTTACTTTGAGAATAATATGCAAATGGAATCATAAAGTCCTTAATTCCTTTGAGATTGCCTTTTTTTATGCAGAATACTGCTCTCTTGAGATCTATGCAAATTGTCAGATGTATCTCTATTTTGTTTCTATTTATTGCTGAGAAGTATTCCATAATTTGAAAGTACCACAGTTTATTTATTTATCCACTAAAGAACATTTTTATTACTTCCAGTTTGGGGCTATTACAAATAGATCCAGTTCCCCTACATCCTCTACTAGTATTTGGTACTGCTATTAATTTCTGTTTTAACTATTCTAATAGGCATGTAGTGGTATCTCAGCACTGTTTTATTTGCATTTCTGTAAAAACTAATTATATGAGTTTTCAATTACTGCCATAAGAAATTACAATTTTGGCAGCTTAAAACAAGGCAAATTTACTATTTCATATTAAAAGAAATATAACAAGGCAAATTTACTATTTCATATTAGAAGACCTATATCAGTCAAAAGTCTGATATAGGTCTCATTGGGCTGAAATCATGGTATAGGCAGGGTCAAGTTTCTTTCTGGATGATGATATCTTAGAAACTACCTTTAGGGTTCCAAAGGTGATATTACCAAAGGAGAAAAGTTGAGAATCTTTTCATTACCAACTATGCTAAGAATCTTTTTTATTTTGAGACAGAGTTTCATTCTTGCCCTGGGTAGAGTGGCATGGTGCCATAGCTCACAGCAACCTCAAACTCCTGGGCTCAAGATCATCTTGCCTTAGCCTCTTGAGTAGCTGGGACTACAGATGCCAGTCATAACGTCCAGCTAGTTTTTCTATTTTCAGTGTGTGGGGGGTTGTCTCGCTCTTGCTCAGGCTGGTCTTGAACTCCTGAGCTCAAGCAATCTACCCCCCTCAGCCTTCCAGAATACTAGGATTACAGGTGTGAGCCACCACAGCAGGTCAAAGTTAAGAATCTTTACAACCACCGACTATGGTGTGTTATAAGAGTAGTTTCAGAACCTGCTAATTCAAAGTATAATATTAAATTCTGACTAAGATATATTTGGGTGTTGATTGATTTTATTGCATTTGGGGTTTTCTCAGTTTCTTGAATCTGTAGGATTGTGTCTTTCATCAAATTTGGGAAGTTCTTAGCTATTGTTTTGTCAAATATTTTTCAGTTCTGCATTCTTTTTTCTTTTGTGAAACTTTAATGACATAAATTAGATCTTTTGCTATTATCCTATTGTTGCCTGAAGCTCAATTTATTTTTAAAAAGCTATTTTCTTTCTGTTTTTTAGAGCAAATAATTTCTACCAACATATCTTAAATTTCACTCGTTCTTTCTTTGCCATCTCTATTCTGCTATTGAGCTCATCCAGTGGGTAGTTAATCTAGATTCTGTATTTTTTAGTTCTAGAATTTCCATTTTCATCCTTTTTACATATTCTATTTCTTTGCTAATATTTTCAGTTTCTTAATCTGTTCCACAAGTGTTCATAATGGCTTGTTAAACCATTTTTTGGCTTCTTGAAAATCACATGCAAACAATTACATTGTGTCATATTAGCATTAGCATCTGTTATCTTTTCTCCTTTGAATTTAGATTTTCCTGGTTCTTGATATGACCAATAGTTCTATCCTGTACTGTGAACATTTTGAATATTGTTTTAAGACCCTGGTAAGGATTACCTCCACATCACCCAACAGGTGGTTATAAGACAGAGTTCTACACTAAAGATCTGTGGGCAAGGAACATCTTCTAGTTACTGCAAGGAAAAGGTCAAAATCTAAGTTATGCCCAAAATCTCTGCAGGGAGGGAGGAGTGCTACCTCTGGCTTCATTGGGTACATGAGCATGAGAGTTCTGCTCATAGGGTGTGTGGGCAGAACACCTTCTTGTTACTGTGGAGGGAAGGGTAGAACGGACGCTCTGCTCACTGGTTCTGCCACCACAGCGCCCTGTGGTGGGGGAGGGAGATAGTGTTTTTCTTGGTGTTCACCCAAGAACAGGCAGATATGGGTTTCTGTCTTTTGGGCCACCTTTTTCCTCATCCTCTGGCTAGAGAAAGCAGACTTTTCATGGGGGGATTTTCTGTCTGTGACTGTTGGTATTTTTAGGTTGTGGCCTTTTCTAGCCCCCAGGCCAAGGCATTTGTGAAGCAACAAAAAACCAAGGAAACTCACTGCCAGGCTATTCCTCAAGTCCTGAGGCTCCTGGTCATTTTGCCCTCTTTGCTCCTCCTTTTAGAGCAGTGGTTTTCAACCTTTTTTTAATCTCACGCTACACTTTAATCTATATGTTAAACTATTGCACACGTTTAAATCTTGTTGATAAAAAAAGAGTAAAAAAGAAAAAGAATATACTTACTGTTCTTTGAATTTCTTTTGAAAATAATTTAATTAATGATCTTTAAAAATGTTTGTGGCACACCTAAGATCCTTTCACAGGACACTGGTTGAAAATCACTTTTTAGAGTCTTCTATAAGGGTCATAATTCTTGTCTAGGATATTTTGTTGTGATTAGTGGAAGGAATGAAATGAAATATGTTTACTCCATTATGTCTGGAAACAGAAGTCTCCAGAACAGTTCCCTTTTGAATAATGTGTTCCTGTTCATGTTGTAGTAGGTTCCCCCCCTTTTTTTTGTCTCTCTGGAATTCCTCTAAGGGTATCCGTTAATGTTTTCCTCTGTGACAATAGATTTTTAAATGACGTATCTTTTCTGTTATTTCTAGTTATTCGGTGTTGAAAGGAGACGCTTCCACATGGATTCAATCTGTCATCTAGAAACAAAAGGTAAAGAATGTTTTTTTTCCCTGTGAACTTATTTATATGTAATAGCTTTACAAAATATAAAAATTAAATCATTGGAAACACAGGTAGCAAATTATGCTGATTGAGAGTTACAAAATCATATGCAAAGAAATACTAGTTTAAGCAAAAATGTACGGATGAATTAATATATTGTTTGAATAATTAAAACAGGGATTATGCTGGTTTTACATTTATAAAGAAATAACCACAGATACAAATTGTGCTGTTGGATTGAGCTGCTTATGGGAAATCAGACAGCTATTGATTTGGGAATCAACTATTGTTGACTCCATGGCAACCGTTGAGATTATACAAAAGGTGAATGAGAAGGGAGAAAGAAAAGAATTTAGGTGAGAATATAAAGGGAAACCCAGAGAAGACAGAAAGAAAGGAAGTCTCAGGGGGCCTTCTAAGATTTGTCAGAGGTTTAAGAGTTAGACTGGAGGATCAGTGAGCTCTATATAACTTTTGAGACAGAAAGAAATTTAATTGTTTTTGAAAAGCAACGCTAGAATTATATAAGTTGTTTTCAATGTAATCATCCATTATAATACTTGCTGTTACTTATCCTTTTACCTCTGAAATTAACATGGACAGTCTGAGAAAGAAAAATAAATTATGACCACTGAGGAGATGTAAGGATTGTAATTAAAGTGGAAAAGATGCCCTATTGCATTAAATAGCTTAGATAAATTATTTTATCTGGTAAGTGTGAGTTTAAGACAGATGGATAAAAATTTTTATAGCTTAGTAGAAAAAAAATCATTAGGACAAGATTCCAACATATTTGTAAAAATTTCTTGTTTATTTACTTTCTTTATGACAGTTCAATCCCTGGCTATATAATCAAGAGTATGAATTTAGAGGTTGTCTGTTAGTCTATGAAATCTTTTTGAGTAAATTAAAAGCTAACGTACATCCTGCACAAGTACCTGAAATTTAATTACCTTAAAAATCCTGAATATTATGTGTACATAAATGACTCATATACTTTTTTAGCAATTACAATAACATTAGTAATAGCTAGTAGACATTACTAGAGATTCTGTTAGACCTAGATTAATAAATAAATTAAAATTACAATTAGCAGCTTGTGAGCAAATGATGCTTAAAAACAACAAATGCAAACAGTGCTCAAAAACAATGCCTTAAATGTCTCCCATATTTTGTAATTATTAATTAGCAAACTACTCTTTCACAGATTAAATCAAGGCAGCTTCGAAGCAGTTAATGAAATTATCATAAGTTTGAAATGAGTCTGTTCTAAATTAGTTCTATTCTAAAGTTAAAAGCTTGATTTATCTTTTAAGTGTTAAATACTTTTAATTTTCTTTTCCTGAAACCTTCCCTCAAGTCTGACTATTTGTTAAGAGTTACTTTTTTTCCCCATGAGACAGATCAACAGTAAATTGAACTTGTTTAATGACTGGTGTAGGAGTTCTGTGCACCAGCTTTGAAGACATTTTATGTTACCAACCTTGACTAATATAGATCTTAATTTATACAAACTAGAGGAAGGTAAGACATTTTATGTTTATTGTCAATGATAAGTTATTCTTCTCAATATTAAATTCTAAATTAAAACCTATAAAGAACATCTAGCAAAATCTACAGTCTACTTTATGGTCAATGTGTGTTTCCTTAAGGAATACTGCCACATTCTGAATTTTCTGTTACAGCAGAAAAATTAAATGATACCTTAAAAGAATTAGGAAAAGATTAATATTAGGTGGTAAAATATTTGAAAATACAGACTTGACTATTTTCTATTTCTTTTCAAATATGACTTTATACCTATTATTTCAACATAAAGAATCATTCCTATTATAGCCATATTTTATTCTGGGGATATCCAGAGTGCAGCTGTGTACAACAAGGGGTGGTGGGGATGTCATTTATAAGGAATACAATAGTAATGGTGTTACTGTTAATAGCTACTGGCTCCTGTGCTTACCCCTATGCCTGATACTCAGATTTCAAGGATCAATAGGGTAGGTATGCTCAGGTAGTTAGGGAAAATGGATATACGTAAACATAATTTTTACAGAATCAAAAAAAAAAAAAACAACAGCTAGGTGTGGTGGATCACACCAGTAATCCTAACACTTTGGGAGACTGAGGCAGGTGGATCACCTGAGTTCAGGAGTTTAAGACCTGAGCAAGAGGAGACCCTGTCTCTACAATGTATACAATACTAATATGAAGCTAGTAGATGAACTAATCTACTACACATAGAAAAAACTAGTTGGGCATTGTGATGGCTGCTTGTAGTCCCAGCTACTTGGGAAGCTGAAGCAAGAGGATCTCTTGAGCCCAAGAGTTTGAGATTGCTGTGAGCTGTGATGCCATGGCTTTCTACTAAGGGTTACAAAGTGAGACTCTGTCTCAAAAAATAAAAGAGAGAAAAATTTAAAAAACAATAGTAAAATATGTTCAAAACTATGGTAGTACAAAGAAAAAATTTACAAATTTGAAGGAGTTCTTTCAGACTTACGGCCTCCTCTGCTTTTAAAAACAATCAAGGTTGCCTATAGTGGCACATGTCTAAAGTCCTTGCTACCTGGTAGGCTGAAACTAGAGGATTGCTTTCAGCCCAGGACTTCCAGGCTGCAATGAGCTATAATCTTGGTTATGAATAGTCACTTTACTCTAGCCTGGGTAACATAGCAAAACTCTGTTTTAATTTAAAAAAAAGAAAGAAAACAACAACAACAACAAAACTGAGGGCAAGTCTTCATAATTGAAATAGTGAAGTTTAATTATAGTAAGCTGCCATTTACTGGGCTGTTCTTATGTTCCACGCCGTATGCTAAGTATTAGCACTATGTTCTAACCAACTGAGCAAACCAGCTACCTTGTTATGCCAAGTATTTAATGTACCCTGCTTTTTATATAATTCCCATGACAATACCATGTCACCAATTTTATAATCCCTGTTCTACTGCTAAAGAATTTGAAGTTGGGAGAGGCAAAATAGCTAGTTGTTGAAACTGTAAGGGGGTTTCGGATTAGGTCCAGTTACTCCCTGTACAAAGATCCAATTATTAAGACAATGAAGACTGTCAAAGAAGAAAGGAATTTTCACTGTGAAAGACGTCTTACTGGGAGAACAGAATAAGCTGCCTCAAATCTGTCTTTCCAACTAATGGGGATCATGGGCTTTTAAAGAAGGAGTCACATGCCTTGAGGTAGGTCATGGTGTAACTAACAAGGGGCTACATGCATTGGGGACAGGTTGTGGGGCAATGGTGAATCTTAGCACCAGGAAGTCTGCTGAGGAGACTTCAGAATCTCAGCTCCTTTGTCATACAGAAAACATATAGTCTCTGGGAAACAACTCAGAAGTTCAAGTAGTTAGTTAAGGGAGAGGATTATATAGAAGTCATTGAAATTTGTTCAACAGGGGGAAGTTCCATAGTCAAGGCTACACAGTTCTAAGAGGAAGGGTGGTTTGGTAGGGAGTTGGGTTTAGCAGGTGATAGCATGTAGCAGGCTTCTTTTAACGTGACAAAGTGTGCATAGTGCCTGATCTCTTTGTAGGAATTGGGTACTTTATGACCAGCTTTAGGTTTATGGATTACCAAAGGGTATTTTTAGGAAGTTTTGGAGCATGAAAGAAATAAAATCCAGCCCTGGGGATATCATCCTAAAACAGTGGTTTGTGTGGAAATGGTATAGCCTACTACAACCCAATTTGTGTGGAGATTGAAATCCTGCCTCCACCAACATTGTGTGACCTTGAGAAAGTTATTTAATCTCTCCACTCTTGTTTCTCTCCATGAAAAATACATGAATTATTCCTTGTGAAAGTTCAGTAATCAGTGCTTGATAACCATTAAAGTTCTTAATATTGACCTCACAAAATGGGGTAATGTGAGTTGAGGAACAGAAATCACGAATCCTCAGAAACACTGTAAAATAGTGTGTGTATGCGTGTGTGTGTGTGTGTGTGTGTGTGTGT
>NW_003852400.1:22857488-22932052 GCF_000181295.1 Otolemur garnettii
TTCCCATTCTGCCTTGGATGGCAGGTAGTCTAAGCTTGGTCATTACTGATACTCTCCTAGCCTCACCTCTGGGCAGTACAAAGATTCTTGATCTTTTGGGAGTGGTGGAGAGTGACCCATGAATGGATTGGTAGGTTATGCTCTGTACAACCTTAGGGGCACCATTCACATCCCCCGGAGAGGCTTGACCACATTCTTGGAATAGGAGGGAGGAAAAAATAGAGCATGAAACAACTCACCAATTAACATTTCAATAAATTATCCAGCTATATGCATTTTGAGAGAAGAAGAGGGTCCATACCTTTCATTATATTCTCAATGCAAAGAGGGAGGCTGATTTGATCCAGCAAAAGAGATGGGTGTCAAACCTCTGTGCTCCACAAAGCAGGAAAACATCACATTTGCATTGATTATAGACCCTTTTCATAGTGCTGACACATCTATGAGCTTTGAGTGGCCTCATTATTTTTTTATTAAATTGGGTCAGGGTGGGGGCCCCCCATTCAACCTAAATGCAGATGGGGTCATTGTGAATGAACTGCAATATACACAATAGGTAATAAATTCTGGGAAATGAAATCTGTCATCAGACCACTCTTTTACACAACAAAAACCGAGATGGGGTATAACATTGGGACTCGAGGCAAAATAGTCTCCAAGATAAAAAGAGGCAGAATTGCATTCATTGAGTTATAAAGCATTTAGAGGCCTGTTCTATGGACAGCAAAGGAAAGGGCCAGTGCTAATTCAGTAAAAACATATAAAACTACTGAACAGAAGACCATGCATGTAATGGGGGGAGCTTGTGGAATACACAATAGTTTCACAAATAAATGTGGACACCTGAATAGTTACATCATTATCAGCCTCATCTTCACATACAGGGAAAGAGAAAGAGCTTTCAGAAGAGTAGTAGGAAAAACAGTCAGGTTAATGAAGGGAGCCTGCACTAAGTCATATCTGTCATTTTAAGTGCTCATTACAATGATTATTTTTAACTATCATTTAATTTTGTACAAAATTCAATTGATCAGACCTAGAGCCATGATTAATCACTTGAGTCTGACTAGATGTAAGTGGGTACTAATGAGCAGTACTCAGATATCCAAGTCCCATTTTTAACATTGTTCTTACAATAAACAGCGTCCACGTTCTGCATCCCTTTGCCTTCAGATTAATCTGAAAGTCCCTGTTTTGTGACAGTTCAATTTAGTCTTTTGTTGCTTTGATTCCAGGTTTCTTTAATGATTAAAAAAAACAATCAGTGCTCTTAGATTTCTGACATGCCATACAATCATACTTTCCATTTCTTTATCATTAGAAAAAATAACGCATCTGGTAAATGGCTGCAGGTTCCTTAGCAGCAGGGTGTAATGTCCAATACATTATATTTGGAGTTGGACAGATTTAAGTTATATAAGCTGTGTCTTGTCCATATGTACCTTACAGTGCTATGGGCAATATGAGTAAAATGCCTACCACAGCATTAGAATATGGTCAGTGCTGAATAGTTTTCTCATTTTAAAGTAAAGTTACAAAACAGCTGATACACAGACTACTTTATGGAATCTCTAAGCTAGTAAGACCCTCCAGTAAGGAAACTGAAGGCCTGAGAAGGCAAAAAGACTTACCTAAGATCAAATATCTAGTTTTCTTGTTTAGTAACTATTTTGTTATCTGAACGAAGAAATGATAACATCATCGTCAGAAACCAATTTCCTTCATGTCAAGTAATGATCTGTCTCCTACAAGTGTGGCCTATGACCTACAGGTGACCACGTGAAATGTTAAATGTTAAAAAGAATGAAAAAATGTGTGTGAATTTCTCTTCTTAAATATATTTTTCCTTGAGAAATATGTATTGATCGCACTTTATGCTTAATCAATTTAACTTGTTTACTTAGTTAGAAATGACATTAATTTATTGTTCCAATCAATTGCCCATGGATACTTTTATAACTATTGTCTGTTACATATTAAAGAAAAAGAGTCACACAGGGCTTGTAAGGAGAAATAGTAAGGCATTTAATTGTTGGTTCATGGCCCATTCATACAAAAAATAGAATTGTTGGAAATAAATTCATAGGCATATAATGTGGCTCTTTGGTGTACTTCAGATGCTCAGAATTTAGCAAATTTTATTTTCCGTTGTATCAGTCTTATCAGATTCATATACCAAAAATGTCTAAATGGTAGATTTCCACATTAAAAAAGAGGACATTCTAACGTATAAATTCTAAAATGGTAGTTTCTGAGAAATTGCTCTTTGGCTTATACAATTACCACACCCACCTCCCATACTGAGCCCATGGGGCTACAAGGTTGGTCACCTTGGCAACAGATTCTAATAGAGTAGCTCCATCCTACTCTAGATACTGTGTGCCTAGAACCTCCTCTTAAATAAAGCTTTAAGTTTTTATTTTAAACATAGGCCCACAAATTACAGATGTACAATTTCTGAGCATTTGTTCTAATTTTCTTGTAAGTGTAATGGGACCGCTGAAGGCCTGGGCATACACAATTTCTTAAATAGCAAAGGAAATATAATGCAAACATTTTTTTTTTTTTTTTGAGACAGAGCCTCAAGCTGTCCCCCTGGGTAGAGTGCCGTGGCATTACAGCTCATAGCAACCTCCAACTCCTGGGCTCAAGCGAGTCTCCTGCCTCAGCCTCCCAAGTAGCTGGGACCACAGGCACCCGCCACAATGCCTGGCTATTTTTTGGTTGCAGCTGTCATTGTTGTTTGGTGTGTCCGGGCTGGGGATTCGAACCCGCCACCTTAGGTGTACGTGGCTGGCACCTTAGCCGGTTGAGCTATAGGCGCCGAGCCATGCAAACATTTAAGTACAGATTGCTTTTTTATTCTGAGCACCATTTTGAAACGAAGAAGAAGAAAATAACCTTTCAGGAATAAAAAACACATGAAGGAATAGCTATGGGAGGAAATCAGATTTCTTTGATCTTTTACTGCAATAAGAATTTTTATGCTTATTTTTAAAAGACTCTAAAAATCCATAGATCTAAGCAAATAAAACACAATTTTTCTATTAACATTTTTTTTTCAAAGAATGAACAAACACTTGTTGAAAGGGCCACATTCATAAACCTTCTGCAATACAATTTTTTTTAAATCAAGAAAGCAGAGAGTACACAGATTTACTCAAGATTCTCCATCTACCCCCACACCTCCCAGAGGCTAGGAAGAATTTGCCGAGGCTTTGCTGGCAGCTCCTTTCTCATTTCCTGTTTGCTGTTGGAACAGACCTCACAGCTGTGGTGACTGAATCTACGAAGAAAGGCTGATAATGCTTGGTCATTACATAAGAGGACTTTTCAGGGCACTACCCCGTCCATTAACTCATCTGAAACAAAGGTCAGGTTTTCTCCCATTAGGAAAGGCATCTTAAATGTTTTATTTAAAATTCCTTTTTAATCTACCACCAAACAGGAGAAAGTAATTCACACAATAACTCACAGGTTTTCTGTTTACAAAGTAAGCTCAACTTGAAATTTGTTTCCTTTCAGAGCCCTTAATTTAACTCCTTTTTTATTACGTATTTCCTTTTTCAGCCATCTATCCTTGACACCATATTGATTTAGTTCTTGTTAACTTCCTTGAAGCGTCTCCCTTTTTCCTGTCCCATTTGGCTTATTTCTTAGTGTGTTTTCTTATGGATTCCTCTTGCATGATCAGCAGCAGTCCTATGACTCAGGAAGGACCTTCATTTTTAACTCTGTTTTACACAAAAAAAGACAGAGGGTCCTGCCAACCTGGGAAACCACAGTTGGTGTTTGAGTCAGGTTTGTTTCCCCCCAGAGCTCCAGGGCCGGAGTTGTAGTCCCATCTCTTTCCTGCAGGCTCTGTTATTTGCAATGCAGTGTGGATTTCATGTTTTTGGCCTTCTAACTCACACAAAGAGGAGGTAGGTCTTGGGTGGTGCCTGTGGCTCAAGGAGTAGGGCACTGACCCTGTATATCAGAGGTGGTGGGTTCAAACCCAGCCCTCAGCCAAAGACTACAAAAAAAAAAAAGAGAAGGTAGATCTGGGGTGGTTATCTAGGACCTTCTGTAGTGCTCAGTAGACTGCCTTCATTCTTTTAGGCTGTATTTAAAAATGAGGGTATGTTTTAAAATGAAGAAATGTCAAGATAGGGCTGTGCTGTACTTGAAATGTTTATACTTAACAGTAATTACTTTATATGAGGGATGGAGGCTCTTGCAACATATCAGTGTATTGCTATGACTGTATGTATCTAAACTCATTTGGAAATAAAAACAAATGTCTAATTGGGGGCCTTAAGTGAATCTGCAGTCCTGGCTTAATGCCCTCTTGTCTCATAAAGGAATGCCCCTAAGTTAACAGTAGGAGTTTAGAGGACAGCCGTGGTGGTAACAGCAGAGTTGACTTCAACTGGGACAAAGATGACAAGTTAATAACAGTGAACACCTCTGGAGAATTTACTGTGTGCCAGGGACCATGCCAAGTATTTCAAGTGTGCTGACATTTTGCTTTCTTAGGCAGGTACTATTATTGCCCAGATTTTTACAGACAAAGAAATTGAGGGACACAGAGGTTAAACACCTTGTCTAAGGCTGCACAACTGGCAATAGTATTGAATCTGTAGTGTGAAGTACTGCGCCATTCTGTCATCAACCAGATACAGTGCAGAAAACATACGGACCAGAGGAGAAATGTGAGTGTCTCAGATGCACAGCAAGGGGAGACGAGCGGGTGGGTGAGAAGGGGACCGGGAGGAGAGTCACAATCTCAGTCACAAACCAGGAGTTAGTCACTCCTGTCTTTTTGATTCTCCCCCAGTCTGTGGGCTGTCCCCAGCACTGAATGAATTGGTAAAGGAGGTTTATATCTGTGCTCATAATTTTTCCCTATAGACTGTGCAATGTGTTCAAAATGGAAAATGCCATTTTTCAATGACATAGAATCAGGGCAGTTTCACAGGGCCCTGTGCTCAGAATGACCCAGCACTTAGATTAATGATCTGTTGTCGCCATCTTGAAAGTCTTAATAATTTTTGAACTAGGGCCCCGGCATTTTCATTTTCCACTGGGCCCGGCAAATTACGTAGCTGATCCTGTGTGGAATCCTGGCAATCTGCAGGTGTTAGTGGTTCCAATCAACCACGGGGAACAAAGTTCTATCTCCCTGAGATTCCTCTAAAACTGTGGTGTTATAAATCTGCACTTGCCTGTAGGTGGATTTGCATTTTACTGCAATGTAATACTTTTCCTCACAGGGGAAAGCAGTCAGCTCTCACTAATAGGGGTTTTAACGATGTTCTGCCAAGGTCCACGTGCATAGCCTCAAGCAAAAAGGCTCAGGACAGGCTCTGAATTCCACAGCAGGGTTAACTACAAGGGAGTCTCTTTGCAGACTGATAAAACACGATTAACCTCAGCTGGATTTGCATCTGGCCCCAAGGAGCACTTCTGAGGAGCAACACGGGTCTACATCTAAAATTTCAGCTCTGGTCCCCCCGAAAATGTGTACTTCGCACCCTGCAGTGTTTGTAAAATTTAAGCATGCCATAGTTAAGTCAAGATTTGCCAAAACTTGTAGAGAAAGTCAAACTGTCTGCGTCCAAGAAAGCCAATCTGCTAAATCCTCTCTTTCCTCTCTCTATGCTCGCGCAGTTTGGCAAGAGAATAAACGATCGCTCACCAGTGGTGAGTTTCCATGGAGTCAGTTGCTCCTGACGCCTTTTCTGAAGGGAAGGGCAGTGAGCTGATTTTCTCTACCAGGGCAGTAATGATCCCAATGAGCAGAAACTACGAGAGGGAGAAAAAAAAAAAAACCCAACTTCTCAAAGAAGACAAAAAGAGAATTAGCACTTCTCTCTAGGTCAGGGGAGTCACAGCCTTCGCATTCAAGGAGATCCGTGAATTAATAATGATAGCTAACATCTTCTCGCATTTACTGTGCCCCAGACACGCTTGTAAGGGCTTTACACATGTCAACTTAGTTAATCCTCACAAGGACCCAGTGAGGTATGTATTGTTCTTATCTTCATTTTAAAGGTGAAGGACTCGAGGCACAGAGAGGGTATACAGCTCAGTCAGGAGAGCAGCTGCCTGGCTGCGGGAGCTACAGGTTTCTCCAGGACAATAACAAGCAGGGATGGGTTCCCGGTGGGGCCTGGCTGGCTGTGCAGCTGCTGAGCTGGCCTCCTGTTTGTCTTCACAATAAACCCCCATTAATGAGGGAAGCGTGATTGGTCTCCCCTGCTCTTGCAATCTGAAAGAGCCTATAGAATACAGATCCTATTGTGAATGCTTTTGTAATTTGGAGATTCCTTTTTTATAAATGGAATAATCAGCCTCTTAATGTATCCATCGGGAATTCAGGAGAAGGATGAAGAAGCCGCTCCTGTTTTTGAGGCATTTGTAGTCATTGTTGGAGAGACAGAACCAACAGATGGGGAACAATGGGGAGGGTCTCAAGGCCTGGTGTAAGCAAAGGCTGCCTTGTGGTCTTTGCTTGTGAATGGTGTGGGAAATGGGAGGAGGGACGAGGGGCGACTTGCTGGCTAACAAATGAAGGCAGGGGGGATGGACAGAAGAAAGCTGGATGACTTTGGGGACATTTCTTCATCTTTATGCTTCACCTTACTCAACTGAAAATAAAGCCAAGATTCTTTCCAGTTTTAACATTCAGTGAATCTCAACTTTTTCTAGAAATCTTTATGTTTATGTGTGGGATGTATATTTTTTAAAAGTCAGGGCACTCTCCTAACTGATCTGGCCCAGACTAAAGATCATATGATCAGGTTGAACAGTTTTCTGATCTCAGTTTAGCTCCCAAGTGCATACATGTGCCCAACTTTAGTCTTTCACTTTTCTTGGAAATTCAGTTTAATAATTGCCCCAGCCATTTTACAAACGTATTTTTTTTTTTTTTTGGCTATTGATGTCTTTTTTTTCCTAGTGAAATAAGATCTAGATACACTATAGCACTTAATAACAACTTGTATATTTTGATTTTGTAAAGCAACAAAAGCTACCAAATGGGATAATCAGTTATCTTTCTCATTATCAGTTCGACGTTTTTCCCTGGGTGTTTTTGTTTGAAAGTATTTCTTTTAACATTTTAAGTCATTCTAGCATTCAAAAACTGGATAACTGGTTATGAGGGCTGAATGTACAGTTTAAAATTGCTAAGGACTGGGATAGATTAAACATATTTAAAACATTAGTTTTATATCATTATGGGCATCCTGTTTTCAACAGAGAGATGGTTTTATCTCAAACAGGCATTATCTGATGTTACTGATCATTGAAAGTTAGAAACAGGAATTAAGTAGAATGTGAATGTTTTAAAACAATAACTGAGAAA
The DNA here is from genome assembly GCF_000181295.1 of Otolemur garnettii. NCBI lineage: Eukaryota > Metazoa > Chordata > Mammalia > Primates > Galagidae > Otolemur > Otolemur garnettii. The sequence goes on from NW_003852400.1 coordinate 22,864,840, forward strand.
ATGACATGAAGGCTGTGTTGACCAGTTTGACGGAAGTATTTCAGATTGCATGTGAAAACCCCACACTGTACCCCAGAAGTGCATTAATGTACATAGTTACCATTCAATAAAAAGAAAGAAAGAAAGAAAGAAAGAAAGAAAGAAAGAAAGAAAGAAAGAAAGAAAGAAAGAAAGAAAGAAACAGGAATTAAGGAGGCGGGAGTTAAGAGATACCTTTGCAGTTTGATTCTTGGGAGGAGATGAAACAGGAATGAAGGAGGAGGGAGTTAAGAGATACCTTTGCAGAATGATCCTTGGGAGGAGATGATTTGGTATCACCTGGCAAAAAAAATCTACAGCGCCTCTAGACCAGTTGTTTTTTATGTTCTGGTCCTCAGACCAGAAACACTGGCATTTAACAAGTTCTCAGGACACACCTGACTGAGTCTGTGCTGTAACAAGCCCTCGGGATGATTCTAAAGTAACTTTAAGTGTGAGAACTGCTATCATAATCCAGGTTGTCACTGGAATTGATTAGGGTCATAAATTACACATATTCCCTCCCCTTGCCCAGCTGGATATAGAATTTAGTAGTCAAATCACAGCCCAGAATGTGGGCAGCAGCGACTCCCCACTGCACTTTGAATTTGACATTAACTGCTCTAGTTGAATTGAGCATTAACTGCTCTACTTGCATTCAGGGTCTTCTATATCTATAAACCCCAATCGTGTTTCCAATGTTATCTTCTGCTGCTGCTGTTCAGATTCTTCACATTTTAGTGACATGGGGGTTACCATTGAGTCTCCTGTGTCTCTCTTCCCTGTCACGAGAGACAGTTGATGCCAATTGTGAAAGCTGAGAAGCGTCTTTAGTATGTGGAGATTTAGGGAAGTGCATTCCTGGATGGTGTCACAGTTTAACTAAGACATCAAGTCACTTGAGTGTCTTGGTCGGTCTCTACATACCAAAATTCTACCTCAAATACTGTTTCTTTGTAAAATCTTTCTTGAGTTTCAAACCAACATTTCTCCCATTCAATGCCCCTACCTCTCTCCTCTTGTGTTACATATTTCTCTCTCACAGTAGAGCCTGTACTGCTTTGTTATATAGTCAGTATTGTCTAAGTCCTTTTTGATTAGCTTATCAGTTCTTGGGATCAGCACTAAATACTACTTCAGCCCCTGCCACACCTAAGGCAGTCATAGTTGTTGAATAACCGCCCTTCCACAGAGTCCTCAGCTAGCTGCTCTCCAAGGCTATCGGCTGTACGACATAGGTGTACATTGCATGCTTGTCCCAAATTTTTCTCTTGCTTGTGACTGACATTTGTTCTTTTAAGACTTATAGAAAGCTCACAACTCACGTTTAAAATACAAAATCCACTTACAGGAATCAAGACCTGGAAGAAAGATCTAGAGGACGAGCCTTGGTTCCCCCCCCCCCCAGCCATGCAGGAGCAACTACAGACACTAGAACTGACCCCGGCTGGGAACAGGGAACAAATCTTTGATTTCACAGTTTTGCCTGCGGCCTTGACTGACAGTAGCTGCTGCCGTAACCTCCATCTGTGGCTTCACGGCTTTTTAAAAGGGACTCAGGAAATCTCACTCTGGTCTTATAGGGAATATTTTCAGCCTAAGAAGAAAATTGTGAGCATGAGAAGTAAGCCTGCCTTGTTTTCCCACACCCCAAGTCAGAGACTCCTAAGACAATAACGGTCTGGAGAGAATATGAAGACACACGGTAAAAAATAGATTTAATTTAGTATTTTGAATGCTCTTTTTCATACCATTGTAGTGGAAACAAACAATAAGCATATAACCCCTTCTCCCGGCAAACAATGTTTGATTTACTTTCATACATTTGTCAGATACGTCTTGAAATTCATTCTATAAAATCATAATGGTGAATTCTCAATAGGAGAAATTCATATGATGAGGAAAGATATGGTTTCTTGTGGATTGAAACCAAGATTTTTCTTTCTTTCTTTTTTTATCCATATTTGTGATTCAATCTAGATCACGTTTTTATCTGCATTGCCTCGGGTTCCTCCCCCCACCCCGGACCAAACTGCGGCGGTTCTTCCAGGTTTATTTCTCGAGGAACACTGCCATCATGCGGCCGGATGTGTTAAGACAGCCCCTAAAAGACCCGCGGCTTGGCTTTAACCGGGATCCTCTCTTCGGAAGAACGTTTGTGGCTTTAAATTGTGCTTTGCTGTTTGGAGCCGTTATTTGTTGATTCCTCTTGGAAAGAGAATCCTTCAAAATGTTTTTCAAAGGCACAACTCTATGTCAGCTTTTGAATTCCTCAAGGATATAGTTATATAAAACATATAACATATGTAAGATAATAACTAATCACTGCTCATTTTATAAATGTGTAAAGTTTTTAGAAATGTATCCACTTTTAAAGACAAGGGAATACCTATCTCATGTACACTAACGTGGCTGCCTATTTTTTTCTTTACACAAAGTCAGTTTAGGGAAATGTAAAAAAAGATCTATAGGGAGGCAGCATTCTGAAGTTCAAAAACTGAAGTATGAAGCTTGCCTCTAGGTTGGAGGGTCTGCTTGGCCACTAATTACCTATACAGTTTTGAGCAGATACATAAGCTATATAGTTTCACTGCTTTCTTTCTTCACTGAAAGATTCGATACCCTTAAAAAGGAACTTTTAAAACTATAATTCTGTGATTCTACTTGACAAGGAAACAAGTTCTTTAAAAAGCAAGAATGCTGTTTCTGTTCAGGTAGATTATTTTCTCATGGTTTTCCTGAAAATATCTGTCCCCCTTCTTTTCCACCTCTTTCTCCCATCTGTAACTGCAGCTTTGTGTGTGTGACTGGCCATGCCAAATTTTCTCTGCAAGAATCCAGAGATTATGTGTTGTGTTCAGAATTGCTGCAGCTCAAACAGCTTTCATGCATTTCGCTATTTCCCCAGATGCAAAGCTGATGAATCGTTGCAATCGGTAAATAGCATACGGGTTTCTGACAACTGTGGGTCTTAGAGGACCTTCAAGAATGTTAGAAAAGACAATTCAGAGGACAGTCTGCTTTCTTTACCCCTGAAAAGGGAAGGGCAATTTTCTTCTCTAACTACACCTTCTGCTTCATAAATTTGTCAAAAGTAGAAAGAAGATACAAATGCCGCCTGGAGTACAATCGGGAGGTTAATGTTCTGATGAGACAAAATTATGGTAAATTATTCCCTTGAGTTGATTTTGTGGCGTGTGTAACAGGGTGAGGGACGGAAATACAAGCTGGTGTTGATGTTTCAATGTGCTGGACGGGCATGTAAACGCGGGTCAGTTGCTAGGAGACCCGGAGCTCGCAGATAATGCCCCCTCGCCACGAGACAGGGATGTTTTTACACGTATCTCAAAAACCTTGTCTTTTGCAGCCAAAGATGAGATTAAACATGTAGTTTGTCAGAGTTCAGGTGGACCAGGGCTTGATTATTGCTTGTGTCAATCCAGCCATTCTGATATCCACCCAGCCAGGGAGCCGCTGAAAGAGAGAACGGTATAGCATCGTGCCAGTTCACCGAGATTCCCTGGAAGCACTCTGGGTAATTAGCTGCAAATTCAGTTTAAATACTTCTACATGAAAGGCAGCTGGCTTGTTCGCCTATATGGGTTCCAAGAAGTAGGCAATATCAGCTAACTCATCACTTCAGCATTCTGAAGAGAGGAATGCCAGGCTAGAAAGTCCCAGGCTAGAGTCCCAAGCGATGCTGTTGCTTGAATAGGACTTTGGACCAGTTGTTTATAAAGTAGCATTTCTGGCGTTTGAGGGGATTGTTTAACAGATCTTATGCTAAACACACACACTCGCGGTGTGTAGCGACGACCACCAACATAAATGCACAGAACTCAGAGCTGGCAGCGTGTTAGGAATTCTTCCAGCGCCCCCAACTGGCTTCCGACAGAACCAGAGCCAGTCGGAGGACCAGAGCAGCCTCCGAAGTGGTGTCTTCAGGAAAGTCTTTCAAAAAATCAGGGCAAAGTCTTCTGCCCTGTGAAGCTTTGCCAAGGTCCAGGACATTGCATTCATTATGGAGAAAAAAATCCCTAAAAGCCGAGGAGTAGGTCTCTCAGGCCTCACTTTACTTAGAAGAAACTGAGTCACTGAAAGGTGTTTTGAATACCTAATTATTACTACCGCTGGGAACTTGAGCCAAGTCTCAAAGGAGGATGTTCTTTTATAATAACACCACCTAGTCTTTCTCAGGAGAGTTGTGATATTTTGTTAGGCCACTGATGGGAAGGAGAATAACATCCTGTGAGTTTCCTGTAATGCTTTGCTTTACACTGTACAGAGCATGTTTATATACATTGTTTCATTTGAGCCTTAGGACCCTGGGAATTATTCTTATAAAGTGAATGTGCCTAGTACCCAGAATTGATCTATACTGTCATAGAAGCACAGTTCTAATTGTACTAGTTGGTTAGCTCTTTATGATAATGCTGTCGCCATGCCTCCAAATCAAGATGGCCCCTGGGAATGGATAATTAAAACCCTAGTGTGGTTTGAAACTTTTTGAATGTGTTTGCTTCACCTTTTGTGTGTTTAATATTGAATATCCACATGTAAAATATGTACTTTATTGCTTATCTATGGGAAAAACAAAACGATCATTGGTTGAGGCATTTTGGGGAACATACTGTGTATCAGGCCGGGCACACAATGAGGATGCTCTTCTAGGTTTAGTGTTGAGAGAAATGGACTTTGGTTCAAGAGGTAGAAGAAATAAATGGATCCGTCAGTTCCACTCCTAAGCTCTATTGAGCTTTAAACATATCTGAGAAGAGGTGGAGGCATCTAACTCAAGGATGGCCTCCTGGCATACCTCTCTCTCTCTTGTTAGGGGCTTAGAATCGGCTGCTCCCTTGGGCTTAGAAAGCTTTTGCCTGGATGTCAGCAGAGCTTGCTTGCAAACTTCCTTCACATTTTAGCTCGAGGAAAGTGGGGACTTTTCTGACCATTTATTTGAAATTGCAATACTTTCCTGGAGCATAATACCATCTCAGGAACAATCTAAAAGTGGAGGAGGCTTTTCTTACTTATTGGCCCAGAGGAGGACACCTTGTTTTGATCTGTGAAAGGGTGACTTATGATCTGCCTCTGACCCTAGGCCTTCCCCAGTTTATTTTTCTCTGTAGCACCTATTACCATTTGGCAAAGTATTTTACCATTTGTTTGCTTCCTCACAGCCCTTCTACTAGCATAAAACCTCCATAAAGGTAAGGATTTTTTCATATTTTCTTTGCGTGTCTGCAGTGCTTAGATAAAGCACAAGTGGGAGCTAATATAGACCCTAATGATTCACACTTCCTGGTATTTACATCTTTCTTTCATCCTTGCTCACACTGAATCAGGGCTAGTCAGTGTGACTGAATATGGTTAAAATAGATGAGGTTAGACATTGCAGCCTCCAACTTGTTCTCTTAGAATTTTCATTCTGGGAGAAGCCAGTTGCCATAGTGTGAGGATATTCAAGCAGCCCCAGAGACAGGACCACTTGAACAGAAACTGAATTGCCAGCACCAGCTTGTTAGCCAAGTGACTGGGCCACCTTGAAAGATCATCTGGCCCCCAGCCTTGAGCCTTTCAGCTGAGGTCTCAAACATCACCAAACAAAGGCAAGGCTTTCCCCCAGTGGTCTGATCTACAGAAATGGTGGAGAATAATAAATGATTATTGTTGCTTTAAGGTAATAATACATTTTGGGTTACTTTCAAATAACTAATAACTAAAAGAGTGTCTGGCCCATAGTAAGTTCCCAACATATATTAATTGAGTACAGAGTTTGACATGAGCAGATTTCATCCTAGATTCCTCGATCAAATATCTGTAATTAACATAAACAAAAGTGTATCAGAAGCCATTTGAACAATAAGAACATCAGTTTGGAGTCTCCAGATCTAGGCTTGAGTCTTAGGTCTGCTATGTATTTGCCATCTGATTTGTGTAATTCACTTGTAGTTTTTGGTTCGTAGTTTTGTTGATCTGTCAACTAGAAATAAGGATAAGAATTACAATTCTATAATGCCACTTGTCTGGCAGAGCCCTATTAATGTCGTAAATTTTTGGATTAGAGCTCTGCTGAAACCCATATTACAAGTGGAGTTTTCTGTTATGTAAACCAGCAAAACTTCTTTACTGTTTGAAGTCTGGTCCAGTTGCTGGTGTTACCTATAAACAAAAGCATCCTCAGATGAAGCATTCACGCTAATGTGTATAAAACAGTCGCCAAAAACCCCACCAAGATGACATGTAATGATCGGGAAGCTACATGGAAGACTTGAGTATAACAGTCAAGGAGAAAGGGGTGTCAGATCGCTCCATCACCCATTTCTGTGTGGTGAGAGCAAGGATATCCTAATTCATCTGCTGGGAAAGTCAGGGAGGCCCAAGGGGTTCTGTTTTCACAGAAATTCTGGTTTCCGAAGGTATATTTTAGGACCTCTGGCTTCTTATTTCTTCCTTGTGGCTGCATTTGATGAGTAATTGTGGGGGAGTAGCATCAAATTCGTGTTTAAATGCCATAATGAACCAAGGACCCATTTGTGTTCCAGAGAAGGTACCCCAAACAGATGGACTGCATTGTACGCAGACATCATGAAAGCAAGCAGCCGGGACAGTGGGCCTGCTGCCTCCCATAGGTCCCTAGAGTGTACACAAGGGTCTTATGGGCCACTTACCACAACATCATCGGCTTGTCAGAGAGCTCTTCATGTTGCTTCAAGAGCAAAAGATGCTGTCCTGGACCTGTCAGGAAACACTAATAAAAAACTCATCTTACTGGATGGAGAGTTTTCATTTTTAAGAGTGGAGGAGACAGGGATTTCTGACAGGCCTGACTAGACAGTGTGAAACCTGGCCACTGTGTCATCTGGCCTCCCGAGACCTAGAGAGGTGACTGGAAGCAGTGGTCTGGATAATGTAGGCAGGTCTCAAGTCTGTTACTCCCTATATATTAGCATGACTTTGATGGGCAAGTTAATTAAGCTGCTATTTGTTTGGTAACTACAAACAATCTCTTAAGTTTTATCCTCGACTGCTCGGTTAAATTGGTCAATAATTGGTTTTTAGCCAAATAATACAGATTATACCTCAATTTGGTATGTTTCTTCATTGAAATTTGCTTTGTTTTCTCAAATTATTCCACAAAGTTTAAATCTATTATTTATTTCTTCCTGTGTGGGACAAGAGTAAAATAGTTTTAGTGGGAAAAATTATAATACTCTCTTTAGGCTTAAATTGTATGTATTTATAAAAGTATCTTTTAGGGAGCGTTCTTTGAGTGCAAATGGGAAAACCGGCTAGACAAATTATAAAAGAGCTATAAGACTAACACTTTAAATGTAACTTTAAATATTAAAGCAATGCTTTTAAGTTTCATTCTTAAATTATCTTTTTGGTAGCCATTAGCCTATAGGGCTAAGTCATAAGTTTTATCAACCCAAGGAGAAAAGATATGGTGCCACTGATCACGTTTAAATCTCAGTGGTGACTTTCAGAAAGAATGGAGTTAGAAAATTAGGCATTTTTCAATGAGCATTTATAAAAATTGCTTTACCTTCTTATTTAGTATTTCAAGGACCACACCTGGAAAACTCAAATCCTGGGATTTCTATCACAAAGCAGAGATGACGGCCCTTCCCCCTATGGTGGGAGATCCATAGGCCTGTTATCTAGTGAGTAAAAGGAATAGTTAAAGAACAAGTATAAAGTCCATCTGGATCCTTCTATCCAGGAAGGCTGGAAGTCCTGATGGCTTATGAGAGGAGACAGAGGTTGGTCCATGGGTCAGATGTCATGTTCTCATCTCTCCTAATACACTTCTTCCAGAGTAGAATTTCAAGGGGGAAGAAAGCCAATATGCCTGAGGAAATCTCAGAATACCGGGTTGACCAGCATTGGAGAGAATGTAGATAAATGTAAGATAGCTTGGAAAACTCCACACCTCAGCTTAGGTCCAAGTCCACTCTGGTCCTAAAAAGATGACAAGAAGGGACAGGAGGAGGCTGTTGGTTCTTCAGGGTCCCTGTGTGATATATAAGGACCGCACAGTGGTGATGTGTCTCAGGACAGAACACGCAGTGTCTTAGTATACATTGAACTAACATCATCAAGTGGCTGCAGGGTTTGAGGACATCAAAACCGGAGGCAAATGACCAGGGTCATATACTCGTGTAGGAGGAGAGCCACAAATCTGAATTGAGCATGATCGGATCCAGTTACAGGAGCCACTCTGCCACTGGGCCATGGAGATCAGGGAGTATCTAGGGCACAATGTGTCCGTCTGAGAACCCCACCCCCCTCAGTTACCAGGGTAAGCTGCACTCCTACCCTGCCTGATACTCACCTGGTGCTTATGATCTGGCCAAGTTGATGATTTATGTCAAAAGTCTCCTTCAATAATACTGGTTGTAAAATACAACTCTTGTACATACTGTTCCTATAAATATCCGATATTCCCTGAAGTTATTTTAGAGAAAAAGTTAGAACTATCAAAGTAGAGAATTTTATTCTAAGAGACTGATAATTTACTTAAAAGACGCTATTGATTATTTGGATCTGTCTAAACATGTCAGATTGGCCAAAAATTGTTCACCCCTTTGTCACTAAGTTAGGCATAGGCACCTGTAACGAGGATAGGATCAATTAACTGAGTACAAACTATCTTATTTTTGTATGAAATTCAGTAAATTTGCAATGTTGTGTGACAACTTCGAGATGAAAAAGATCTAGTGATTTACATCACCACTCAAATCCATTAGCATGCTAAATTCTAAAAGGACAGAGATTGATTGAAGGACTTGTTCTCTGCTGTGTCTCCAGTACCCAGAGTAAGTATCTGGCACAGAGTAGCTTCTCTATAGGATTTGATGAAGGAATTATAACTACTTGTAAACAAATGCCCCCTAAGAATCTCAATACAATTTCAACAGAAGCAGTGTGTCACAGAAGACTTGGTTGAGGACCAAGCCCTTGGTTAAGGAAGTATTTTGACATATGTCTCTTTCTGTTGAAGTTATTTTTAAAAAATCTCATATAATTTAATATAAGAAATTAACAAAATTTTTAAACATTAAAAGTCTAAAAATTAAAATAAAATTCAAGCAAAACTAATCTATAGTATTAGAAGTCAAGATAATGATTCTCACCATAGTTTAGTGTTAGTTACACAGGTGTGATGGATCACTGTGGAAATTTGATAACCTCTCAGCTTGTTATTTTCTTGTATTATGTTACACATCAATAAAATAAGCTAAAAATTTGGTTGTCATTTGCATCCATGTTTACATATTTAGGTAAATTCTAAGAATCAAATAGTAGTATTGTTTTAAGTCCTTTAAAAGTCATGCCACCAATTATTCTGCAAGAAGTTTCCACCAGTTTTGACTCCCACAAATATTATATAAAAGGTGATTTATTTGTATTCTCATTAGTTCTTGCTATCATCATTCTTTCTAATTTTTAATGATTGTCAGGTAAAAATTTGAGGATATATTTTTCTCTCCAACTTTTTATTTTGAAAAATGTCAAACTTACAGAAAAGCTGAAAGGATAGTGTAATGCACACTGGGATTTCCTTCATTAGATTTCCCAGCGCTTATCTTTTTGTAGCATTTTCTTTCTGTTTCTGTTTATGCACACACACATACACACTCACACACATCTATTGATCTGTCTTTCTGATCTTTTTATTTTTTTAAGAATGTTTATTCTCTCTCTCTCTCTCTCTTTTTTTTTTTTTTTTTGCAGTTTTTGGCTGGAGCTGGGTTTGAACTGGCCACCTCTGGCATATGGGGCCAGTGCCCTATTCCTTTGAGCCACAGGTGCCGCCCTGATCTATTTTAAGAGAAGTTTTAGACATTGTACAATTTATCCCAAAATGTACTATTATTATTATTGTTTTTGCAGTTTTTGGCTGGGGCCAGGTTTGAACCCACCACCTTCGGTATATGGGGTCGGCGCCCTACTCCTTTGAGCCCCAGGCACCACCCAGATTATTCTAATTCTTAAATAATACATTATGGGGGCGGCGCCTGGGGCTCAAAGGAGTCTCTGGCCCCATATACGGGAGGTGGCAGGTTCAAAACTGGCCCCAGCCAAAAACTGCAAAAAAAAAAAATAAATAAATAAATAAATAAATAATGTAAAATAAAAATGAAATAAAACAAACAAAAGAATAAGAATATTCTTCTATACAACTACAGTATCATTTTCACACTTTAAAAATTAACAATTCTGTATTGTCTACTAACGTGTTATCCATATTTATAATTCCATAATTGTCCTAATACAGTCTTCTCTAATTGATTTTTTAAAAAAATATATAGGATTTAATAAAGTTTATTCACATATTACATTTAGCTATTTTGTCTCTTTTTACCTAAAACAATTGCCCCTACCCAGCCCCACTTTCTCATTACATTGAAATTTGTCAAGTCTAGGTTACTCCAGAACCTTCTTTTTGTTTTCAGATGTGTATGACAATGATTGCTTTTACAGGCTCATATTACGCAATTATTATAGGTTTTCAGAAGCACATGTATCAACAACTGTCACAAATTTTCATTTTTGGCAGTTGGTTAGTCAGAGCAAGACACTGGATCTCCAGCCAGGCACCAGATGTTTTTACTGAGGAAAAAAAAAGAGAGAGAGAGAGAGAGAGAGAGTGTTAAGAGCTTTTAAATCTTACATTATTACTTTGATCATATAGGAAGTAATTGTAACATTTCATGCCTGGAAATTCATCGTGAGACTTTCCTTCATATTGACACTAAATATTACTGAATGGATCAGTTAATATATTACATACTCCAGAAGGACCTGAAAATGCAGTGACAGCCAAGGAGGATATTTTGAAGTTTGAAATGATCCCTATATAAATAGAACGGATCAGCATAACTTTGGGATAAAATTAGCCGACAGTTTGTGGACTCTCCAGCGTGTGCCTGTTTGCTTGGTGCTGCTCTCCTGATAAATCACAGCAAAGCTTCCAGAGGGAGAGGAAGGATGGACGGCACCTCTGCCCCTATCACTAAATCTAGAGCTGCCAGGTTAATTAAGAGAAATTTCCTGGAGGCTCTAAAGTCAAATGACTTCGGAAAATTGAAGGCCATTTTAATCCAAAGGCAAATAGACGTGGACACAGTTTTCGAAGTTGAAGATGAGAATATGGCTTTGGCATCTTATAAACAAGGTAAAAAATATATAGATATAATTATAAAATTGATAGAAAATGATTTTTTTTAAAAAAATGCACAGTGCCAGTTGCTCACTGTTTCTTATTGCTTCTTTAAGTATTTATTTTAAAAATCTTTTTGATTTGATCTTTTCTTTCTTTTTAAACTGGAACACATCAGAGGCTGATATATTTATGTCTTGTCTTTCCTTTGCTTTTCTTTTTTCTACCACTGTGCCTAGAATTTAAAATCCTAGACACTTATATTTAGGAAAGCACTTTGTGTTCTTAACTTTTCTTCTGGTAATGATGGTATAGAATGAGAAAAATATTTCTAGATTATGGCTAGACAGCTCGTTGAGACCTAATCTAAACAAGGTGACTGCTTAGGGAGCAGCCTGCTAATTCTCCGTTAATAGCCGCTTAAATATGCATCATCTCCTGGATGAAAAAGATGATTCCCCTCTCATTTGGAGGGTTAATAGATGGATAAAGGCTTTCCACAGCACCTTGAGGGTCCTCATTCTTTTAGTGAGTTTTTAGTTCAGGCACAAAAGCTGAACTCAGAAAAACCAAAAAGTTCACTTTGTTTCCTGGGCTACAATAAAGTTCAGCTTTGCAGATGTGCTCAGCCCAGAATATCTGCTGTATAAAAAACTAAGGAAAACAAAAATGTAAGAAGTTTATCTTATCCGAGAATTTTCTGGAAGCCATGCTTAATGAATCAGAAATAAATTAGAAGTGCGCTGATTCTGATTTCTTAAATCAATTAGTTAATGTGGGAACTTAAGGATAAGTTAGGGTGTCTCATGGAGCAAACTGCAAGCACACGCCCTGATCACAATGGATATGTTTTGGCCCTGGTCAAACAATATAGATGCTAAGGTCTTATATACAGCATGTACAGAGAGATGGTAATTATTTTTCATGTTTAAAGATGTTTTCTGTTCACACGTAAATCATCAGCGTCCTCTATTTCGGGATATGATGCTCATGGTACAGTATAGATTTCCTTATGAATGTACTATCCACTGATTATCAATTCTGAAGGATCTAGAAGAGTTTAGGCCAGTTACTGTGTTTGTGATTTTTGCTTAAGGGCTTTATGATAAATTGGCATTGCTATTTTGGCTGAAAGGGAGGGTCTGATTTTTTTTAAGTTGATGGGGACACTGTTAGAAAAAAAGAATGTATGTTATAAAACCAGATCACTTTCATCTTATAACTTTGTTCAGTGAAAAATGTCTAAAGGCTAAATTCACTTTCAAGGTATTTTTAAAAGCTTTGATTTGTGCCTAGTATTAAGTCAATGGCTAAGTCATAGATCTTGGGAAGGTTCTGGGGGTATGGGAAAGGAGGCTTTAGGGGGAGGCTCTGGAAACAGGGTGTTGTTTTTCCTACTTCTGGTGGGGCCATCACCCTTGAATAAGAAAAAAATGCATTTTACATTCTTTCTGTCAACAGGAGCCAACGCCTACGGTCCTCACAGAGCTAACTTTTCATTCACACTTATAGGTGTTTTCATCATGTTAGTACCATGGGGTGTGGCTTTAGTTAGGGAGAGCAAATTACACCCTCTGGGAAAGAAATGGAGGCATATTCGTTCCTACACATGCCAGGTGGATGTAGACCCAGAAAAAACAGGATTGTGGTCATATCTTTAGGGTTGATGCAGGAAACCCTATGTGTGCATGTGCGTGTGTAGAAAGAACACCCCAACTCTGTTTAACAGGAATGTGGGCGCAAGAATCTGTCTCTGTAGTTTTAAACCCAGGGTAAAGTTTCATCTTTCCTCAAAGTTTCTTCACGTGTTTTTCACCAGCTTCTAGACTAATGATCAATTCTTTTACAATCTCAGGTAGGAATGGAAGTGATAAATAGAATCCTAGTTACTAACTGAGCAGGTAGAACTAAGTGGTTGTATCAATTTCTTCAGTCACAAAGTGATTCTCAGGGAACTGTGTTGAGCTGAGGGGTCTATACTGGTTAGCCAGTTAATTGCTATTTGAAGTGTTCTAAGGAATAAGACCCGTTTCTGTGTGGCCTTCAAGGGTATGTGGCTGAATTAAACTTTGTGAGACTTTATTAAATTAAAGTAGACCTTTTGGATATCGGCCACTGTTGAATATATTACTCTTTGATTTTTTTTAAAGCACATTTGAAAAGCTCTATATAGGAAAGTATATAAATCATAATGTGCAGCTTGATGAATTGTCACAAAATAAACTTATGCAGCCAGCATCCAGATGAGGAAAAAGAACGTTACTGTTTATTTTAAAAGTATGGGACTCTTCACGTTTCAGTTATTTTGGCTGCACAATTGTATCCAACCTATAACAAATATCACGCCACTTTAAAATGTCCTTGTGTAACTAATAACATAATTCTGTCTTTAGCATATGATTGGACTATGGAAAACTAACAGTAGCACAATCAATTCTAAACCATTTTTATTTCTTTGAGAACAAACAGTGTTTTTCACGGGATTCAAAAAGGGACCACATTGTATCCCTAAATTTAGTACCTCAAAGCCAATATGAAAGTCAGTGTATGATTTTTGGAAAGGTAACTCAGAATTTTACTGTCAAATAAATCAACGTAGGAGCTAGATGGAGCTTCCCTAATCTATAATCTAGTAGGTATACCGATGGTCAAAGGTTGAATTTATAAGTAAATATAAAAATGTGGATTTTGTAGGGAAGTAGAAGGCACCTATTCGGTTACAAGGAAATCTGAAAACTTCTTTCTGCTTTTTCCTGGAGCACTTGGCCCATCTCACTGAGCAGCTTCTCCTACCACTGTGAACAGAGAACTGATTTAGGATCCAGCTGCCAGATGCTGTTCCAGCTGTGGGCCCTATTTCCCACCAGCACCTAACAATGATTCTTAAAGTTAGAGAGTTCTCACTTCATTTACTCAAGTCATTTGAAGCTTCAGAATCAACTATTCAGATAAAATCATGTTTTATTAGCAATAAAAAAAGCAACTTCTCTCACCCTTGGTGAAGTGGACAGTGGGAATATGCTGGTTGTTATTTGAAAGACTTCCCCAGGAATGGCAGAGATAATGGGTCTTAAGAGCAAAAACAAGTGAGCAAAATTGTATTTATCTGGTTTAATTTACTTTACTTTAAAATAAGAACTACATGAAGAAAACATAAATACATGAAGTATTTGTGAACCGCCAAATGCGATAAGTCATCGAATAGTCATGGGATGTCAATGTTATAAAATTTGTTATGGGAGCATGATGAAGTATTTAAAGAGAGAGCAAACTCAAAAGAAATCTCTAAAGAAAACTCCAAGGCCCTTTGTATTGGTTCTCCTGGGTGACCTACATACTGGAAACATGAGGGAATGGCCAAAAAACTGTTTCCTAAGATTTTTCCAACTACACATTTTGATTCGCCTTCAGAAGTGTGAGCTTTGGGTCATTAATGATACAGGCAGAATATCCTACTTATCTCTTTGGTATGAAATTCCCTAGTCAGCAAGGTTAATCAGAGTCCTTTTATTAATCAGTGTAATGCACTTTAAGTACGTCGTTTGTGGCCCACAGCCGCTGGTTTCTTGGTTGTAGTCATATTTTTAATTAAAATAACCAATGAATGATTTCACTTGAAAACTTTCTGGCAGGTACTTTATCTACTTTACCAAGTAGCAACTGCTTTCCAAATATCTTGAAAGCTGTTCTTTTCACTCTCCTAATGAATAATCTCTTTATCACCTCATTTTCCTCTTTGCCAGAAATTCACTTACCTGCTTTCCTAGTCCATCCTGGGTTCTTCTCCCTTCCTGGATATTCAAACTTCTAAAATTTACATTTTAAGCTTTTTTTTTTTTTTTCTCCCTCCCAGGGGAACTTGGAGAGTTTTCCTGAAAATATTAGCTATTAAAAAATAGCCAAGAATTGTGCTTCAGACTGTAATCCTTCAGGACTGTGTAAATACGTGGACGTAAGCAGAGCAAATGTCTGTTAATCCAGCCACAAGCAGCGTGTGTAACCTTTGGCTGTAATAACAGAGGCTTCTCGCGGGTGGGGTTCTTTTGACTCTGATAACATTATAGTTGATAACTGTTGCAGAGCCCGGGCTTAGCTGAAGGGTTACCAGAGAGGTGTACATCCTCTCCAAATGCATCCAAAAGATGGCCAAAATACATTGTTCCTTACCATAGTGCCTGAGCCTCAGCTGCTCAGGCATATCTCTTTGGTTTCAGATTTCAACTGAACTTACAGACACACACACACACACACACACACACACCACAGGATTAGTCTGCACATTTCTGCAGGCGTAAAATTTCTAAAATTCCTTTAGAACTTTTGGCTACAAGTGATATTGGTTTGGAAGTAAACTAGATCACAGATTTAGTTTCAAGGTTTTCAGGAGACGAAGTTTAAGGGTTAGAGGTGGCCTCTGTCCCTATGAGTCATATGTACTCAGGAGCTTTATACTGCCTACTCTCTAACTGACTGATTATTTTCATTTGTAAAATGTTGACAAGACTCTAAGTCCCCTACATGCAGGTAATCAGTGATGTTGTGAAGGTGAAATTGTGTCAACATATTATATAGGGCCCCAGGCCCAAGAAAGGTGACGGCCGGGACTGTAAATGCACATGGGTGGGCACGGCCTGCGTTGGGGGCTCCTTGTGGGATCTGTGCACAGCAGGAGGCATCTGTGTTTTCTTCGTCTTGCCTCTCCTCCGCAGGGCCCCTTGCTGCTGCAGCGCTGTCTGCACCAGCCCCCGCTGCACACAGACTGCAGACCTGGGGGAGAGTGTGAGGGGTTTACATGAGAGGGAGACAGGGATTCTTCGCCCCCACCGAGTCCCCAGGGGCTTTGTTTCCCAGTTCCACACCGTGCCTGTTCTTTGTGCAGTCTGAGCACATAGGAGAAGGGCAGGCCTGCATCTGCAGAGGTGAACAGAGGGGGGCCTTTCGAAGACAATGGCTGAGAATAAATCACATTCCGGGGTTTTGAAGCCCTGGGAAAATTCGGCCGTAGGAAGAAGGGAGGGTACAGAAAATGAATCTGCCTGATCAGTTCACTGTGTTTCTGGCTTGCTGTGACCCGGGGTGCTTATATTCTGGAGGACACATTCTGATCCTTCACTTGTCAGCACCAATGCAAGGTTGTCAACAGGCGCAGCCTCATCTGGGGTTTCTGAAGACAGCTTTCTCTGGGCGTGGTCCTCCACGAGGGTGGGTGTACTCACTTCCACGCTTGCTACACAGTGGCTCATGGCTACAGCCTCATTTTAAGGTGGTGATTTTATATGGGTGGCTTCTTTGCTAGGGGCTGTGTTTTCCTCTATTGAGAGCAGCAGCTCTCCTGTTACTGCTGGGTGCTGAATTATCTAGACCCCCGACTTCTGCTACCAAAGTTCTGCAATGCAGCTTCCAGGTGAGCTTTAGCACACTCTGAGCCACAGCCTGCAATCAGTCCAAGTACCATTTCTCCATTTTAGCTTCCCAAGGGCAGCAGGCAAGGAGTCTCATCCCTACCTGCCCACACACATTGCCATGCAGGAGACGACAGCTGTAGGCACAATTCCATTCAGGGAGTATTCTGAATTCTAGGACCCGGTGGCCTGTGAGTCTGACTGGTTACTGGTTATGAACATGGGAGATGCAGATGAGATTGACCAAGAGGCCAAGGATAAATGAGTTATACAATAAACAGGCAACATCTATTTTCTAGGTGCTCCTGGGAATTTAGGATGAAGAAAAAAAAATCAACAAGCAAACGCGTTTCCGTACATATCAGAAATACGCCGTTCTATACTGAACTTAGGATCTTCTTCCCTTTCCTGTGATCTGTGAAGCAGTCTGGGAGCTAAACCTATTCTACTTCCACTAAGACAAAGACAGATAGAAACTCTGCATTGCGGATATTCTGATTTCCGGGCGTTTGGACTGAAGCAGGCAATGTATGGCTCTAGCAGGCTGAAAAAGTGGCAGTTTTCTCATCTGGAAAATGAAAGGCTTGGAAGGATAATCTTCCTTCCAGTGCTAACATTCTGAGTTTCTTTGATTTTACATCGAATGGTGTTTTCTTAATCAGCTCTCGGCTGCTTCCTTTCTGAGACCATTTTTCTTCCCATTGCAGAAGCAGGCCTGAGTGTCCAAGCAGTCGCCGCATAGAGCCAGCTGCCTGATCTTTGCCACTAATCGGCAGGCAAAACACACCCTGGCTGTCAGATCTGGAAACAGCTTCTTTCCAAGATAGTTAGAAGAGACTGTTTTTGCAAATTGCTTGTTGAGGAAATTTGAGTATTAAAATGACTGGTTAAGTATTAGTGTTAATGTGGCGGTGGTTCATTCTTTATCAAAAACAGGTTGCATAACATATGTATTTGCGTGGGACACAGATTCAATGTATAAATGCATCTATATATACACATGCATTTTTGTGCATATCTATCCCCCCCCCCCACACACACAGGCATGGGGCTGATATTCACTATCTGTGACACTACTTAGCTTTGCCAGGGAATGTCCATATAACCAAACACATCTCTTTGAAGTGCCTGGAATCCTAAGTTAGTTACGTTAGAAATTAATTATATTGGCTGAATACAGATTCCTATATAAATTCACATAATCCTGAGAGGAATCACACTTTAAACAATCCTTGGCCCATTAGACCCTAATGTGAAATAACTGGATTTCTTTTTAAAGTGTAGATTTAGATAAAGGGAAAGGTAGGAGGGAAAGAAAGCAAAATGGCCCTAGAATTTGGAATGGGATAAAAAGGGATTAAAGGGGGGTGTGCGTGTGTGGCAGGGTGGGCTGCAGAAAGACAAGCTCTGGGTTGAATTCATTCATTCCTGTGGGGATTAATCAGCCTTGAATATAACCCTGTAAATAACCACATTAAATTAAATTCTGTTTTTCCCCTTCTGGATAGAAGGACCATAGTTAATTTTAATTTTAGTTGTTTTTACAAAAAGTAACACACGCACAGGGTATGATATTTGAAGTTATAAAGAGAGCATTTAAGAGCAAGTTCATTTATGTTCTTGGCCCCCAGCCTCACAACTCTTGGGGCCCCCACTGTAACCAGTTTCTTTTTACAGGTGTTTGCAAATATAGTTGCACATATCATACTCCACATGCAGTTTAGCTCCCTTCTTCTCTCACTCGATGATATATCTTGAGATCTTTCCATTTCAGTCTATATAAAACTGCCCCATTCTTTTTACTGGGCACGTGGTATTTGATGATACGGATACACTGGAATTTATTTGAACAGTCTCCGTGGGTCACCCTTGAGGTTGTTGCCAGTGATTTGACCATTATGAACAATGGCATTGTGTAGTATGGACTCTTGTATGCAGACTGTTTTGCCAGGATTCCTAACTCCCAGGAGCACCTTGAACAGAGTACGACGCCAGTGTCCCTTAGAGAGTTGTGCAACAGACCTGTGGTCCATGAGGGTGTGTCACACTAAGTTACAGTCCTGATAAGGGAAATATTCAGGAATGACACATATTTAGCCTTTTTCACTTAAATGAAAGAATTTTAATAGCTGACTAGCAGGCCCATTTTTAAGTGATCATCATCTTCAGAGTGCCCTCTTGATCTTCTTCATTTCTCGGAAAGGGAGGTGCCCAGAAGTAATCACTGTATTCTAGATTTATTCTGACCTCATCTAATCAGCAAAGAATACAACTTTTATTTCTCTTATTCTGGTCACTGCACTTCTATTAATGTAGTTTAAGATTGTATTAGTTTTTGGCAGCTCTGTGCCAGTGTTGGCTGATTTTGAGATTAATGTCAACTGAAATCCTTAGCTTTTTTTTTCTCAGATAAATGCCCATTAAACCATATTGTGCTTACCTTGTATTTATAAGTAGAATTTTTATAACCTAAAAGCAAACTTTTGATGAATTCATGTTAAAATTTATTTTGTTATGTCAGCCCTAGAGTCTTTTCCAGGCTGTTGAGCTAGCCTTACATCTTCATTTTACCATCAGTATTTTTTCTTTCTATACCTGTTTTCCATTCCCCACTCATAGTGAGCTTAAATGCTATAGCTGTATGGGTTGACATTGAAAGAAAGTTTATAAAGTCATCATTGTTATAACTAGTCAAACGTGCCAATCATTGGAGACCTGTAGAAAAAGGATGAATGAGCTCAGTGTATGGAACTCAAAGGTCAGAGAGAGAGAGAAAGAGAGAGAGAACATTTCTATCAACTGATGGGAGAAATGTACCTAAGATCTCAGATCTGGGTACAGTTATCCTTCTCCAGACCAATAAAATCTGTGCATAGCTGTGGGCACAGTTAATTGTGCAACACATCTTGTTTATCCATTTATTTTGGCTACTAGGAAGTTCATAGGCAAATTTGTGATATAATTCTAGTGTACAGGACATGGTTTATATTTTCTGTTCCTGCATATCTTACTCTTGACTTCTTTTTATTTTCCTACTTTTTTCTTTTTTAAACGTGTGTATAAAAATTTGGAAGTACCTTGAATTCTTCTTTGGAAAGAGATATCATATAAACCCATAGGTAGGTGAATAAAATCTTGGTGTGACAAAGTTTAAAAGATTAAACATATTCACACCTTGGATTGGTAACAACAGCTATAGGAAAAAAGAAATGAAATGGAATAAAAATTATGAGCTTATAAATAATACTTTTGGAATCATTCAAGGCAAATTCTCACTGACTGGGAGTTAAAAAAAAATTCCCTAAGAGTCTCAGGCAATTCACCATGGAAAATAAAATACAGTCACATAATGAAGGTCAGAAACTCAAA
The DNA here is from genome assembly GCF_000181295.1 of Otolemur garnettii. NCBI lineage: Eukaryota > Metazoa > Chordata > Mammalia > Primates > Galagidae > Otolemur > Otolemur garnettii. The sequence continues at coordinate 22,884,799 of NW_003852400.1, forward strand.
TTCCTTTAAGATTCAGATAGGTAAAGTAAATAAAGAAACAAAATATAATAATATGTAATAATAGAGGCAGTGAGAACTTGGGAAACTCTGTCACACTTAAGTATATTAAAATATACTATTAAATAAAACATTTGCAGACCCATCAGTTACGACTGAGTTATTTTCCCTTAATTTTATAAATGTGACCCAAATAAAATACTTTGTAAAAATCTTCTTTTTCAGGTCATTGGTTGCCTAGTTATAAATTAAAGTCTTCCTGGGCAACAGGCCTGCATCTCTCGGTCTGGTTTGGTCATGTGGAATGTCTCCTGGTGCTGCTAGACCACAATGCTACAATCAACTGTAGACCCAATGGGAAAACACCGCTTCACGTGGCTTGTGAAATGGCCAACCTGGATTGTGTTAAGATCCTCTGCGACCGCGGCGCAAAGCTCAATAGCTACTCTTTAAGTGGACACACAGCTTTGCACTTCTGTACGACTCCAAGCTCCATTCTCTGTGCCAAGCAGTTGGTTTGGAGAGGTAAGCCCTGTGGGGTGGCTGCCCTTGTGTCTGCTTGCATATCCATGGTTTCAAGACTTGGTGACCTCAGGCAATGTAATAGGCATCTATGCACATTCAGCCTAGTTCAGAGGCCCTAGAAATACATGTCAGTGTGTGTACACGCACACACACACAGACATGCACACACACATATTTATTTAGTTCTGTTAGTCCAGGCCATTCAGTAATGATCACATTGGAATCATCATCATCTCTTAGTTGCTGGAAGCTCATTAATTTATTCACCTAGTTAACAAATATTTATCTAGCTCTTATTATACATTAGGTAATGTGCTAAGTAAGTGAAAAAAAGAAAATAGTTTCTGCTTTCAAAGGGCTTGTATTCTGGTACAGGAGATAAATATTAATAAAATAAATTCATAAATATATAACTAGAAATTGGAAAAAAGTACTAAAAAGGAGAAAATAGGCATTATAAAAGAGAATGCCAGGAGCGAACTATTATAAAATGTGTTAAGACTTCTCTAAGGAAATGATTTATAGGCTAAGACTTTGAGGATGAGAAGGAGCTAGTCATTAAAAAATGGAACCAAGAGTAAAGGAAATAGCTTAAGCAAAGTTTTAGGAGGGAAAAAAATAAGGAAGAGGCCCAGTATGACTGCAGTGTCTTAGATGTAAGGGTACAAGGTAGGGTAGGAGAGCAGGAGGGGACAGGAGTGTCGCAAGATGATAATGGATGTGTTAAATCCTATGGGGAGTGCTGGGGTCTGAAGTATAGGGTTTGGATATGGAGCTACTGATAATTTTAAGTGAGACAGTGACATGGTTTTCTTTTCACTTAAAGCCAACACTCTGGAGGTGTACAGAGAATGTGTTGGAGGGAGGCAAGGAAGGAAGCAGGGAAGCCAGCAGGAAGGCTATTGTAAGACTCTAGGTGACACAAGATGGTGGCTTTCACTAAGGGGCAAGAATGGATAGGAAGATTAGAAGATATTTGCAAACGTATTTGGGAGGCAAACTCAATGGCATTTAGAGTTGGACCAGTATGGGTGGTGGGGACATGAAGGAAAAGGAAGTCCCAAGTGTCTTTGCCAGGGATCTGGTTTTAGAAAATGGGCAAATACGATGATGGCATTTTTTGAGATGGAGAAATTTGAGGAAGAAACATCCACATGAGAATGATGATTTAATCTTCTTTTAAAAAGCCAATTTATAGGAGTATTATTTTCATTCAGTAAAGTTCATAGTAAAATTTACTATTTTTGAAAAACAGTATTTTTGCAAAACTATCACCACAATTATTTTCAAAAGTTCCTGGAAGCCCTTTGTAGTTAATCCTCCCCCCACCCCCGACCCCGCAACACTGATCCGTTTTCTGTCCCTACAGTGTTTCCCCTTTCGGAATGTCATGTACATTAAATTATGCCTTTGGAGTCTGATTCCTCCCACTCCGCGTAATACAATACATGAAACAGAGTTTATCCATTCCCCAGTAGAGGGGCATTTGGATTTTTTTTTTTATTCCTAGTTTTTGTCAATTTTTTAAAGAAAAGCTGATATAAATGTTTGATATGGGATCTGAGGTGAATGTGTTTTCCTTTCTGTTGGGTAAATAGGAGTGTGGAAAGATGGGGAGTTTGATAAATTTATAAGTAACTGACATATTTTTTTTTCCAAAGTCATTTCATCATTTTGTATTTCTACCAGCAATGTATGAGAATTACAGTGGTTCCCCATCCTTGCTAGAACGTCATAATGTGTGATTAACAAAAGTTACTTTAGGGGTGGTGCCTGTGGCTCAGAAGGGTAGGACGCCTGCCCCATATGCTGGAGGTAGCAGGTTCAAACCCAGCCGTGGCCAAAAAACAAAAGTTACTTTAGCCATTCTTATATGCTCATGATGGTATCTTACCGTGGTTTTAATTTTAATTTCTCCAATGACTAATGTTGAAGATGTTTTTATGTATTGATTTTCCAGCTGTATATTCACTTTGCTGAAATGTCTGTTCATGCTTTTGTTCTTTTTTAAAAACTGAGTTGCTTATTTTCTTATTACTGATTTGAGAGAGTTCTTTATGTATACTGAATATTAGCCCCATATCAGATACACTTTTGCACGTATTTTTATTCATTCTTTAGCTCTTGTTTTCCTTTTTCTAATGGCATCCTTCCAAAAGTGAAAGTACTTAATTCAAATTGAAATTATCATTTTTTCCTCTTGTGCCATATGCCTTTTGTGTCCTATCTAAGAAATCTCTATCTCAGCTAAGAAATATTTTTTTCTGTTTGTTTCTAGAAAGTTTATAATTTTATGTTTTACTCTAGACCTAGGATTCACTTTAAGTTAATTTTTGAATATGGTATGAGGTGTGGGTAGAGGCTTATAATTTTTTCTACAGGAGTCCAGTTGTTTCAACACCCTTTGTTGAAAAGACTATTTTTTCACCATTAAATTGCCTTGGTATCTTGCCAAAACTCTACTGGCCACATATGTATGGGTTTATTTCTGGGCTCTAGCCTATTCCATTGATCTATATATCTATTTTTTTTTTTTTTGCTAATGGTCCATGACATTATTAATGTAGCTTTGTGTCAAGTCCTAAAATCAGGTAGAGTGAGTCTTCCTAGATCAGCTTTAAATATTGAAAGTTTCACATCTCTTTGAGACTTCAAAGTGATTAAGTAGAAGATGCACTTGGTATAAAAGTATGAATTTCAGAAGAGAGCTCTGAAATACAGCTTTAATTTCATAATTGTTGACCTATAGATTGTATTTGAGGCCAAGGAAACCAATGAAATCACTTGGATAAAGAATATCAATAAACAACACTGAACCTAGGCCCAAGACACAGTAAATTCTAACATTTAGAAGCTAGAAGATTCAGAAGGACCCAGTGAAGCAGTGTAAGATATACTGGCAAGTGAAACGGGAAAAACCTAACAGCATTTTGGCAACACAAGGACTTCTTAAAAAGTGCAGGTTCCAGAAACGGAGAGTGGCCAGCTATATTGATAGCTACAGAGGTTTAATCAAAACCATTCATTAGATTATGTAACAGAGTTATCACTTACAAAAATAGTTTTGGTGAAATGGTATAGAGGCCAGATTAGAATGGCAGAAGATGTGAATGGGTGGTTGGAAACTAGAAATGTTGAAACAGAAAAGTTAGACTGCAAAGTGAGCATAAGAATGACATGATTGATGGAAACAGTGCAGGGCAGGGGAGATCACAGGGGAACAGTATCTGTAGTCTGTAGATAAAAGACAATGCTTGTCGGCCAAAGGAGTGATGCATAGAAAGAAAAGAGCTAAAGATGCACGAGGCACGAGAACTGAAAGTTTACAGTCTCTGGGAAGTTGAGATGACATGACATCAGAGACTATGGGACACCTCCTCATTTTAAACAGGAAGCCAAAAGTAAAAGGTGGTCTTAATGATCTAATTCACCCACATGGAGAAAAACTCATTTCAATTCAAGTTGGGGAGAGGGAGAACAAGGGAGGGAGGAAAATACAGGGAGGGTTTGAGGTGCTCCCACTGAATGGGCACAATGGAGGGGTGTGTGGTGCACCTTTTGGATGCAGGACACGGCTACAGGAGGGACTCTACCTAACAAATTCAAATATTGTGACTTGGTTGTTTGTACCCTCACATTAACCTGAAATTTAAAAAAGGAAATAGGAATAAAAAATAAGATATAAGATTTTAAAAAAAGATGATCTTACATGCCAGAACATTCACAGATTTGGTGATGTTAAGATGAGGAAGTTCCTACCTGCTGGATTTTCTCCCTCACTATTGTGTGCGACAAAGTCATCAGCCAAACATGAGAAATGAGCAGAAAACATGGACATTTTGTTAAGAGTGGGAAAAAAACAGAAAGGTCATGGAGAAAGAATGGGAGAATGAGCTCACTGGAGGAATGTGGTAGGACTACTGAACTCGTAAAAGATGGCATGGGCTTCTCAACTTGCGGGAAGCCAGCTTATTCTTCTTGCCTCATCTGGGAGGAAGGGTTTAGCACGAGATGTAGGGATTGGGTTGTCATTAGTTGGACATTACTTGCTTTCTATGTGTGCCCATCCTTCCCCTTCATATTTATTCTTTCATTTATTTCTAGATTGAATTTGTATTTTTATCAACTTCTTACTGTAACTTAAATGTCTAAGCTTTTATCTGACAAATTCTAGAACATTTAGAAATTGTATATTTGTTTAAAATTATTAACTCTGTATTGTTGATAATTTAATTGTTTTAAATTTCTTTATCCTTACTTTTGATGGGGCGAGAACGTTTAACATCGACTCTCTGCAAATTTCCAGTCTACAACATGGTATTATTAACTAGGGTCATCCTGCTACACATTAAATCTCCAAAGTTAATCATCCTGCTAAACTGATACTTTGTTAACTTTTTATATGGCTGCCAGGAACTGAAGAAGGGACAGAGCTGACGACCTTTTCATTCCTCAGTGGAATCAACCTTTCTCAGTGGACACAGTCCCATCTCTTTCGTCTCTGTCAACAAAGGGAGACTACCTAGAGATAGGAAGGAATAGAGTTTGTGGACAGCTTGAGCAATGCTCCCTATCAGCCGGCACTAATGAATTAGACTCAGAACAATCAAAGAGAAAGAGTGGAAGTCCATGGTTCTTTATAGCCATAGCATCAAAGTCCGAGTTCACAAAGAAAAGAAAGATAAATTAGAGAAGGCAAAAATGCTCAACTTTGGTGTGACAAATATCATAAAATTAAAAGACAGTCTTAAAACTGGGGGAAAAAATGGAGACTGTCTGACAAAGGGCTAATATCCTTAATAAATGAAGAAATTTTGAAACAAGGAGATTGGTAACTAAATGAAAAAAAAAAAAGGAAAAAAGAAACAAGAAAAAAAGAGGAAAAAAAGAAAAAAGGTAAAAAAGAAAAAGAAGAAAAGGACAAGGAAAAACTAGGCCCCCAAATAACCATCTAAACAACAAATAAAGATGGGACGCGGTGATTGCCTTCACTGGTCCTCAATCAGTAACATTAATGAAAAGAACAACCAGCTACTTTCTTTTTGTTTCTTACATTAAAGGAGATAGGAAAGATGATAGCACAAACACAGGGACAGGCTCTTGCACACTCTTAACAGAGTGGAATGTGAATGGTGCAAGCTGGGGGACAAATGGACAATACATATCAAAAGCTTAAAACTTTTTTTTAAATCGTGAAACACTACATCTAGGAGTAGAGACTAATTTTAGCTAGGAGGACCTTTTGACCCAGGGCTCTCATTTATTTAGGGCTGCAAATTCAGACATTTGATATTCCAAGGTTATAACCCATAGGGTCAAGGAGATAGCCAAGAAGAAAGGAAAAAGAAAGCATTGCTTATGTAACTAAGAACTGGGCTTGCTCATAAGATCTGTATAGTCCACTGGACGTTAAAAGACGTTCTCCTAATTCTCAAAGAGTTTTCAGTAATGCACTTATAGTATATTTATTTTCTATTTTAGTCTTAGAAGTTTTAGTTAAGGGAAACATTTAAAATATACCACAATTAAAAAATATATTTAGAGTTTTTAAAAAATTGCCTAACTCCTTCTTGCCCTCAGAGAGTCATTTACGTTACTGAAAAACTGAAAAATAATAATTACATATCTACTAGAAAATTTCACATTGTTACTGCCATCCCATGTAGACATAAACATTCACTGACCTTGAAAGGTTTGTAAAAGCAGCTTATAGGATGGTATGAACTGCCTGGACTTCCATTTCCCAAAATTATATATGACAACGCATATCAGAAAATAATACCTAAATTCTCAGAGTCAAACTTGATAATCACAGCTAATGTTTAACTGTAGCCAAGCAACTTAAAAAAAAGATATCGATTACTTCAGAGCTTTACTCCTAGAATAGTATCTTTTTAAGTTTGGTCCTGGGCAAATACAATCATAAGAAAACAAAACTCTGAATTAGATAATTTGGGAAAAATTTCCCCAGTTTCACCTATGAAAGGAGAGATAGACCGGGAAGATAAGTGCCAGCAGGTAGGTCTTTCAGTCTGGAAACTCTAGAAGCCTGTGAGCCTCTTTCATTGTTCTGTGCCTTTTTATGTCCTCACCCTTTTGGACAGTCCCTGGCACCTAGAAAGTGCTCAATAAATGGTTATTGAGATTCCTGACAGATCTGGGAATGGCTCCAGGAGGCCTGGGTGCCTGGATGGGACCCACTGCCATCTAATAAATGGAAACTGTTCAGTTTATGGTTAATGAAAAGCTGCTCTTGGTCAGTTTCACCCTCTGGGTCTCTAGGGGTGTAGCTGAGGGCTGAGTTTTCTCTCTCTTGGATTATGTCATAGGCCCTTTGGGGGAGAGGTCACATACATCACTTTGAGGCTGGACAGAGGGAATCGAGACAGCCCACAGACAAGGAAAATGAGTAAGGCTAACATTAAACTCAGGACCGAGAAGTCCATTAGAGGAAGAACCAGTGCCATGGCAACTGAAAACCGATGTAATTTCATTTGCTGTTTAATGGGCTCTTTGTGGAAAAGTGCTCTTTGTGGAAAAGGCTAATTGAGGCCAAAAAATTGCATGCAATTTTCTCTTAAAAGATTTTCCCCTCTTTTTTCAGCGTCGCAGAGCCTGCTTTGTCCCCACCCTGGATTTTGTCTGCTATTTTTCTGTTTGCCTTTCTACTTAACGCCCCCATCTTCTGGCCTTTGTTTCCTTTCATATTAGTATAATGGTGTTCATCATTTGAGAGGGCTTATTTACCTCTACAAAAAATGTCCTCTCCTTGAATCCTGCATTTCCCTACCAATGAAGAGTGTCGGACAGGTTTAGCCGGCTGCTAAGCAGCGTATTATTTCCGGCCATTCCCTTTCGTAAGAGGAAAATGAAAGCTGCTTGCTTTACTCGGCATGAAGCAAATCCTGCCAGTAGGAGGAAAATTTGTTACTGCAGGAAAGCCATAAAAATTCAAATGTTTCCTAGCAGAATGTAGCATGGGGGCAAGGGAAAGGAGACCATGCCTTTTAAAAGACCGTTCCCCTGCTACGTGGTGTGACAGTGACACCAGTCACCCACATGTTGGGAAATTCCCTGTTCAATGATGTGGAACGTGGTAAGGCAAGATGTCATTGGCCGTCATTTTAATCAAGAAATAGATAGGCCTCTTGGACAAACACCTCTCTCACTGCCCTATTGCCTTCCATCTTTTCATCGCGTATGTTATGCATTGTAAAAGCACAAACCTGACCATCCCCTTCCTTTGCAAACCACCCTGAGAATTTTTGCCTCATCTGCTATACTGTTGGTACCACCTGTACAATATGAATTTTTGGACTTTTATGGACTCGACATTATTCATTAAATTTAATTTTAAAGGAAGCTTTGTATTACTCTACACACTTGAAAGCCAAAATCCTTTGCCATATAGTAAAGGCAATGAAATTCTTGACCTGGACCTGTTCTCTCAGATGGCAGAGAATGACTCTGAAAGCTTTGTCTTCTGGCCACTGCTTTTCCTAGAAATTTTGTCTCTAATCATTCTTCTCTGAATAAGTGAACTTGAAGTTAGTCTGCAGACCGTAGCTTACACCCAGACAAAAGGTACTCCAGCCATGTAAAGAACGTCCCATAGAAAATCACACCATGCTTTGGAAAACACAGCCTTAAGCAGTGCTTTATAGAGTTGATGGTCTGGTTAGTGGAAAAATTTTAGAAATGTTCCCTTCAGAATCAGAAGTAGAACAACTTTTCTGCTCTCATCATAATCTCTTCATCGTGTCCTGGAGGGACCAATGCTGGCCGGCACAAAGAGAAGACAAAAACAAATAATGTATGCAGACTGGAAAGAAGAAAGCAAAACTGCCATTATTTAACACAATGTATTTGTCTACACAGAAAACCCAAGAAAATCTACCATCCAGTGGTTAGAATTAGGGATTGCGTTCTGCAGAGGCAATGTAGTTAAGATCAATACACAAAAATCAATCGTATTTCTATATACCAGAAACAAGCAGCTGGAAATTACAACATGAGAGATGATACATTTATAATCTCACAAGAAGTTTAAGAGACCTAGAAAATATATTTAACAAAAAGAGGCGGAAGAAATATGAGAATTGCATAAAAGATATCAAGACGATGCCGTATTCAAGGTTTATTATGAACGTGTAGTACAGGCTTATTCTTCCCTCAGATGTAACCATTTTTTACTTTCTTTTAGCTGGTTAGTTTGATGTTCAGGTCCATATTGCTAAGTAAATGCCATTTATTCATGCATAAAAATCGAAATGAATAAGCAGCAGTACAAACAGTTTTACGGTAATCTATTGATTCATTGACTTGGAAGATGAGGATTTGGCTAGTTTTTTTCTCCATCTGCACCCCCCACCTCTCCCCTGCAGCTTACATTCCCATCCTTACAATATAGTTACACTGTAACTACGAGGCTCTTGGTAAACTAGGATAACTTCTCTTTCTGATGCCCTGTTTTGTTTTCCCTGGAATAAATTGTCTCACTTGATTCTTTCGATTCATTTTCTATGTACTCACTGTCATTATAGCTCCAAACATTTTGCTATAATAATAGTTTTTAATCTTCTTTGAAATACTGAACACACTGTTTATTTTACCAATTTTATTTTCTTGGAAAAGTTCCTCCTGAAGCCTTCAGACTTGCTCCAATCAGACCCTACTGGATGTGCACTTGGCGTTCCACTGTCACCTTGGGATCCCCACTCCCCATCATCCTAGAAATTCCCCTCTGTTCTCCCCTATGTTAGATTTCCTTTTTTTTTTTTTTGGAGCCCAGATCTTCCTAAATTTTGGGTTGTTGCCTATGTATGTTGAATACATCCTTTTGATTTCTGAGAGGAGTCATGAGACTACACATGCCCCAAATGCATTGATTCTCCCCAACTTGGCGTAAAATACTTTCTCTTACTTGATGAAGACATTGCTCTGCTACCTTCTAATTCCCAGTACTGTTCATGGAAGATTGAAAGCCATTTAAATTTCTTCATTATTTATATATGATCTCTTATCTTCCTCTTTGAGTAATTAAATATTTTTTCTTAATTTCTCTTTGGTGTTCTGAAATTCCACAATGATCTGCCTTGGTGGGTTTATCTCATTCATTACACTAAGGCCCTTCAACTCCCAGATGCTTGTCTATCAGTTCGGAGACATGTCCCTGGATCATTTCCTCCGTGAACTCTCTCCCTGTGTTTTCTATATGCCGTCTTTCATGAACTGCTATTATTTGTATATTGAACCTGGTGGTCTGTTTCTGTAAATTGTCTAATTGTCTTATATTGCATTTGTTTATCTTGATACCCTACTTTCTGTGAGATTTATTTCAGATTGTTTTTCTTTGTTCTTGTGGCTTTTATCTACAGTATTAGAGGCTTTCCTTAGATGTCTTGTAATCCTTGGCTCTCTGCCCTGTATTTGAGTGACCAAAAGCTAATTTGGAACCTAAGTGTCTAGGTAGTTTGTTGACTGTTTGCTTCGCCGTAGGTAATTTGACTGAGCCTTTCATCTGAGAAATCTCTGACACAGTATCTTTAGATTTTTTTTTTTTCTTAAAGATAAGTCAGAGTCTCCAAAGAAAAATCTAACTGGCTTTTTCCTGGAGGGCCAAGCCTAATGGCCAGTACTGCTAGCGCTGAGTAAAGAGAAAAGGCTGGGAGTGCAAATATAGCAGCCTGCTCCCTGTAATGCTCTGCCCTCGCCTCCCTGCGAAGCTAACTTCTACTCCTGGGTAAGGTCTTAGAAAGGTTTCAATTCTGACGGTCCTCTTCCTTAATTCTCCTCAACTCCATTAGGTCTCTATGCTACAGTGTGTATTCTCATAGCACCTTGTGCTTTTCCTGTGTGGCACTCACATTTTATTTTTTTAACTCTTTGATTAGTATCTGCCTCCTTCACTAAAATTATGAGTTTCATGAGACCAGAGACGATTTCTCTCAACATAGTCCCACACATAGTACACACTGGGCGTTGATTGTTAACAGTTTTCTGAATGTTTGATTGGGAGCATGTCCTAGCACTGGGGGTAGAATGTGGCTGAACCAGAGCGGTTTCATTACCACCACCATTGGAACACTTGTGCTGCTGGGTTGTGCTCATGCTGCTTTCCCAGGCAAGCGGAATGTGTGAGAAAGGAGGGAGAAGTCAGAGAAGTTAAATAGTACCGTGATCCAGTCTGTTGGGAGTTGCCATTAGATGCAGTAAGGCGGAAGGGATTAGAGTTGTAACAATCAGTTACGTGATAGGTACAGATAGCAGAAGGCAGTTGTCCGTGCGTGTGAACAAGTCTTTCAAGGATTATTTGTGAAAAGGCTGTAAGAGGGTAGATGAAGAGGAAATGGGGTTGAATTTTTTTTTTCTCTTAGATGACAGAAACTTGAACATTTAAAAAACTGCTGGAGAAAAGTCACCAGCGGGGCAGAGATTGAAGATAGAGGAGAGAGGTGGGATACTTCGTGGTGTGAGGATTTTGAGAAGTTTGGGAAATTTGATCCAGAGCAGGTATAGGGGCTGACACTGCAGGAGAGAACTCCTGTTCCATTTCAGCCAGAGGCATCTGTAAAAGGAAGGGATGGGAGTTGATGGACGTGGTGTTGGGCTTTCAGGACCTTTCCATTTGAAGGGTATTTTCTATGTAAAGAAAGAAGTGAGAAGATCTGAGAGTGAAAAGAGAGGTAAAAGATTTGAGGGGAAAGGAGGTTTGAAATAGTTATGGTAGAGAGTGGGAGAAATAAGTTAAGCAGAGGAACTTCAAATTGCTGGAGGACCCAGGTGTGTATTCATGCTTGACTTGAGGATGGTATCAGTCTTGTACAGATGGTACAGGGAGTTTTGGGCACACAGCGCTTGGGTGCAGGCATGGAGAACAGGAGGTAATTGTGCTCACTCAGGGTTAGGGTCACTCACTCATTGCAACAGGCAAGTGCTATGAAAAAATGGAGAGAATTCAAAGTTTTAACAAAAAAGTCATGGAAGTGAAAAAACATGGACATAAGTTGGATATTGGAGGAGAAAAGTAAGGAAAATCTAGCGGACAAAGAGGACACAGTTAGGGTTTCTAATGAAGCCCCAGAATAATTGCAATGGTTATTGCACAAGCGAGACACGAAGACAGAAGGTTATGGTCAGAGAGTGATGTTTGCAGACTGATCAATTTCAGATAATGACTCAATCTGGGTGTGACTGTGGGTGGGAGTCACCAAGTCAGAACGTAGAAGAAAGTCACTGAGGAGAATGAGATGCAGAAATGGACAGACCAGGGCACTGGGTGGGTCATGCCTGTGGTTGTTAAAGACTCCCAGTACAAGGGCAGGAATTTGTGTGGACAGGAACAGTGTAAGTGCCCAAACCTTGAGAAACAGATGGGGGGGTGAATGCATTCAGGAAAGAGGTTAGGTGGTATAGCTGAAAGAGCAGAAACAGGGAAGTTCTTTTTTATTTATTTTTCTAAAAGAAGTAGGGAGTAATTGGAAGCAGCAATGGGGAGTGAGAAATATGAAAAAGAGCACCCAGTGATGTACTGCAGGCCAGAGTTAAGCATCCTACATCCGTTGTTTGAGCTCAGAACAGAGCAAAGCTAGTTTGGTTGCCATGGTGACCAACGCCATGTCTCTGGGCTCATTAATCCTGTGTTCCAAACTAAGCACTTAGCATTAGCTTCTGAATAAATGCAACAAAGCTCTGCATACTGAAAAGGGCACATTCATGTTAAGCAGGGGAAAAAGGTTTTCAATTTCATTCATTAAACTAGAGTAAATAATTTAATATCTTTGTGCGTCAGTTCTCCTAGCTAATGAATAAGGATAAATGCTTAATGGAAAATCTAGCTTAATAAAGTTAACAGCATCGCGTCTACATATAAAGGAAATTGATGTCGCCGGTATATATGCATATGAAGGGGAAAATGGAAAGGAAAATAACATATATTAAAGGTCTGCGACGTGGCTCTGTCAAATACTTAAAAATAAAATGTTTCATTTAATCCTTGCAACAACCGTGTGAAGTATACATTATTCTCTTTACTTTACAGATGGGAAATCAGAAATTCAGAGACGTTAATAAAACCCCAGTTTACGCAGCTTGTGAGATTCGAGCAGGTCCAATTGTAGTTGATTTGAGTCTATCATGATCCCACTATATCTTGCAGAAAATTAGATACTGCTTACCCTTCTGGGACAATTTCCCTAATTAAAAATTGTGGGAAAAGTTTGTGCTACGGTGACAATGTATAAAAGAGAAGCTTGAACCCTGTGTCAGAGTTGCATTACCTTGAAGAAAATTCTCTCCTTAAGATGTTTTAAAAATTAAAAAAACAGGGCCGTGCCTGTGGCTCAAAGGAGTAGGGCACCAGCCCCATATGCTGGAAGTGGCAGGTTCAAACCCAGCCCCATCCAAAAACTGCAAAAAAAAAAAAATTAAAAAATATATATGAAAAGGCAATTGGGTATATTAGAATTGTGTTTAATTAAAAGATATGAATAACTGTCCATGCTTCTTCCAGAATGAGTCCCACCAAGGCAATCATTTACTCCCACTTCATCATTCCCTAACATGAAGAAGTATGAGACTTGCAAATCAGACTCCTGACACAGAAGTTGATTCTTTTTTCTAAGTATAATGCCTTTATTTGAGTTTTCTGGACTTGTTCCTACAAAGGTGTAGATAAGCGATTGAAAAAGATATATTAAAAACCCATTAATTCATTTCCCTTAACATTAAGCTCTTTCATTAAAAGCAACACTTTGATCAATTTCTAATTTCTGCTTCTAACAGTATGATACAGCAGGATTTATAATAATAGAAATAACTAGGCATGAGTTAAATATCCCTACCACTAGAATTAGCTGTTAGCAATTTTTTTTCTCCAAAACACTAATCATTTTGGTTTCACTTACAAAACCATCTCAGATCTATTTTCTCAAATTTGGGTGGTTTATGGCTGCCCAGACTATTCCCAAGTGCCTTTTCAAAGGGAAAATAGTAATCACAGCCTTCTCTTCCCTCTTTAGCATCGTAGGCTTCCTCTGCCAACTGGCTCTCTTGACTTTTTCAACTATCAAAAACCATATGTGACTCGTGTTCTGAGCTTTCAGTCTTGGTGCGTTATCTTTGTTTTATAACCAGAAGCATCTGAAACCAGAAATTGAAGGATGAAATTCCTTGGGCCTGTACTAATTTATTAGTTTTCTATCAGCACTTCCATAATTTATTTCTTACTTAGGGGACCCCGGATCTTATTATCCACTGAACATTTTAAACACCATTTAGCAAAAGATATAACATTTATAAACAGAAATGCAAGCGTTTTCTTTGTAATCTCTGTAAGTGGTAGCTTATGGAAGATAATCTAAACAATTTGGAAAGAGACTCAGGGCCCAGGTTTGGAGGTAAGATGGTTAAATCAAAAAAGAGCCTAGGGCTCCAATCTCCGTTTTCCATTAAGCTAACCAAGAAAACAAACGAATGGGGGAAACGGCAAAAGCATGAGAATTAGAGGCTAAGAATCAAGCATATGCCTGCTTCTTAAAGAAGTTTTTACTAATTATAAAGCTGATGGGAACAGAATAAGAGTGAGCCCCTCTCTTTTCTGAAACAAATCATCTCCTTAGTAGTCAGAAGTAGCAGCCAGTTCTTGCCAAGATCCACCAAAGGGCAAGGATGGTGGAGAGGCTCAGTTAGAGGGAACATGGAGAGCAAATTCCTCCAGCCTCCGAAACACTCTTCAATAAAAAGATCACACCAACCAAAGAACTGGGTGGTAAATAGAAGAAGGACATTCACTTCTTTCAAAAAAAAAAAAAAAAGCTGAATTAACCAGAATGGGAGCAGAAGGAAGAAACCATAATCAATAATATTATAGTAACAACAATCAGATATGGCATTTCTATTGCATGCCTGGCTCTTTATCTATGCTTTCATTAATTCTCACAACTATCCTATGAGATCAGTATGGTTATCCCCATTTGCAGATTAAAGGGCTTGCTTGAGACAAGTGGCTGAAGGGGTGTTACTAAGTTTTGACTTCAGAGTGACCTCAATGAGTTGGTTTCATCCGCTAGGTGGTGCTGCCTCCTCTTGGCTAGTTAGAGTCTTGCAGGTGATGTAAACTAGTCTTTCCTGTCATCTTTTTTGGTGAATCTTAATCTTCATGGTAGACTGGACATGTCAGCCAGCAAACCTGCTCCTCCCACACCTCCTTCTAGAACTTCCTTGCTTACAGCACCTTACCTGCCACAGCTGGTTAGACCAAGGGTGGTATTCCACCAAGGGCTGGCCAGTGGCTCACACATGACTTGATGTGAAAAGATGAACTCAAGTACAGTGCTTAGGAGTGTAGGTTCTGGAGTAAGACTGCTTGAGTTCAAGTCTCTACTTTCCCACTCACTGCTTACATAAATGAGGGCAAGATTTAACTTCTTTGAATCTCTGCCCTTACCTACTAAGTGGAGATATTGATAATAATCCAAGTTGACTCTAACGAACTCCAAGAAGCATTTATGGGTCATGTATGGCTCTTTCCCTCTATACCTGGACCAGTGTAGACATCTTTGTATTGCCTAGAAATGTGTTTCCCAAATTCCCCCATATTAAACACTAATCCTGGAGCTGTTAAAGGTGTTTCAAAAGCAGAATTTCTCAGTCAAGTAAGTTCAGGAAAATCCATGTATAATTAGATTTCTTCATTATAAAACTTATCAGAGTCTTTCATATGCTAATGTAAGTTGTAAGTATACAAAGGTCCATAGAATGTACACATTTTCTTAACTATAGAGCTTTTTCTTTTTAAGGCATCTTATAACAATAATATGGCACAGGGCAGACTTCAGGAAATGATGGCTTAGAAGAATGAAATTAGGACTTACAGCTAGAACTCACACTTGATGCAGCAAGAATTGCACTCAGCCTTGGTTATGCCAGTGTTCTTGCCAGTTTCCCTTCTGAGGGAAAATTCTATCACTGTAGTAGGAAGAATAATGATCGTCCCAAGTGTAAAATTATAGAATTTTACAAAGAGGTAGCCAAAATGCAGAGTAGTTTGTAAATATTTTGTAAAATTTTGTAAATAATATTTATAATATCCCATTTTCCCTATGCAGGGTGACTTAGGGATGACTTTAGGGGGTCACCCTGTATATTTCCACTGAGCCCTGATCTTAGCCCACTGTATTAGTCAGGGTTTTTCAAAGAAACAGAACCAATAGAATGAGAGAGAGAGAGAGAGAGAGCGTGTGTGTCAAGACACACACACAGAGAGAGAGAGAGAGAGAGAGAGAGATTTATTTTAACTGATTAGCTTATGCAGTATGGGAATACAAGTCCAAAATCTGTGGGTAGCCCAGCAGGCTGAAGAGCCAGGAAAGAGTTGCAGCCTGCTAGCAGAATTCCTTTTTGCTTATGGGTTGTGAGAGGTCAGCCTTTTTTTGTTCCACTGAGGCTTTCAACTGATTGGGTGAGGCCCACTCACATTGTGGAAGGCAATCTGTTTCTAACGCAAAGTTCACTGATTTGAATGTGCCTCTCATCCGAAAAGCACCTTCATAGAACCATCCAGAATAGTGTTCAACCAAATATCCAGGCACCATGGTCTAGCCAAAGTGATCACCATCACATCCCCTGAGGCCTGTGTCAGACTTTTGACCTACACAGCTACCACATATAAGATAACGATTTTGAGTGTTTTAAGTCCCAAAGTTTGTGGTGATTTGTTACAGTAGCAATTGGGAGCTCGGACATGCAGCCTGGACCCACCCTGAGCATTGCTATCTGCAGCAATGCCGGTCATTTCTCCCTCTTAGTTTGGGTCATTCCCCTAGATCTGTCATCGTCCAGGATGGATTGTGATGCTGGGATAGATCACTAGTCCAAACTCTCCCCCATAGCCCCATGAACCTCCCAATTCTAACAGCCTTCTCAGTCCGAAGCTGCCCACTCACACGATCACATACTGGCCCTTGACACTGCTCTGGTATTTTCTCTTCCTAGTTTTCCATCATCTTCTTAGTTACACCTTACCTGTTACTCAATGTCATAGTGACTCCAGTTCCTTGTACCTCCTTTGATACGGGTATCCCAGCCCCTGTTAACATCATTTCTTTCTCTCAGTCCAGGCTCCCTGGTTGCTGCTAACTTGAGTTACTCTTTCATCAAGGTTATAATTTTGCCAGAGTAGAGTTCTTCAGGGTTAGCACAGACCTGGGCTAATATACCTCTTCTTATTTACTATTAAATTATCTATAAACATTGTTATTAAACAATCTATAAAAATTTACCAAGAAAGCCTTTTAGCAGTAGCTATGTAAACTAAATATATGGACAAACTATAAACCAAAGAATGAGTAAAATTTCTATTATTTAATAATTATGTTATCAAAGGGAATGGACTGGGATGTGCACTTTTGATGAGGTGCCACATGCTCTTAAGAAAATGAACAGTTAGACACTGAGGTCATCACATGTTCAGTGACTTCAGGGTACACAAATTCTCCTTCCCTTTAACTTGTGGCTTAGCACAGAGCCAGCTTGTCAGTCTGTATTCACTGACAACACACCTCACAGATGCAACATGGCAGGAATTAGGAAAGACGCCGTGCTGTCAGATGACTAGTCACCACCTGTCCCACGGAGAGCTCAGTAGGGAGATGGTAAAGAGAAGCCGAACTGAGTGTCTGTGAAAAATCCCTGACCCAGCAGGCAGGGAACAGTGCCCTGACAAACCGGGGGAGGATAACTCTGAATCTGCCTTTCTCCAAGAAACAGGCAAAAATTTTAAACTTTGATAGGGCCATGTCCATTATGAGACATAAAGAGATAATGGGTTACAATGCAAAGGGAGCTGAGGGGACTAATTTTCCTCTTCCATTCACCTCGGGTGCTGCTCCCGACCGCTGTGCTGTCACACCTCTTCTTCCATCAGCTTGGGACCTAGGCAGTGTCGCAGCTGGGTACCCCTGAGGATAACAGCTATGATCGCCCACATATTATCTTAACAGGAAGTCCTTCTCCAATGTTCCCCCTCCTGATATGATCCCCAACAGAGACTTAACCTCTTTTCAAGCAATTGTTATTTCTGCTAGCCACTGGTTGGAGGAAGGTCGCAGCTGTTCCTTCTGGACTGAAAGACTCCTCATTCATTGTCAAGGATGCAGGCTGCTCCAGAGATGGGCTTTCCCACTCTTGCTTTTGCTGCAGCAGCTGCTGCTGCTGCACTGACAAAAAGAGGCCCATTATTGTGTGACTCGCTTCTTTTCATGCAATCGGCTTCTGCTACCCTAATGCCCCACCTGTGCCATTCTCCTTCGTGCCATGTCCTCCCCTGCCACTTGAGTCTTGCCTCTGTTCATGTTCACTCCTAGGGCTGCTCTAGGCCTCCTCTTGCTCTAAGTTCAGAACAAATGGAATTTTTTCCCTGGGTAGAGGAAGAAGTCCTTATTCAATTTCTTTAAATTACTCTCTTTTTCAGCTGAATGACAACAGCAGCCTTCATTTCCTTCCGCAAAAACACCTTCCCGACCATAAGATATGTCCTGACTTCATCGAACCCAATAAGAATAACGCCAAATACTATAATAATGGCACATTTTCCAAAGTCTGAGTCTCATCTATGGTTACTTTGCTAAGTTTTAATCAATGGTTTTTTGTAATTAAAAAAGATAAAAAAATAAAATAAGTAGCTGGTGACGGAGTTCAGTGCCTACAGCTTGACTGTTCATCAACAGCATGTCGAGAAAACTGTCTTTTCTTTAAGGTTGAGTAAATTAGAAGTAAACACAGTGATAAATAAACATGGGCTCTGCGAAAAAAATCTGTCTCCCAAGGGACGAGAAGCAATATTCTGAGGAGTTGGCAGATAAGCTTTGATATGAAAAAGATTTGCTTCAGGAGACAGAGGGAAATAGTTTGTGATATTTGCTTCCTGTTTTCGATATGATTTAAAAAAAAAATACGAGTAGCTGTTAAAGGAGAAAAAACATGTTATGAGAACAGACCGAGTGTAAAATAGTTTGGTTTAGGAAGCATTTATAAAACCAAGCTGTCTTCCTACTTCTTCCTTGGATTTTTTTCATCATATTTGCTGGATCTGCTACACTTTTCTACACTTAAACATTGGCATGCTCCAGGACTCAGTTGAAGATGTGCTTTTTTCATCTACACTCAAATCTGGGTGATCCCCTCTATTCCTAAGGCTTCAAGTGTCAGAATGGTGCTCATGTCCAGATTGGTACCTGCAGCCTGACCTCCTCCCCCGAACTCCAGACTCGTCTATCCAACTGCTATCTATTTAACCCACCTCCCTGGGAGGTTTAATACTCATCTCAAACTTACCATGTCCACAGTGAAACTTTCCTGTCTTTACTTCTGTGCTCTACAACTTCCTATTCTCAATAAATGACAATTCTGTTCTTCCAGTTGCTCTAGTCCGAAGCCTAGAAGGCATCTTTGCTTCCTCACAGCTCCTCAGACCTCAGACCTGACAGCAGTGAGGCTTGTGGGGGCTGTCAAAATCTATCTCAAGTCTGCTGTACTGTGACCAAGCCACGTTATTTCTTCTTGGGTTATGATAATCAACTTTGAGTAGTTTCCCTACTTTCATCCTTCCCTCTTTTGCAGTCCAACCTCCACACAGCCAGTGAGAGTGATCTTTAAAAAGTTAAAGCATGGCAGTCATACTAAAAGCCCAGGCTTCACAACTATGCGCTGTATCCACGTAACTGCATTTCTACTCCTTAAGTCTATAAAAATACAATTTAAAAGGGGCATTTGAGATCGTTTTACTCCCAGATATGTAAGCACCCACTTAGAACATGGTCTGAATGGTCTGATGTCTCTGCTGTGACCTTGTTGAGTTGATTTCACCTGGTCCTCAGCTGCCTTCCTACCACTTCTGTCAGTTAGCTCAGTGAGTGCTTACCTGAACACAGCAGACTTGTTCCCAAGTCCTGAAAAAGTCAGAGCCTTCATCCTTTATGCTTCCTGCATCAGGAAAGCCTTTCTCCATGATCTTCAGCCACTGGTAGTTAGGAGAGCTCAACAAGGACTCATTTTTCAGTTGCCACCACAAGGAAGTATAGAACAATCATTTTACCACCCCGCAAAAAACCTGTACTCTACCCTTCAGCAATCATCCTCCATTTTCCTCCAAACCTTGATCCCAGGAAATCATTAATCTACTTTTTGTCTCTATGTGTCTGTCTGTTCTGTACTTTTCACATACATGGAATCACACACTAAGTGACTTTATCCAACTGACTTCTTTCACTTGGTATAAGATTTTTAATGTTTCATGAAACAAGGACAGAAAAGTGTATTAATACTTTATTCCTTTTTATTAATGAGTATCCCCCTGTATGGATATACATTTTTTTTTAATCTATTCACTGGTTTGGGGTTATTAGGAATAATGATGCTATAAACAATTATGTACAAGTTTTTATGTGGGTGTGTGTGTTTATTTCTCTGGGAATGCTGAAATTGTGGATCGTATGGTAAGGCTATCCTTAACTTTTTGAGGAGTTGTTCTCTTGTTTCCTGAAGTGGTTGCATCATTTTACCAACCAGCGATCCATGGACAAGGATTTCTATTTTTCCATGTCTTTACCAGCACTTGTTAACTTATTATTATACATCTTTTATTACTGCCATGATAGTAGGTCTGCAATGGTATTTGATTTGCCATGATGGCTAATGGCATTGAATATCTTCTCATAGGTTAATGACCATCTGTATATTTTCTGTAGAAATGCCTATCTTTATCTATATTATTTTTTTCTCTATTGAGTTGTAAGAGTTATTTATATTATATGTATATATAAGTTCTTTAGCAAATATGTGATTATTATTTGAGAGTTGTCAGCTCACAGATAAAATGAAAAGAGTAGTTAGGATTGCTCAAGGATATTACGTATAATAAAGTGCAGGGAGTAAATAAGGACACCCAGGGTGAGACACAACTGTTAAGGAGTGAGAAGAAGAAGAGGAATCTTAGAAAGGTCATTAAAAAATAGCCAGAGAAGGAGCAGAAAGCACTTCCAAAGAATCTGGAAAAAAACTAAAAGCAAAGAACCAATCCTCCCCCCCAGAATTTCAAGGAGTGAGTCACTGGAGACCCCTGGTGGCTTTTGTCAGAGCAGTTTCAGTGGCGTGGTGGGGACAGAGGCAGGCTT
This sequence comes from Otolemur garnettii, assembly GCF_000181295.1. Lineage (NCBI taxonomy): Eukaryota > Metazoa > Chordata > Mammalia > Primates > Galagidae > Otolemur > Otolemur garnettii. The sequence continues at coordinate 22,905,492 of NW_003852400.1, forward strand.
TGATGTACTTGATGTACTTTGATGATCCTTTTCTAAGAAAAGTGTAATTTTTGAAGATGACATTAAAAAAAATCCTTGAGGAGTATATGGGTGGTGAGAAAGTGGGAGCGGAAAGCAGAAATCAGACTTCCAAGAATTTTGGCCAAAAGGAGAGCAAAAGAAATTAGAAAGTAGCTAAAAGGGAAAACAGAGCTTATAAAATACAGGTAAAGAGTCAGTGGAAAGGGTGATGTTGGATAAATAGTACAAAGAAAGTATTTGTTGAGCAACATTCTACTGTAGGGCATGTGATCAACTGCACAGATGGAGGTGTTGGTCTTAAATTAGAGGAAGGAAAATTATAGAGAAAAAGTAAGAGTAGCTACTGAATCAGATTTTATTGCAATCCACAGAAACTCAACTCAGTTTAGCCATGATAAAAGTCACTGGTGTTTAACAATATCAAGTTCTCTTCCCCTCGCAGGCTCATGGAAGACTGTGCTCTCTCATCCCCCACAGGTCAGCAGGCACATGACTCTCAGAGCTAATAACACATGAACAGAAGAAATTAGAGTCACTTTTAGGCTTACTTCTAAACAGTAAAAAGGCCTGTTTATTTCTGCCTATGACAGTGTGAGAAGGGTGCAAACTTGTGGAGAATTGATGGAGCCATAAGGTGAAGGGGGCTCAGGTTCCTGAGAGAGCAGCTAGAGGACATTGGTTCTGGATTGTGACCTCGAGCTGTGGCGTACTATGTGACAGTGAGAAGTGTCTGCCACTGAGATTTTTTTCTCTAAGTGTTGTTACAGAAATATAATTTAGTTTATCCTGATTTAATCTTAGCCTAAGGAAAAATTTGACTATGCTGGCACTCCAGAGAGTTGCGTGAACTCTCTGAGGCCAAGGTAGTGATGAAGCTGGACAAGTAGAGCCAGTAACTCAAACTGAGTCCCACATGCTCGGAAGGTAAAAGCCTTCCACAGGGAATCTACTTTAGGAAGACTAAAGAGATTTTTGGTAGTAATAACAATACAACCTGTCCAAGAAGACCTAGGGATTATGAGTGTAGATGTGTTGGATGGGTCACACACTAAGGCTTTGCAGAGTGATGTCACGACAGAGATTTTAAAAAGGCCTGAGCCAGATCCCGTGTCTTCAGTGAGGATGAGAATCCCTGGGGACATGTGAGATGATAGATAAGAAGAGAGAAAAAGTGTCCTCGTTGGGTGACATATGCCTTAAAGAAGGAGGTACACAGGGTGAGGAAGGAATGACTCTTGCTCCTCTAGAACAAGGTAGTTCACTACAGAGCGTGGAGAAGTGAGTGTTAGAGAAATGGGAGCTTAAGGGAAATGACATTTCATTTAAACTTTCATTTGAGACAAGACTATGGAAGATACAAGAAAACATATTTGCTGTGGATGTAGACTGAAAGGGCAAAATTGAAGTTAGAACAAAGCAGTCAGCTGAAAATATGATTTGGTGACAGTTAATGACAAACTTGACACTACAAAATTGCATCCTTGACAAAGAAGCAGACTTGAGAAACAATTCCAGACGTGTAGAGAATGAGAAGCACTGAATAGGAAAAAGAGATCTAACCTTTAAATAATAGATGTTGCTAAGTAATGCTTACTGTTAATAATGGTAAGACAATATCTGTAAAGCTTTCAGTGAGTGCTTAAAAATAGCAGACATTATTAATATTTTCATGAAAGAACATTGAACAAACACGCTGTCTTTTTCCTGCACAAAAGCCTGTGCCAGCATTGAATGTAGTTTTGAACTGAGGCAGGTCTAGTTCAAGTTGATAAGATCAAGTGTAAACTCCGGAGACAATCTCAGACAGAATGAACAGGTAATGAGGATTCTAAACTTCTACCTGAAGTTAGTAAAATAAACCAAACTCCTCAATTCCTTAATAGTGACCCATGTTAATATTTTCTCCACATTCCCTCAAGTTCTTACAAATGTTGCAGGCCCCCATACCAATGAGACAAAAGACTTTTCACCCTACTTAATGCCTTTTCTAAGAAAAGCATAATTTTTAAAGGTGACATTAAAAAAATGCTGGAGTAATTTACTATGTTTTCATTCATATGTTTGAAGAGTGGGGTTTAATAAATTGTAAGAAAGGGTTTTTTATCAATAATTATACCTTGATAATTGGTGGGTGATGAAAATTTTGAGCCAAAAAAAAAGGTTTTCTAGTTTTTAGTATATCAAGAAAGTATCCTTTTTGAGTATGACCAATATTTCAAAACAGAGCAGAAGAAAAAAAATAAAAAGTATGCATTTGTTTGGAGATAAAATGGGTAGGTTTGGTTTTTGACAAAGTTAATTTAAAAAATCTAAGTGTTGGTTAATTCACACTGCATGCCAGTATCAATGCATCACACATACCCTATGTAGATATGGATATTAATATCCATAATAATTAAAAATACAAATATCTAAATCTAGATAGATCTTTAGTAAAATATCAAAGTTCAGTGCTGGAGTATTATGTCCAATGATATGGTGCATCCCTGAGTTAAGGAATAATTTCAATTCTGACAGTGTCCCCTAATGGGCAGAAATGCCTCTTACAAAGTGGTGAGCTCTGCACTGCAGGTCATTTAAGGAAGTTATGGACAAAGGGAGAAGAAACAAAATACAACATTAGCAACTGTTCAGCTGATCCCTCCACCTCTTCTAGCCTCTTGAAAGAGGGGACAAAGTGAAAAGGGTCAACACTCTAAAATTCAGGTTTATTGGAGACTATACAGACATGCTAAACTGATAGTGGAGTCAAAAGTACACCACTTCATTCTTTCACATCTGATACACACAGAAGACTCGGATCTACTTGATCTAATGGAGGTGGGATAAAATTGCCCCCATCAAAAGTAAATAATCTGAAAGAAAATCTGCTTGAGGAAGCAGAATGACTGAATATGAGGTATTCTTCTTTCCAGTCCCAACTTCTTTTTTTTTTTAAGAGACAGAGTCTCACTTTATCACCCTCAGTAGAGCGCTGTGGCATCACAGCTCACAGCAACCTCCAACTTCTGGGCTTAGGCGATTCTGTTGGCTCAGCCTCCTAAGTAGCTGGGACTACAGGTGCCCGCAACAACACCCAGATATTTTTTTTGTTGCAGTTTGGCTGGGGCCAGGTTCGAACCTGCCACCCTCAGTATATGGGGCCGGAGCCCTACACACTGAGACACAGGCACCGTTCCAGTCCCAACTTCTTATGCTATGCTTTTACTTTAAAAGTTTATTATTTAGATTTTCATTTGCTTTTAATTTATCTGAAATTTAAAACATGCTCCCACTCTCCAACCCCTATCCATACACACTTGAGATCTGACTTGTGCTTTTATAATATTGTTAGACTTTGGTTCCAAAAACATTGTCAAATAGTTCATTATTTCTCCACCACCATCTGTCATTATGGCTCCTTCCTCTCAGCTTCTAGGCTCTGCATTCTATGGCCCTGGTGTAGTTGTCCCTCCCTGCATCAATACCACACTATTTTAATTACAGTTGTTCTGATATCCGGTAGAGTGAGTACCGCTTCCACTATATTTTCTTTCCTTCTCATTCTTTTTATTTCTCTTTTCCAAAATTTATTTGTTATCTTTGTTCTTTACTCTGTAGATCTGTAATTCTGAAAAATGCCATTTCATACCATCTAATTGGCAAGAAAACAAAAAACAAAAAACAAAAAAACCCTTCATGTTCGAATTGCACTGAATGTATAGACTAATTCAGGAAGAATTTTCATCCTTACAATAATGAGTCTTTCTATCCATGAACATAGTAAAACTTTCTATTTATTTAGGTCCTTTGTCTTCAGTAAAGCTTTTGATCATTTTATTCATGATGATCTTTTATATATCCTAAAAAATAAATAAGGAAAATACAACCCAATGAAAAACAGGCGGAGGCTATGAATATACAATTCTTACTATGGCCTATAACATATGCGAATATACTTTACTGGTAACTCAGAGAATACAAATTCAATCAAAATACCATTTCGTACCATGTAATTGGCAAACATTAAAAAGTTTGAGAGTACTAAGTATTGAAATGATTGTGGACTTTTATACTCTACTGATGGACATTTAAATTGATAAAACTGCTAATGAGTAATTTAATGAGTATAACTTAATGTAGTTGAAAATGTTCATACAATACCTTTCAGTAATTCTATTTCTCTCTATCAAGGAACTTCTGAACAATTTGAAGGTTTTCTGCTATTGTGAAAAAGTTGACAACTTTACTGTCATTAGTAAAGGCTTAGCTAAATTGTGGTTTAATTACTTAGTGTAATTCTGGTCAATAGTTGAAAATTTTTAAAAAATTAGCTCCCCACTCAAAAACAGAATATGAGTGGTAAAAACATGTTGCAAAATCAGTTATAGTTCATATAGTTAAAAAAAAAACAAAAAGATATATGTTTTTTATGGACACACCTGTAAATAGTAAAATAAGAAAAATTTACCAAGTAATGGCAAGCATCAACTTCAGAATAGTGGTTATTTCTGTGAAGAAGGAAAAGGAAGGAATCAGGAGAAAAAGGTTAGGTTTTTCTGTAAAATTTTATCTTAGAAAAAAAGAAAACTGAAGCAGCGGGCATGGGCACTCACACCTGTAATCCCAGCAACTCAGGAGCCTCAGGTGAGGGGATCCCTAGAGGCCAGGAGTTCAAGGATGCAATAAGCTAAGATCATGTCACTGCCCTTGTACCTCAGTGACAGAGCAAGACCCTTTCTCAAGAAAAGACAGAAAGAAAAACAAAAACAGAGAAAGGAAGGAAGGAGGAAAGAAGGAAAGAAGGTGGGCGGGGGCGGGGGGAGAGAGAAAGAAAGAAGAAAGAAAACTAAAGCAAATATGGCAAAAAATAATGTTTGTCAAATATAGATATTGTGCATAGTTGTCTATTATACTTCTTTCTCAATTTTTCTCTATGTTTGAATATTTCATAATTCATAAAAAATCTTAGATCTAGTGCTGATGTAATAACAAATATTTAGATGTGGTAAGGCACAGTTTTAACTCTGTTTTACATATCAATACGAAGAGATAAATATGGATATTTCCAGAAGTGCAACTACAGTGTAAATCAAGGTGAGGTTGGACTTTGATTTATTCAGAACTTTACCAAGATTCTTTCTTGTTTTGGAATGCCATTCATTATGGCAATGATGCTTCTGGTATTTGAATTATAATACAAAACATCTGCACTAGTGCTAACATGTAGCTATTCTGGTTCTATATATGAGTTGAAGCAAATCACTCTTTCATTATGTCATCTAGGAAAGTCTTTCCGAAACATCAACATAATGAATTTGACACTGCATGGTTGTAATATTTATGTTATTTAATAACAATCACAATTGTGTGTACAATTGTATCTGTACACATTGTCAAGGGAGTTATGTTAATTTTTAAAAGATTAGGTATGAAGGTAGATGATATCTATTGTCTTCACTGCATCACGGGGAAAGACCTGTTTGACAGGGTTAGGAAGCAGTGATCTGTGTCTTAGCATTGACCCCGCTACCCCCCACTCCACCCCCACCCCCCAGATAGGCTTGTCAAGAAATCAAGACCATCAGGACAGGAAGGGATGAGAGGAACTGGCTTAGGGATATGAAGCCCACTCTGTGATCCCACTTTTCTGTAGCTCTGGAATGTGCCAGAACTTGTGGGGGTGGGGGGAGGGGAGTGAGGAGTGAGTGGATGCTTGGGGGAGGATGTCTCTGAGGGCCATCCCATAGCCTGTAGGGAGTAGCAATGCCCAGCAGATGGAGCCACAGTGCAGACTGATCATGGGTGTTCAGCCAACCTAACAAATGGGCCTTGGGGGCAGTTTAATTTTTCCTTAGGAAAAAAAAAAATAAGAAAATATGAGATCTCATAACTAGGATTCATGAAATTAAAGCTATCTGGTAGGATAGAAAGGAGACCATCATACAATATGGCAGAACAGGAAACACTCAATATTAACAGCACTGCTTTGAAGTCCCTCAGGAAATTTTCCTACAGCCCCCATTCTTTCTGTTCAAATTCTTATCTCATCTCTCCTTTTCCTCCCATTCTCAGTGAACACAAACCTCTGTCTCCTTTGTCCACCGATGAATTTGAAAATTCCTGTCTTTATTGTGCAGAGCATACTTAAGTCTTTATCCGTCTAATCTGCTACCATTCCAGATTACTTCTGGACACCCTGCTGCATAAATTAAAAGAGTCATGAAAGACCTTCTCTCATTAAAAATTACTTTACCCTGGAAATAATTTATACTACTCACCTAGAATGAAAATTACTGCAAATATTTTAGAGGATATATTTTGCAGAAATGTAAAGAAAATCCTTTATAGAAACAGACCATATAGATACATTCTATAATATTTAGAATGTTACTTCTTCCTAAATTGATGTGTGGGGCAGTGCCTGTGGCTCAGGGACTAGGGTGCTGACCCCATATACCAAGGGAAGTGGGTTTGAACCCAGGCTGGCAAAAAAATAGCTGGGTATTGTGGCGGGCTCCTATAGTCCCAGCTACTCAGGAGGCTGAGGCAAGAAAATCAGTTAAGCCCAGGAGTTGGAGGTTGCTGTGAGCTGTGACACCACAGCATTCTACCAAGGGTGACAAAGTGAGACAGAGTAGAAAAATAAAACAAAAACAAAACTAAATTGATGTGTGCTTAAAAATAAAGTCCAGATGGATAAAATGTTAAACATTTTTAAAAATTAAAAAAGCTGGATTATAATTAATCTGGGATAGTTATATAACCTCTGGGAGGAGTAGGGCATTCTAATACAAAGAAATAAAAAAAAAAGCAGAGAAAGTTTGACTCTCTAATGTTAACATCACTGTATTTAGGAATACCAAGTAAACTGGTTAAAAAGCTCATGGCGATCATGATAGCATAAGTTTACACCTTAATGAAGAGCTCATAAAAATGCAAACAAGGCAGAAAGTTTCAATATACAAAGTAGAGATTAGCCCAATTTGGACAATGAACTAAAGAAGAAATGCCACAAGTTAACAGTTACTGATAAAGTGTCTAATCCAATAATCAAAAGAATTAAGATTTAAAAAAAAATAGCATTTTTTACTAACAACCTAGTAAGAATTTTAAAAATGTATAATAGACTGGCGAGTGAAATAGCGAGTCTTGTGCATCAATGAGAGAGATAGAAATATAACTTTTGGCAATTATCCATAAAGACCATTATCCTAGTCCAAATGGTTTAGCTTAATAATTCTATTTTGGGGACACTTATTCCAAGGAATTAATCCTAAAATTTACTTACAAAATTATTAGTTGTAGCAGCAATTATACAATCAAAATGTTGGGAAAATATTCATACATACAATAGTAGGATCAACTTACTCTATGGAGTAGTTATTTTGAAATATTTAAAATGATTATGTAATAACATGGAAATCTTTATGAAAAATGTTTTAAAATTAATGTTGGTCAATAAAAATATTAAAACATGTCCAACTTAATTGGTAATTAGGGAGACCATTCAAACACAATGAAATATCACTACATGCCCAGGAGATTGGCTAAAATTAAATAGACTAAAGAATGTTGCCCATGATGTGGCACAATGAGAACTATCACACGTGGCTTAGCAGAGCGTAAACTGGCATGCCCCTTTGTCTGACCCTACCTAATGAACTTGAAAATGTGCATACCTAGTGACCCAGCAGTTCCTTTTGCCGGTGGAGAACTCACTGAAACCCCTGAGCATCAGGGTATAAGAATGCACAAAAGTGCTCATGAGAGGGGTGTCTGGAACAGCCCAAAACTGTAATATCTACCTCCAGCAGAATGGACAGACTGTAGACTGCTCATGCTGAGAAAGAGATGTGCTAAGCAAATGAGAGCTGAACATCCCAACATAACCTGTTTCCACCAACATAACAGAAAAGAAGCAAGTCATAAAGGAATATGTCTTTAGGATTTTATTTATTCAAGGTTCAAAAATCAATAAAGCTAAAATATCTCAGAGTTATGTACAAAAGTGGTAGACCTATACAGAAATGCAAAAATCTGATTAATTCAACTGTCCAGTAATAGTTACCTCTAGTAGGAGATAGGAGTTGTGACGGGGAAGAGAGCAGGAAAGTGGAGGGTTTCTCGGGATCTAGGAAACTTTGATTTCTTGATCTAGGATATGATTACACAGCTGCTGGCTTTACAATAATTTTTAAAACTGTACATATTTATTTTCACATACTGTGTGACCTATGGTATGCATTGAATTGTATCCCCTTCTACACCCACACACATATTGAAGTCGTATTTCCAATACCTTAGCAAATGAATTTGTTTGGAAATAGCGTTGTTGCAGGTGTAATTTCTTAATCTGAAGTCACACTGGAGTAGGGCAGGTCCCTATTGCAGTACAGTTGGTGTCCTTAGAAGAAGACAGCCTTGTGAAGACACAGCAACACAGAGAGAATGCCATGTGAAGAAGGCAGAGGCAGATGCTATAGTGGCACCAGCAGAGTCACAGACCAGGGTACACCAACGATGGCCCGCCACCACCAGAAGCTGAGTGAGGCGTGAGACGGTTCTCCTTCACAGTCCTCAGAAAGGGCTACAGGGAGCTGTGATTATGCCACTATACCCCCACCTGGGGGGAGACAGGGAGACCTAAAACAAAGGCCTCAGAAGGAAGCAATCCCGGACACCTTAATTTCAGACTTCTAGTCTCTAGAACTACGGAAGAATAAATTTCTGTTATTTTAAGCTACCCACTGTGTGGCACTTCGTTACTGCAGCTCTCAGAAACAAGGATGCTGTATTGTCACATTAAAAAATGCTTTTAAAAGGTCCCAAGAATTTGTTTCCAGTCTCTAATTTCTTGAATAAATCATAACATCTAAAATCAAAAAAAAATGTTCAAAGCATCTACATAGTATTAAATTTGCCAGAAAAATTATACTGAAAGACACAATTCAAGTACAAAAATAAGGAGCTCCTATTCAGAACAAGAAACAATGCAGCCTGTCTAGTTGCACCAAGGGGCCAAGGATCAATTGTAAATGTCCATATACATTAAAAAATAAAGGATGTGGTTTGTTTTAAGTTGGCCTGTAAAAATTTCCTCCTGACCCTTTGATCTTTTCCTTACTGGAAATTCTCTAGGGTCTGCAGTGACCCTGCACATGGCTTCTGGGAAAACACTCTCATTCATTCTATTTCACTCCAGAGCAGAGAAGAGCTGAACTGAAAGAAGACCTGACCCAGAACTTCTCCAGGGCAGAAAACTGATGAACACAGATGGTTCCATGAAAGATGATCTTTGGTTACAATTCCACTTTCTGCAGTTAGGAATCCACACAGAGTTCACAGAGCAGTGTGCTCTTGGAAATCTCACTGGGGGGAGGGAGGGTGAAAGAGGGGAGATGATTTCACGTAGGATACTGAGCATGCTTGTAGTATCATGGCCTTTTCCAAATATGTTCCATAGCATAAGGGCATGCCACAATAAGAGCACAAAGGATTAATCCACTGAGAACAGATTTTTTTTAAAATGAACAAAAACCAGTAATGTTTTTCTTCTACTTCCTAATTTTCCTACACTACCAGAGTAGAGTACAGAAAAAATTTCCTCCAGAAAAATAGTAATGAAGTAGAATAGAAGAGTGATAAGAAATCATCAAGCCAAGTTGTCTGTTTCCAAACCTTGGTTCTACCGTTTACTTGCTTGGTGTACTTTTGGCCGGTGATTTTTCTATGTACAAATTTTTTCATCTGTAAAATTAGGCTAAAAACTGTACTTAGTGCAAAAGGTTGCTGGGAATACCCAATGAGGCAATGTAGGGAAAGCATTTAACTCAGAATGGTGCATATGATTAAATGCTTAATAAATATTAGTTACTGGCAAAATAATAACAACAACAACAACAATGATAATAAAAGCCTCTTCAGATTTGTACTTGAAGTACTTATAAAAATTGATTATAGAGTTGGCCCCCGTGGGGTCATTTGGTTCACCCCATTAAATTAGGCAGAGAAGGAAAATTTCAGCTTTTCAATTTGAACATTCCAGTACTTAACATTCCCTGTCAGAAAAATAAAATTCATTTCGGTTTCCTGGTCTGTTAAATAAGTGGGTTGAATTAAGTAATTTCTAAGGAGCTTTCCAAGCACAAAATTTCTACTTCTAAACCCTTTTGTCAACCATAAATCAAACCTGTTACAATCTCTAAATATTTTTTTTTCTTCCAGTGCGTATTTCTATTTTACTAGCTTCTGCTCTTTTTAATGAAAACTGTGACCTTAGTTGGGTGGCTAAACTTTGTGGATGTGTTATTGTTGTGTGTTCCAAGGAAGCCTCATAGACTTAGGCAACGCTTATACTGTCATTTCAGCCAATGGGCTAGCAATTTCCATACTACTAGAGTTTATTTGTGCCAAACTTGTAGGCTTCCCCCACTATGAAAGAGAAGAAAAACATTTTGTAAAATACTCAAAACAATTGATTTAAAAAGCCCACTTATATGAGCCCCAAAAGTTGTGGGACAACCTTTATTTTTAATTATATTTTCTATTTTATTGATAAAAACTAGTTAGTTATAGAAATCACTTGGTAGGCCAGGTGCAGTGACTCACACCTGTAATTGTAGTGCTGTGGAAGGCTGAGAGTTAGATTTCTTGAGCTCGGGAATAAGAGAACAGGCTGAGCAAGAGTAAGACCCTGTCTCTACTACAAATAGAAAAACTAGCCAGGCATTGTGGTGGGCACCTATAGTCCCAGTACTCTAGAGGCTGAGGCAAGAGAATTGTTTGAGCTCAGGAGTTTGAGATTGCTGTGAGCTTTGATGCCAGGCATTCTACTCAGGGGCAACAGAGTGAGACTATCCAAGAAAAAAAAAAAAAGAAAGAAAGTGAAGGGAAGAGAAGGGAAAGAAAGGAAAGGGAAGGGAAGGGAAAGGAAGGGAGACATAAATAAATAAATAAATAAATAAATAAGTTGGTATTTCCAAATCCAACCGGGGGCTAAGCGCTGAAATTCAGCTATGCTCCCCCCTTCTTGGCAGAAACCTTTGTTCTTCTCCCCTGGGTAGGAAGCTATTGAGCTCTTATTTTATTTTGCTTTTGTTTTGCTGTTAAATTTTGGATTAATATGAGGGTACATACAATTAGGTCACATTGTTTGCATTTGTGAGGTAAAGTCCAAGTTGTAGCTGTGCCCTCTACTCAGGGAGTGTGCCATGTACCCTTCATTGCGCCCGTTAGTTGGGAGCTAACCAACACCCCCATCCCCCTTTCTTGAATTTAATTGTGTCTATGGCTGTGCAGGAGATGGTATTGCTGTCTCAAAGGACTGACTTTCCTCAGACCCAGAAATGGAACGTGAGGGTACAGGGGAGAGGTTGAAAGGGAATCAGTAAGAGAAGTCTTGTTTAATGAACTTTGGGAATAATGAAAACTACATTTTAATACTTATCCTCCTCCATTTCTTTCCATAGGGGCCAACGTGAATATGAAGACCAACAACCAAGATGAGGAGACGCCCTTGCACACAGCTGCCCACTTTGGCCTCTCAGAGCTGGTGGCCTTCTACGTGGAGCACGGGGCCATCGTGGACAGCGTAAATGCCCACCTGGAGACCCCGCTGGCCATCGCGACCTACTGGGCCCTGCGCTTCAAAGAGCAGGAGTACAGCCAGGAGCACCACCTCATCTGCCGCATGCTGCTCGACTCCAACGCGGAGGTCAACGCCCGGGACCACGACTTTAAATCTCCCCTCCACAAGGCGGCCTGGAATTGCGACCACGTGCTCATGCACATGATGCTGGAAGCCGGGGCCGAAGCCAACCTCATGGATATCAACGGCTGTGCTGCCATCCAGTATGTGCTGAAGGTCACATCCGTGCGCCCAGCTGCCCAGCCCGAGATCTGCTACCAGCTGCTCTTGAACCACGGGGCCGCTCGCATATACCCTCTGCAGTTCCACAAGGTGAGGACTGTTTACTTGGCAGGCTAAGGAACGGAGACTGCAGGTCACTCAAGCTTGTTCAAGGCCTGAGTCCCGGGCTGCTGCCTCTGCTCCTCTTTTGAATTTCCCTTTACACCCTAGCTATTTCATCCTAGTCCAGGTTTGTTTCAAATCTGGTCTAAGAGCTAAGTATGAGAACAAGAGTGGCAGATAATTTTTCATGTCACTGTGAACACCAATGAACCTGTAGTGGGAAATTGGGTTAGGTCTGCCAGAAGGGGAAAGCTGCCAGACAGGCACACACTTCCCATCTTTTAGCCAGTTGTCTGATATAAAGGCAACTCAGCCTGCATGGGAATTAGTTCGCGTGTATATGTGAAAGAGCCACCTGCTTTGCCAGTTCAGTGAAAGCTAATATTTATTAAGTACTACTAATTACATTTATTATATATGGTGAATAAAGCACATGGCTTTAAGGACTTTGTCATTTTTTTTTTTGGCAGTCTTACTCTGTGGCCCTGGGCAGGGAGTGTGGCCATGTCACAACTCAGAAATCTCAAACTCTTGGGCTGAAGCAATTCTCTTGCCTCAGTCTCCTGAGTAGCTGAGGTACTACATCCAGCTATTTTTTCTATTTTTTAGTAGAGATAGGGTCTCACTCTTGCTCAGGCTGGTTTTGAACTCCTGAGCTCAAGCAATCCACCTGCCTTGGCCTTCCCGAATGCTAGCATTATAGGCGTCAGCCCCTACACCTGGTCCACTTTGTATTTCTTAATTCATTTAATTCTAACAGCAATGCTAGGAGGTGCGTATTTTTCAGTATTCCTCTTCTACAGAGAGGCACAGAGTGCGAGCTGGTGCATTATTGTGATGCAAGAGGCATACGTTGTTGGCCAAGATTTTCAGCTATGCTTTTCCTGTTTCTCTGTTGATGTTTACTTGGTCTGGAGTACTTCTCATAGACAGTTGACAGTTTTGACGCACAATTTGCAAAATTTTGTAATGTTTTGTCACTTCTGCTTGTTATTGTCTGCTTGTTATTCTCTTCATCAGTGACGCTTTCTCTCCCCTCAGAAAAAAGTTAAATCCATTTGTACATTGCTGTTTTCTTCATGGCATTATCCCCACAAACTTGGACTAACTTGTCTCTGATTTCACTTCCACTCTTGCCAACTTTAACAAGAAATCTAAGAATGTTTGATTATTGCTCTAAGTCAAGCTCTGACATTCTTGCGACAACACACAAAAACATGCAATAATAATAAAGAATGCCACTGAGCAAGGCACCATCACATGTCTACATGAACACAATTGTGAGACACTGATATAACAAGTTTATGAAACTTTACTGAGTTGTTTGTATGGTGCTGCCAAGGTAAGCACACGGTGGCAAGTTTGTGAAATTAATTTTCAGACCTTGTATGTGGGTGGTTCACAGATTACTCATGTAGCCTTGTAGACTGTGGGAATGTCCTTGATGTTTCATTATGAATGAGAGAGGAAGTCATTGAAAGATTTTGAGCTGGAAATATAAAAATCTTATTTATATTCAATAGTATCCTTTTGATTGCCTTTTAGAGAACAACTTGGGGGAGGTGGGAAGGAGGCAGGCAAAGGTACAATATTCCAGGCAAAAGAAGAGGGTGCATTAGACTCACAGTAGAAATGGTGAAGGTGGTAAGGAGTGTTCAGATTCTGGTATATTCTGAAAAAGGAGCCAATGAGTATTTCTGATGGATTATTGCAGGCTGTGAAGAGAAGAGAGAAGTCAAGAAAATTTTTAAAAGTTTTTTTTGCCCAAGGAAGGAAAAAAGAGCTTTATTCTCCTTGAGATGCCTCCTGGCCATCCATGGGGATGTGAAGTAGGTGGGTTGATATATGAATCTAGATTTCACGGAAGGGTCTGCTCAGGGGAGATACAAATCTGGGATTTCATCATGAATATGGTATCTACTATAGGTCAGATGAGGTCAGATGAGATCAACCAAAATAAGTAGTGTAGAAAGAGAAGAGAAGAGGTCAGAGAATGGGGCCATGGGGCCCTTCAGCCAGAAGTTGGGAAGATAAAAGGAACCAGTGAAAGAAACTTCAGAGAAATCTTGTGATAGAAGAATAAAAATAGTATTTTCCTGGAACCCAAGAGAGAATGTGTTTGAGAAAGGAGGATGTAGAACCAACTGGGTCAAATGTAGGGGATAATTCAAATAAGATGAGAGCTAAGAAGTTGCCTTTGGGCAAGACAGTATGGGTGGATTTTATTTGGGACCTTGACATGAGTTGTATTGATGGAATAGTGGTGAGAAAAGGTTGATTAAAATGAGTTCCAAGGAAATGGAAGTGAAGACATTGAAGGATTTTGAGGCATTTTCTGGTAACGGAGGAGTAGCTGGAAGAGAAAGATGGCTGACATTATTGTATGTTGGTTGGCCAAGGAGAATGTTTCAGGAAAGGGAGAAAAATGGACGTGGTGGTTACTGGAATGACATCTTGATTTGGAGACAGAGGCTGGGATCCAGTGCATAAACAGAAGCTTTGACCTTAGTATTCCAGGCAGTTTATTCACTGTAACAGGAAGGGGGGAAGTGTCTGTGTGCACAGACATGGGGATGCTGGTAGTGTGTTGATAGGAATTTATGGAAGGTCCTTTATTATTGCTTCTATTTCTTATTGAAGAATGAGAATTAGAGCGGAAGTTTCAAAGCTTAAAGATGAAGACTTTCTCAGATGTTTATCTTAGGGAGTGAATGAATGGTTTTGAGAAATGTAATAGGCTTATGGGGTAGCTCAAGTCCATTGAAGGCTAATGGTTACATGTTTGATTCAGACTGAGGTCTGTTTGACTACAGAGCCTACACTCTTAAATTTAGTAGTTAACATTATATTTTATGATAACATATTACCCATGAAATGTGATTAAACTTAAAAGATAAGACAAGAAGAGACCTGAAGAGGTTATTTTATTTAATTCTCAAGTCTTCAGGCAAGACTAGTACTCTTAATCTATTTATATATTTCCATGAAGGCAAATTTCTTTAGCGCTCTCTTCCTTGGGTATCCCTTTAATTTTGAAATACCCTCTCCCCTTGGTCTTCCATTTTTTGACTTTTGTAAATTATCTAACCTAATCCTCTAGTTCTTATTAATAACCCAGAAGAGCTCATATGCATCTTCATAATAAATAAATAAATAAGTAAATAATATTTACATCTTGTATTAATATATACCTAAGGCTTCTCTGCCTTCCAAATTTCATATTTCTCCCAAATTTTTAGCAATTCATTATTTTTGCCACTGAATATTAGCCAAGTACATCTGAAAAAGCCAAGAATCATGAATGTTTAACCCTTATATTTTTCCTATGATTTTTAAGGAAAAATTGTTTAATAAATAATATTCTGTGAAATCTACTATGGAGGGTTCCTGTTTGATTTCATCTATGTATTCCTACTTTCTTTGCATTTTTGAATTTTAAAATACTTTTTTACATTAAGTTTGGACTCAGAGAATATTTTCCTACTGAAACTATTGTACATAGTGCAGTCTTAGAAATAAGGTCAAACAGCCAAAGCCTGTGAAAAAGTCAGCAACTCATATTAAAAGTACAGTGATCCATAGTTGTTTGCTGTGTGTGTCCATTGCTTAGGTTGAGTACATTTTCTGACTCCTACCATGGCACTTTGGACTTGGCTGAAACAATAAATGTTAACCTCTAAAGTGAGTGTACATCCCAGTATTTTAAATCACATATGAAATTGATTCTATTTGTTATTTTTGTCTCTGCTTTGTCATCAGTAGCTCATTCACTCTAGATTTAGCCATGTTATTCATGTCAGGAGTAAAGAAACATAAAATGTGGGACCATACAGACTTGGATCCCAACACTTACCTGAGAGTATGACTAAAACAATTTGCTGCAATGTCCCCCACTCCTCAGTTTCTTCCTCTATGGAATAAGTACACTGTGTCTTCCTGCTTTGGCAATAACATGCAGATTCAGGCCTTCACCAGAAAGAAGTTAATCCTATCCCCACAGCATATCACAAATCTGCCGAAAGCCCAGAGAATGGTGCCAAGCACTTCTTTCCTGTTTCTCTTGGACCACTTTTAGCCGAGTCTCCTTCAGTTCCTCACTTCAATCTCATCCTACATCTATAAACATCTCTCTCTTGGACCACTTTCAGCCGAGTCTCCTTCAGTTCCTTACTTCAACCTCATCCTACATCTATAAACATTTCTCTCTTGGTCTACTTGTATCTTCTTCTTCTTCTTCTTCTTCTTTTTTACCCACACCTCCCTACAGTCTGGTCATTCTTTGTAGCAGAACCTCTAGAAGAAAAACAATGTATCTCTATAATACGGTGGACTTCACAAAGCATAATTTGTGCATATTTATGCTTAAAGCTACTTTCCTTCCAGAGAAAGTTTGGAGAAAGACACAGGGCATGAACATGCCAGAGAAACATGCTCTACCACTTTGGGAATAATAATGGCCTTCTTGTAAGGATGTTTTGAGGATTAAACAAGATAATATTTGAGAAGTATTTAGCATAGTAACTACTAAACAAAAAATAAGTAGGAATATTGTTACTACTTATCTCTTGAGCAGTAGAATCAGCACAGCTGCACCTGATTTACCCAGAGGGGCCTTCCCACCTAGGAGAGACAATGCGGGGGGGGGGGGTACTGCCTAGAGACTAAATGTTAAGTTGTATTATGAAACTCACTGCTTGTTGACTGGATGAAATAGGTCTCCATGAACATAACTAAAATACCCTTTCCTCATTCCCTTCTAAGAGAGACATTCAAGAGAACAGGCCCTCAAACAGAGTTTCTATTCTCCAATAACAAGTCTTGCAAATGTGAGAGAGGTTCCCAGGTCTTTTTTGCAAAGGCAATTCTCCAAGGGGTTTAGAGGAGAGGGTAAGACCATAGATCTGAGTCCTGGCCTGGCCATTTGCTTGCTATATGATTTTTCAACAAGTCCCTTAATCACTCACACCCCCAATTCCTCATCTGAAAAGTAAAAGTAATAATATGAACTGTTCAGGATTGTCTGAGCAGTGACCAACTGAGGTGTGTCAGCCATGGAGCCCAGTAGTGATGGTCAACGAGTGTTCCCTTTATTCCTCTTCCCCCAAATGTGCTCTTGGTCCAGCATAGGGGTCTTCCTACTGGCACTACTTGGTGGTTCCACTAGCCTGTCAAAGAGGTATACAATTATGTGTTGTGTTCCAGGAACCCTTTATCTATAGTTAGCATTTCCTTATTCAGTTTTGTTTGCTCCTTTGAGTTCCTCTGGTTCCTCTGTATGCTAAGGAGATTTAAGATAGAGTTGGCTACTGGTAGATGGCTGGTATTATAAACATTTTTGTTGCTACTCGACAGACTGTGTAAGAGAACTGGCCCCCTTCCCAAGGAAAACTGAAGAAAAACTATTCAATTTACTATGCAGATGCTTCAAAGTGATTTAGAACAACTACTCCACAGCCCGACTTTCCAAAGAGAAAGTCATGTTTACGACAAGCAAACGCCTGACTCATTTATCCAGAAGATAAAGTGATTCGTTCTCTCCTGGATGGGGAATTCAGTTTCCTTATTTACAAGGAACAAGGTCAGAGCTGAAGATGCTTTCTTCCAAATACAAAGCAAATTTGTGGAGGGTGTATTTCACGGAGAGCCAATGTATAAATTACATAAACTGAGGGGAGAAAAGAATTATAGGGTCTGCAGTTGCTTTCTAGGGTACAAAAGGACATTTGATTTTTTTTTTCTTCTAGCATAATTCAGAAGGAAGTGACACCCCAGGGAGCCAAGATTGGGTTTTCCTGTAGGGCAAGAAAGACATTTTTCTAGGGAAGGAAAGGTAACATGAGGATGTAGGGAAGGTGAGGATGATTTCTTCCACTGAAAATGCTGTACATGAAGCCCAGAGTGCAACCAGGTCCCTTTGATCATTAAGTACCTTTTTGCATGCAAATATATCAATATTTAAGCTTTAGAGTTTTTATGGTGAGATGGCTTGCAGTTGGTATTTGGATTGGAAAAATGTCAAGGAGACTTATCTTAAATCTATTTTTTAATAGGTTGTGTATTAATCACACCATGGGGGTGGATGATGAAGGGAGATGTCACCACTGTACAAAGAGCTGTTTTGTCCAGTTGTTCTTACATAAAGGCAGAAGAGGGATGCCAGAATCTCAGGAAAGTGTAGCTTACTGGGCAACTTCTGTTTTCCAGACCAGGAAAGAGAAAGAGGAGCCAATGACTTCTCCCTTTGGGGTCTACACTAGTCCCTTCTGTTTTTGTTTTTACAGTTTTTGGCCGGGTCTGGGTTTGAACACGCCACCTCTGGCATATGAGGCCATCGCCCTACTCCTTTGAGCCACAGGCGCCACCCATACACTAGTCCCTTGTCATTTGGTGGTTTATATTCCTAGCAGTCATTAGATAAAGATGATTTAGAGTTTGCTATGCTTAGGGTCTTTTTTGTTGGTGCTGTTGTTGCCTGGTAAAATAATTACTGAGGGCTGAAGGTGTGTCCAGCTGTCTTAGTTCTAGAAGAATCCTGAAGTGCCAGTAGAGAGCAGGCAAGCTGTCAGGTTAACAGGAGTCTTTCATGCTCTGAGAACCAAATCTCCTGTCAGCAGAAAACTCAGCAGTCAGAGTGTCAGCAAAAACTAATGACAGCAGCGGGAGCCTTGGACTTTGTGTGTCTAAAGACTGCAGAAAGTTAAGATTTGGAACTAGGTAATTCTTTTGCCCTAATGAAAGGCGAGAAGTCATCTCCTTGTGATATATGGAAATATTCCAGGTGCAAATTGAAGCGCCAGATATGTGATGGTAGGCTCCAAAACTATGAATGCATTATGTTCCTGTATCCATAACTTAGTTTGAACTGTCTCTGAATAGGAGCTGAGAATAGGATTGCCAGGTAAAATAGTGGGTGCTCAGTTTAATCTGTATTTCAGAGAAATAGTAAGTACTTCTGTATAAATGTGTGTCGTGACATATTTGGGACCTACTTACACTAAAAATGACTTGTTCCTCTATCTGAAATTCAAATGGGACCAGGTAGCCTGTGTTATTATTACTTGCTAAATCTAGCACTTCTGGATGAGATGTAGGTAATGTGCTGCAAAAGGAAAAGAACTTTTAGCCACCTCTCTTCTGCCTCCGTTTCTCTGTGTTCTGGGTGTGGGTGAGGAGGGGAAGGTAAGGAAAACCTCAGGACAAATCACCTGTGTTACAAGGTGGCTTGGGAGTGTGAGTGTGGCCTGGAAATGAATGCACAGTCTAGTGGTCATTTTTCTGAGTGGATTCCCAAACTGTGTGTAGACCTCTTTGTAAGCTTTCTGACCTCTCCATGCTTTTTTGTTTCTATAATTATAGAATAAGTATATTCTGATGCAGTCCTCAGCTGAGGCCACGACTCTTGATTTGAAACTATGCTCTAGGAAATTCTTAATTTTTCTTTTTTGTAATCCTCACTGCAGATGGCCCTGCTTCATCTCGTTATATCGTGTCCTGATTCCCACTGGGTCTGAGCCATCGGACCTGGATTTTAATGGGTTATTTAAAGGAGAACTGTCATTTTCTTCGTCTCATATTTTGTAAGGAATATTACGCTAAAATAAATCCCCCCTCACCAACTTCTGTCCCCTTCCCACTTCACATAACAGATCGATTAGTTGGGAAGAGGAACTGAGTTTGCTTGTTTAACCTTGGGCCTAGAGGGTACTTAATCTCTTTTTTTCATCTGTGTTACAAGCTTCCAGGAACCAGCTCTGTCTGCCAGGGAGAAGCTGACTGTTTGGCGTGTAATTTTATTTGAGGGTAGGATGTTAAGAAGCTCCGTGTGTCCCCAGAGCTAAACCTACTATATGCAATTTGTAAAGATGACTTTCTAATCTCTAATTGTCATCTTCATTTGATTTTTAAATGGATTTAAAACTCAGGAGGGCAAGTTATTTATTTGGCATCTAAAACCTGCATGTTATGACACCAAGAGTCTTAAGATGAGAGGAGGTCGGCCCTCATTACAACTGTCCATCCAGCCTCATTTACCCCCCACAATTTGTCCTTAGCTATGTCAGTCCACCCAACTCCTGGTACTCTGACCTTACTAAAATCTGGAGCTATTTAATCTGTTTTCCTCTCTCTGATCTTCAGGGCCCCATGATAATCCCACTTTGAATTCTCACTTCATTTGATGTGCTACACTCTCACATTTCTGGTTTTCTCTTGACTTTGGAGTCATGCAGACCTGAGTTTGAATCTTGCCTCTCCCATTTACCAGCTAAATAATCCAGAATTTAAATTTTATCAGCCTGGGGATAATTATAGGACCAACTTCATAGGGTTGTTTGAAGATCAAACAAGCTAAGTTTTGTGAAGATTGTTCACATAGTAAGTCCTGACAAATTGGTAGCAATTTCCCCCTCTTCTTCTTCTCTCCTGCCTACTAGGATGTCTGAAGCTGTGAGCCTTGATTTTCTGCCTTTTCCATTTATACCATTCAGAAGACTACTGAGCCTCGTAGCTTTACCAGCACATGGTCGGTAGTGCACAGGCCTCTCCACCTAGGCCTTGTCATTGGAGCTTCTGTCATTACGGTTTTGACTATAACTAAGGCATCACTGATACAGTATCCTCCTGTTCGTGATCTGTCCATCTCCAAATTATCATGCCCTTCCAAGTCCCTCATTTCTATCACTGGAACCCCTATTTGCTATTGATCTCTGGCTTCAAAGTTGCTTTCTTTTCTTCCCATAGCTGATCAGTATCACTCCTGACTACTCCTTCTCACAGCTTCAGCCGCCCTTTGTTCCCAGGCCCGGTGCTGATGTTAGCTGAGAAGCGGCTGGCACATTCCCCCCCACCCCCCCCAGCCTCCTCACTGCCGTGCGCCCTTCATGCACTTGGTTTCTCCTTTGTGCTTTTGCTCATGGGGCTCAAGGGACACTTGATGTTCTTTAAGTTAGTCTTTTATTATTTATTGACTTATATTGCTAACTCTCGAAATATCTATATGTCTTTTCAAACTAGGTTATACACTCCTTGAAAACAACCAAACAAAAAAACAGGACATAAACTTCTCAGAATTACTGTTGTTCTAAACACAAGGCTCAGTAAAGGCTTCCTGATGGAATGAGCAGGCTGAATATAGCCCCCTCTGTTGAGAATAAGGAATGGCTTCTTGCTGGGCGTCACGTCCATGCCAGGCTCTTCAGGTGGTGTTGTAGGCGCACTGTGGGCTGACTGCCTCTTCCCTGCTCTTCCCTGTAGCTCTTTCCTGATGTGGCCCTCAGTCCAGGCTTACCTCTTTACCCCCCACACAGACAACACATACATGTGTGCACTCACACATACTTAGCTGGCTATTAAAGTCATAATCTTTCTGTCTCTGTTTTCACCCCAGACCCTAAGACGTCAGGTTCTCCATGGCCAAATGCAATGCTTTACCAGTCACCTATGAAGAGCTAGTACAGGAAGGAGGGAAAATCAGTTCTGTGACCTTTTGCGCAGTAACAATAGGCTGAGGTTGAGATGGGCTGGGTCATCAGGAAGAAAGTTTCTTTGGAGGAAGTAGTTAAAGTGCAGAGGCACGCGTCCCTTCTGCTGGGGGCTGCTTCACTTCACACCCAGTGAGGTGGCTGTTAAGAGGCATCTGTAGAGGACTTGATTTCATGTTCTCTGCCTCATCAAGGGAAAAGAGGGACTGACATGGAGCCTGTGATCAGGAGATTCAAAGCAGCAGGTTGTGGCTGGAGCTGCTTGTCTGGAGGCAAAGGAAAGAAGGGCGATTAAACAGCATCAGGGGTGCCTGTTCCTGACCATAGGACAGAGGTGCAAGTTCCCGTGGATCATTTGTAGGTCACATTGGAGAGCCACCTGCACCAGGTTTAAATGAAAATAGGACACACCCAAAGTACTTTCCAAGATAGGACGATCTTGACAAAAAGAAGGTGGAAGTGTTCTGGTGGATAGAGAAGCTTTCGGGGAGAGGTGAGGGTTCTAATAGACTGATCTAAAGAGGAACATTGCCCATAGGAAGAAAACCGGACATTCCAGTTTCTTCTTCATTTCACACCCAGTGAGGAGGGCTCTCTGCAGCAGCCATACAATCTCCCTAGGAGATTTTGCCAGTGTAGAGGTCATCAAGGTGAGGTCTTGTTGGTATTAACCAAGGCCTGTGTTTCCTTTTCCTCTCTCTCCACCTCATCCAAACCCCAAACAGTCCAGAGGTCAGTGTGGGCAGGAAGGGGAGAGAGAGAAGACAAGGTGGGGAAACAGAGAAACCCACGGAGTTGTTTCTCATGCAATCTCCTCTCCCATTCTTTATCACCAGCAAGGGTCCCGTGATGTAATGACACCCTGGCACTGCCTACTTGGAATTAGCATCAGACACTATAGGCTACAGGCTCGGTGTCACGACTGCCCCACTTTAGCTGCCAGCTACAAATGGGGTTGCCCAGGTTGCCCACATTTTTGCCAGATTGACAATAAATTTGGTGGTCCCCACAGATGCCTTCCTGATAATTTGTTACAATGACTTTAACTCAGGAAAGCATTGCACTTCCTAGTCATGGTTTACTAGTTTGTTATGAAGGCTACATCTCAGGAACAGCCAGATGGAAAAGAAACACAGCACAAGATCTTGGAGGGGGTGGCACCGAGCTTTCATGCACCCTCCAGGGAAACCACCTTCCCAGGAGTCTGGCGTGTTCACTAACTCAAAAGTCCCTCAAATCCCATCATTTAGGGGCTTTTATGTCACTGCACTGGCATGACGGAGTAAACTGTTCACTGCTGTGATTAAACTCAGTCTCTGGTTCCTCTCCCCTACCCAGAGGTGGAGGTGATGCTGCTCAAAGTTCAAATCCTCTAATCAGGGCTTGGGCTCTCTGGTTGAAAGGGGATTATTAAGAATAACCAAAGATGCTCTTATGACTCAGGATATTCCACAGGTTTTAGGAACTCTGTACTAGAAACTAGGGACATAGATACCAAATATATATTTCCTATCATCCCCTCCACCCCCTCCCCCCACCCCCCGCCAACAATACCTGCTTTCCCATAGGCTTCCAGCCTAAAACAGGCCTACAGGAAAGGAGACTCTTTTACTTTAAATAAAACTTAGAGTTTCAATTATCCAGTTAAAATGGACATTTTTATTATTGAAGTGACAATGTTCTTGTGTCCAGAATAACTTTTTCTAATTTTCATTTTTTATTTTATTTTATTTTTTTAAATTAATATAAAGGTACAAATTTTTAGGTTGCAGTGTTCTCACTTCCAGGGTAAAGTTCAAGTTGTAGATGAGCCCTTCATCCAAGGGGTGTGCTGAAAACCCTCAAATTGTGCACATTAGGTGCGATCTAGACAAATGTCCTTCCTCCTCCCTCCAATCACTCTTCCCCTGCCCCTCCCTTCTTCCTCCTCACCCCTCCCCCTTGCTAGACTATTTTTGTGTTTTATTGTTCGTATGAGCATGTAATTGTTTTATATATTGGTTTCATATTGGTATTGAGTACATTAAATTATTTTTCCATTCTTGAGATATTTTACTAAGAAGAATGTGTTTCAACCCCATCCAAGTAAACATAAAGATGGAAAATCTCTATCCTTTCTTATGGTTGAATAGTATTCCATGGTATACATGTTTCTTAGTCCATACATGGGTTGTATCTATGACTTGCCAATTGTGAATTGAGCTGACGTAAACATTCTGGTGCAAATGTCTTTGTGGTAAGATGCTTTTTGTTCTTCTGGGTAGATACCTAGTAATGGAATTGTGGGATCAAATGGAGGTTAGCTTTTAGTTCTTTGAGGATTCTCCATACTTCTTTTCAAAAAGATTGTATTAGTTTGCAGTCCCATCAGCAGTGTAGAAGTGTTCCCTTCTGTCCACATTCCTACCATCTGCAGTTTCGGGACTGTGTGATGTGGGATAATCTTACTGGAGTTAGGTGATATCTCAAGGTGGTTTTAATTTGCATTTCTCTTATGATTAAAGGTGGTGAGCATTTTTTCATGTGTTTCTTGGCCATTCATCTACCATCTTTAGAGAAGTTTCTGTTCAAGTCTCTTGCCCACATAGATATGAGATTGTTTGCTTTTTCTTGTTGTTTAATTTGAGTTCTCATGGATTCTGCTTATCAGGCCTTTGTCAGATTCATAATATGCAAAAATCTTCTCCCATTCTGAAGGCTTTGGTTGTAGTACCCTTAGCAGTGGAGAGAGAAGCTTTGTAGTTTGATCAAATCTCATTTATTTTTGATGTTGCTGCAATTGCCGGGGGTGGGGGAGGCTTCATCACAAAATCATTTTCTAGTCCAGTATTTTTTATGGGTTTTTTTTTCACAGTTTTTTTTTTGGCCGGGGCCAGGTTTGAACCCACCACCTCCAGTATATGGGGCTGGTGCCCTACTGCTTTGAGCCAGAGGCACTGCCCCAATATTTTTTTACTTTTATTAGTAAAAAAGACCTAGAAACAGTGCGCAGCCTACCTGCCGTATTACGGCAGCAGTGGTAAAGAAGAGATCTAGGGAGCAGGTTTGCATGGACAGGAGAAAGGGAAGGAAAATGTTGTTTTCCTGGAGGTCCCTCACTTTCGGTATAACTGTTACATTTTCTGATGCAGTACCTGCAGAAAGGTGTGTGAGTACACGCATGCAGACATGAGTGAATGTGTACAGGCGTGGGTGCATATATGCAGGCATGAGTGCATGAATACAGGTGTGCATGCATGTGTGTAGGCGTGGGTGGGTGTGTGCAGGTGTGGGTGTGTGTGTGCAAGTGTGGGTGCATGTGTGTGCAGGCGTGTGCACGTTGTCTTTTATTTGTTGATGAAAGTTAAAATACCCACGTGTGTGACTCCGTCCACTTTAGCCCTTGGACTGGAAGGATATCTGTGGTCAAACTTCGTAGGTTACCTTGTAGTTAGTAGAACTAAGTTTGTCTACTAACTTTCAGTGCTCTGATAATAAAATTTTCTGTAGAGGTAGACAAGTTTCCCAGGCAGTTGGAAGTGTATTCTGTGTCCAGCCTCTCTTTAAATTACTTCAGTTATGATCAGGGCAAGAATTTCTTCAGGTTTCCACCTCCTTTGTTCTTGCTTCTTTTTCTCTTGCTCTTGGAAGGTGAAAAAAGTTCGCCTGATTTTATTAATCTGCCCACCTACCATGGTGGCAGCATGTTTGAATACTCAAAGGCATGAATCGTCTAAAAAGCATTCTAGGGTTCCAGGGAGTGTAATAGGATTGTGAATTCTTGATGTTTCTGTGACCAGAATGAATAAACCGTATGTGTGCACTGAACAAATGAAACTCTCTGCTTCCTCTGCAGGTGATTCAGGCTTGCCATTCTTGTCCGAAAGCAATCGAAGTGGTAGTCAATGCCTATGAACACATCAGGTGGAACGTGAAGTGGAGAAGAGCCGTCCCTGACGATGACTTGGAGGTAAGTAATGGAAATCACTTCCTGGGGTTTTCATTATCGAGTATTCCCAGACTGCAACAGAACTGAAGACAATTCTAATTAAAACATTTGGTTTCTCTTGTGCGGGTGTGTATTAGTTCATCTACTGGCTTCATATTAGTGATGAATACATTGTAAACTTGCTTTGAATTTTCTTGTGTCATTCAAGAGGAGGAGGGAGGGAGAAGAGGAGGGGGGATTGGTGTGCACCCACCTAATGGGCACCAGGTAAGGGTAGATGGCACACCTCCTAGGTGAGTGGCACAGCTACAATAGGGACCTTACCTTACCTAACAAATGCAAACAGTATAACCGAATCATTTGTGCCCTCACATTAATCTGAAAAAAAAAAAAAAGTTTGGTTTTGAGAATGCCTTTAAAACCCACTTAAATACAATGAGACAAAGAATTATAAAATGCGGGTGCAAGAGCAAATAGTTCCATCAAATAGATGACACTAGGAAGTATCTTAGGAAATTTCTACGTTTGAGGGCAAGTTGGATAAATATATAAAGATGGCACTTTTACTTTCTTCCCATCAATTCACTGAATTAAATGGTAATATCTGGGATTGCTCGTACAACATATTTTACTAGAAGATTAAAGTGTTCTGTGTGGATAATTTTATTCACTTTTAAATACCTTGAAGGGATTACTAGGCGGGGAACAATATTAAAAATCCTATCTTGGGTCATACATAAAGCTACTGGCAGAGATAAGTCCTCACTGTGGACTTTGGGACTTTGGTGCTTTTATAAACCAGGCTTTCCTGCTGAGCACCCTGTTCTTGGTTTCAGAAGTCACAGGCTGTCTCCACCACACGGAGAGGTATCAGGCAGAATGCGAAGGTCACTGGGCACCATGCCTTAGGTGAAACCTTATTCTGCTACTTATTAGCCATGTTACCTTTAAAAGTTGCTTCACTTGACTGAGCTTCATTAATCCATTAAATATCTGAATAAAAGGGTCACACCGGGCACAGAAAGGGCATACCATACTATGTATTCCAATGTAAAGTTGCTATTTTAGTTTAGACTGGTCCAGGGAATTCACACAAGTATATTGTACGTCATTTCTTGGGTTCTGGGGGTAGAGTATTTAGTTTAGACTGGTCCAGGCAATTCACACAAGTATATTGTAC
>NW_003852400.1:22932224-22961993 GCF_000181295.1 Otolemur garnettii
CAATTCACACAAGTATATTGTACGTCATTTCTTGGGTTCTGGGGGTAGAGTATTTAGTTTAGACTGGTCCAGGCAATTCACACAAGTATATTGTATGTCATTTCTTGGGTTCTGGGGGTAGAGTATTTAGTTTAGACTGGTCCAGGCAATTCACACAAGTGTGTTGTACGTCATTTCCTGGGTTCTGGGGGTAGAGTATTTAGTTTAGACTGGTCCAGGCAATTCACACAAGTGTGTTGTACATCATTTCCTGAATTCTGGGGATAGAGCAGTATTTCCCTTCTTTTCTCTTTTGTATAACCCCCTCCCCAGCACTCCCATTTCAATTTCCTGTGTAATTTCATCTCCCATCAGAGACCCTAGAAATCTGCCATTGTGTGTCAAGTAGGGGCTAAATGCATCATTGTTGATTTTTATTGATGTAAACTAACTTTAACCTGTTTTGCCTTTCTTTTTAGAGATACTGGGATTTTTACCACTCTCTGTTCACTGTGTGCTGTAACTCTCCAAGGACTCTCATGCATTTATCGAGATGTGCCATTAGAAGAGCGTTACACAGCAGATGCCACAGAGCAATTCCTTTGCTTTCTCTCCCATTGTCATTGAAAAAGTACTTGCTTTTAGAGCCAGAGGGAATCATTTATTAAGCCTTATGAGACAGCAGTTCCCAATCCTAGATATTTAAGTGAACTCGCTGGGTAGACACAGTTTGCATAAATAAAATGGTACTTGGGTTGATTATAACACTTCAGGGATTTCAAAACACTTTACAAACACCATGTCATTAATCCTAGGGTATCATGGTGAGTGGAAACAAACAAGGAGTGAAGTTAAGGAATTTTCAAAGACAAGAGTGTACCCAGAAGGAACTGTGGTCTAAGAGTGATAACTAATACATACCTAGATAGTGTTCTTTAGGTACCTGATATATTTTTGTAATCGTTTCATATATTATCTCATTGGAAATGGGACCCAGGTTTTCTGACAACCAATCTCATTCTATACCTTCTCAGCAGTACGTTTACATTACCATTCATTTAGCAACAGAGCAGGCTTTGTGATTACCCTCAAACTTGGTGTCTTCCCTGTCCCTGCTCCTGCCCTGCCATTACCACTTAGCTGTAATTACTGTCCTCACTAATTTTGCAAACTCCAATTCCCTAAACCATACCCCTCAACCTATTTGACTGAAGAAAGCACGTTAGCATAGTCAAAGCAAAGAGATCATTGAGTCTAATTAGAAATGAAAAAGGAAGACCAGTCCACGTAATAGTCAAGAGTAGACATTTTAACATACACATTGAGCCAGAGACCGGAGGTGCAAGTGGGTGGCATGTGACTCCTGCCCTCCAGGGTCTTCCCACTCAGCACAGGATCCGGACACACAGGCGGGAGACTGCAATCTAGAGTACCGGGGCCAGAGTACAGGTGCCAACTCATGCATAGTGCTTGCCTTTCAAAGCTGTGTTTCTGACATGAAATGCATTTTTTTTTTCTTTTCAGCGTGAAGATGAAGAGTGAAGGGATTGGGTAAAGGAAAATGATCTCCTATTTTTGTTAGGATAAATGTACTTAAGGTTCTCTGAACATCTAGACATTGTTTCACTTCAGTACCCTTTCTGTTTACTGCTGTCCCAGACTCCCTGAGAAAAATATTACACACTTAGAGGCTCCCATGAATATACCAAGGAAGGTTAGGAAAATGGGCAAAACAAAGTGTGCGAAGCTGATTAGTTTGGTCTTTCTATGGAACAGACCCACGTTTCAGAGTGTTTTAGCTAAAAGATAAGGGACACTTTGCTAGTGATGGTTGGCTACAGAAAATAAACAGAAAGACTCTTTAAAAACATGCCAGTTGGAGGAACTTGGAAAGATAAGTGTATTAATCAGGCTCGCTAGTTAGTGGCTTAGAGAGAGAGAAATATAGGTGATTAACTTTTAGGCTTCATGGTTTATAAGGCCAAACTTGCTTCATTTTTTAATTTTTTAATTTTTTTGTTCTTGCTGATCACTGTTAGCCTAGCGACCTCTTAGCATGGCTTTTTAGAGGTTAATGCAAAAATAATTAAGTGCAAACACATCACTATTTGCCAGTTGCAAGCGGGTTTCTTTGTTTGTGTTGTTCTCCACCATACTTAACTTTGGATGCTTGAGTAGAGATGATGCTTAAATATTCCACTAGGCTGCTGCCTAGACTGTGCTTCTAAACGGGGATGTTCTTACTCCTAGGGCCATATAGGAAACATCATAGGTGGATACAATAATCTTTTTGTAGTATTGCTTTTACTCTGATGTTTTTTGGGGGAAATACTTCATGCTAAAATAGATCTCTATCATGGAACAGAATGCTGAATTTGTATGATTATTCATGTGAAGCTCCATCCTTAAAAACAACGGTTTGCTCTGTAGCTAGTGGTAGGAGAACACAGCCTGGAACCCTCGGAGGGGGCTTCCTGCCTCACACCTTCGGGAATGTGCAGGCGGAAAAGTTTGTAAGGCCTTGACTTGGGGCAAGTACAGCCGACGCTGAGAACAAAGAGAGGTGATGTTCTTCGCGCAGGGAAGTAAAAACTTTTCTCAGCCGGCTTTCTTGTCCTTAAACAGGTGTGTTAACCTAGCATGAGATCCATGGCTACTTGTTTTGAGCTGTGTATTTGTGGATTTAAAGTGATTTTTCCTCCGCTTTCAACTTGTATTTAGCGAACTTCAATAAAGCTCTTCTGCTGCCTTTCATCTTCGTGAGTCACGTATTTTTTTCCTAACCCGACTTTGACTTTTGAGCAGGAACACTGAAGAACTCTCCACGTCTCATTGCTTTCTCCAACATTTAGAAAGAAACAGAGAATGAGAAATTGTGTCCGTCAGGAAATAATGTTCTCAAAAGAATGTAAAGGGGAAATGGGAAACACGGGTACAATCAGGCAATTTCTATAGGAACAGAAGCGTTTTAATGATAATAGAGAAATTGTACCGAATCATTCACTTCCACATCTCGCTCTGTCTGTCATCCTGCGGTTTTTCATTTCCCTTCATTCTCACTGTCCCCTAAACCGTAGGCAAAGCCACAGAGGAAATTGTATCCTCATGATGGCTTTGTTACTTTCTGGGAGGACTTTCTGTAAATAGCCATCTACTGTCCTGAAGAAAAAGCAATTTCTCTTCTGTAAGTTACGTGAGAGGAACAATCTTTGATAAGAGGGAAAGACCACCCATCTACTTTTCTCTCCATCTTCGGAACCAGACACTCTCGTGTCCTATTTTTTAATCAGTGAGTGTTACATCTTTACTTTGTCCTTTCATTCTAAACTCAGTGGGTTCTGATAAAAACACAGTAGTGGAATGATGATTGCAGGGATCAGAAAAGTAACAAACCATTTGTAGTGGGTTATCAATGTTGGAAAGACAGCTGAGTCTTATATTTTTATTACTCATCTGATTGTGAAGAACGCACAAAGTTCTAAGTTGGTCTGCTTTCAAAACTTTTAAAAAGGAATCCAACTATTCACCAATTTTTCTTTTTTTTAAACACAAGCACCATAACTAGTATCTGGAAGGAATTCCTACTGGCTTTCTTTAGGAGAAGTAGAGGCATTATAGTTAGGCAGAAGTTTGGTTCTGGTGTTTTTTCCCTGGGTTCATATCTTGGCTACCCCCTTTACCCACAATTTAGAAAAAACGGTACACCTTCTCCATGCCTCAGTTTCCTCATTTGTAAAAGAGGAATGACAATGGTACCGACTTCATAGGACTTTCAGAGGATTGTTTTGAGGGTTGTAGTAAAGCACACAGAACGGACCATGGGACTCAGGAAGCATTTAATTATTATCATCTTAATCACTATAATTTAGAGAGAGCTTTCTACCAGGGCGGTCATGTATCCTTAGAGTGAAGCAATTGCTGTAGGTGACACACGGTAGCTTTCGGTTCACTTTGAGCACTACTGGGTAAGCTCCTACTATGTGCCAGGTACCTTGGTGACAGCTGGGAACCAATGGGAGAATGAGACCAATAGGTTTCTGACCTCTGGCTTTTTTGAGGTGGGGAGAAGAGATGGAAGTGACATTGGTAATTACCAGACAAGCTAATCGATTCATTTTGGACAATCTGTTTTTCTGTAAGTAGGTTTATCAGGGATATAAAAATTCCTTTTATTATTTTGTGAAAGGCTGTGAAGGGCCAGGAAAATTATCATGTGGACTGAGCTGGTGGCTCAGCTGTTTCCATCTTCCACAAGGCAAAGAGTAGGGGGAGATGCACGTTGTAGCAGAGTGTAGATTAGCAATGAGAGTTCCAGCCGTGAGGGAGAGTGGGAGAATTTCATTCATTTCTTCTTTCACTTGGAGGAATCTGGTATTAGTACACATGCAGTTCTATGTTGAATGTGGAAGAATGAACGGGGATGTTGTCGCCGAATCATTTTAAGATCTACCTTGGGTAGCTTAAGATTTTTATTTGTTTTTACTTAGAAATAGGAATAAAAAGTATACAATGTTTTTAAAAAATTAGATACTATCTAACTGAGCTATGTTTCTTCTGACAGCCTGATGTGAAACAGTTGATTAGAAATAATTTTTGATGCTATTGGACTCTAGGATCAGAAAAAAATAAAAATAAAAATAATTTTCAAAACCTGCATTTCAGTGATCACTTGCCTTATTCATGTGTTTGCCTTATTCATTGGTTATTGCCACCAATAAGAAACAATGCATTGAATACCCAGTAACATCCCCCCCAAACAGATGCCTTTTGTTTTCCTCTCCCTTTTTTTTAAGCAACTATAAGTGGTTGAGGTATGCTTAAATTTCTTTTCTTTTCTTTTCTTTTTTTAAAAATTAAATGATAGCTGTGTACATTAATGCAATACAGTGTGGTGTTTTCATATATAATTTGAAATATTTTCATCAAACTGCTTAACATAGCCTTCATGTCATTTTCTTAATTATTGTGTTAAGACGTTTATATTCTACTCTTAGAAAGATTCACTTGTACCCTTGTAAGATAAACCATAGAAGTGATCCCTCCAATCACCCTCCCTCCACCCATGCACCTCCCTCCCCTCCCATATCCCTCCCCCTCCCTATATTCTTAGGCTATAATTAGGTTATAGCTTTCATATGAAAGCTATAAATTAGTTTAATAATAGGGCTGTGTACATTGGATACCTTTTCTTCCATTCTTGTGATACTTTGCTAAGAAGAACATTTTCCAGCTCCATCCATATAAACATGAAGGAGGTAAAGCCTCCCTCTTTCTTTATGGCTGCATAGTATTCCATGGTGTACACATACCACAGTTTGTTGATCCATTCGTGGATCAATGGGCACTTGGGCTTCTTCCATGACCTGGCAATTATGAATTGGGCTGCAATAAACATTCTGATACAAATATCTTTGTTATAGGCTCAGCGCCTGTAGCTCAAGTGGCTAAGGCGCCAGCCACATACACCCAAGGTAGTGGGTTCAAATCCAGCCAGGGCCTGCCAAACAATGATGGCTGCAACCAAAAAATGGCCAGGCATTGTCGCAGGTGCTTGTGGTCCCAGCTACTTGGGAGGCTGAGGCAGGACACGCTCTTAAGTCCAGGAGTTGGAGGTTGCTATGAACTGTGATGCCACAGCACTCTACCCAGGAAGACAGTTTGAGGCTCCTGTCTCAAAACAAAACAAAAATACAAATATCTTTGTTGTAATGTGATTTTTGGTGTTCTGGATATATACCTAATAAAGGAATTGTAGGATCAAATGGCAGGTCATCTGAGTGTTCTCCAGACATCTTTCCAAAAGGAATGTATTAGTTTGCATTCCCACCAGCAGTGTAGAAGTGTTCCCTTTTCTACACATCCACGCCAGCATCTCTGGTTTTAAATTTCTTCTTTACTGTTTTTCTCAGATAGAGGTATGCTTGTTGATATTGGATAACAAGTATGCAAATACAGTAGAACCGCCATAGCTGACCACCTCCCTACACTGACCACCTCCTTATGTTGACCTAATTTTCATAGGCCAGACATGCACCACATGTACCTATCAGTATAGTTGGCCTAGTTCCTTATGTTGACCAATTTGTAACAATCCCTTGGGTGTTCAACTCACAGAGGTTCTACTGTATGTGCTAACCTAGGTAGAGAAATAAAATAGTCACTTTATATTTTCTAAGTTAAAGACATCCTGGTTTAGTTTTTAATGCTTATCAAGCAGAAAGAATCAGTGCAACAGAACTGTCATCCCAGGGCGTAGAGGCAATCTCAGATATAGAAGATAGAGACTGGGGCAGCCCCCTAGCTCAGTGGGTAGGGTGCCAGCCATATACACTGAGGCTGGCGGGTGCGAATCTTGCCTGGGCCAGCTAAAACAACAATGAGAACTGCAACAACAAAAAAATAGCCTGGCCTTATGGTGGGTGCCTGTAATTCTAGCTACTTGGGAGGCTGAGGCAGGAGAATTGCTTGCCCAGGAGTTTGAGTTTGCTGTGAGCTGTGACACAAAGGCATTCTACCCAGGGCAATAGTTTGAGACACTCTGCTCCCTCCCACCCCCCACCCCCCAGAAGAAGATAGAGACTGGAAGCCTTCTTCCCGGGGCTTGATGGCTCACGCTTGTAATCCCAGCACTCTGGGAGGCTGCGGTGGGTGGATTGCGTGAGCTCACAGGTTCGATACCAGCTGAGCAAGAGCAAGACTCCGTCTCCAAAAATAGCTGGATCTTGTGGCAGGTGCCTGTAGTCTCAGCTACTGAGGAGGCTGAGGCAAGAGAATCGCTTGAGCCCAAGAGTTGGAGGTTACTGTGAGCTATGATGCTATGGCACTCTACTGAGGGTGACAAAGTGAGACTCTGTCTCAAAAAAAAAAAAAAAAAGGATGCAAGAGTCCAGACATTGTCTGCTTAGAGCACAGGGGAAAACACTCCCTCCGTGCTCTACTCGAGATTTGGTGTAACCTGACAGTATTTGATCAGCATTTGATTGACAAGCAGAGGAAACCAATGGAGATTACAATCGATTGAATTCAGGAAGGAAGACAGGAACTGCCTGTTTTCTGCACATTCATCCTCTCTGCCCTGCTCTGGGTCTTGGCAGGATGACTTCCACAGACGGCACCTATCATATTCCTGCCCCGGCTTCCTAGAGCTTCAGTGCACGGGAAGATCAGTGGGAGATCTGAGTCCCCCCACCCCATGGGCTCTCTCTGTTGGGCCTCTTCCTGTTCTGAATTCCTTCACAGACCCGACCGCGCCTCCTGCTGGGAGTCCTCTCCTAACCCTCTGTTCTCCTGGTTAGTGCCTGCTTCCTCCACTCACTCCTCCGGTCTGGAGCTAGCCGGGGCTTTCATTCAGTTGCCTCAGTCCAGCATCGTTCCTTCTGAGCTTTCCCTGTGCTGCCTACACTTCTGTCAGTACCTCTTGATTCCATTCTCTCCAGTCACCCCTACAGGTGTGCCTTCCAGTTACTTCCTCTGGGATCAGACAGATGCACAAAGACACGCAGCACTGACAGTCAATGAGAGCCACTGGTGGTTCCCATGGTAAGTGTGACTGGAGTTGAGGGCAGACAGACTGTGGACCAGGGAAGGCAGAATGCAGGCAGGTGGAGTTGATCTGTGATCTGAATAAGGATGGGGTTTGCATAATAGTTTGGATGAGAGTAAGTCAGGGGTGGCAGTAGCATTTAAAATGAGTTAGTAGCCCCAACAAAGGGTTAGAGCTAGAATATACAATTAGCATTCATCATCACCAATTAGCCCAACATGATGGACGTAGACAATGAACATATGTTGTACGTGCAGAGTAAAGGATGAGGTTGGAAGGGCTGAGTGGGAGTAAATTATGAAATGTCTTAAATAGCAGGGAAGCACCACAGAGAATCAATGTGTGTAATTACCATCATAATTATACTTTTCCAACCCTATAACTTTTATAGCAATAATAATTATGATACAACTATGTAATATTTATAGCGTATTTTATCTTTTCATAGCATCTTTACAATATTTGACCATTACCCTCAACTCTTCTTCCATGCCAAAAAAAAGGTACAATTCCAAAGCTTTAGATTTGAAAAAATATGTAAACGTGACATTAATTAACCTTTTTTTTCACATGTAAAACACTCCAATTACATGGAAAGATTTAACCTTGACCACGTTTTTTCAAAATAAAAATCTAAAGAATTTTTTATTGCATTGAAAAAAAATCTTTTCTTCCAGGGCTTCTGAGAATGGCAGAACGCAGGCAAAATTTGGAGATGGAGGACTGCTTATACTTCTCAAC
This sequence comes from Otolemur garnettii, assembly GCF_000181295.1. Taxonomy (NCBI): domain Eukaryota; kingdom Metazoa; phylum Chordata; class Mammalia; order Primates; family Galagidae; genus Otolemur; species Otolemur garnettii. Next base: position 22,940,488 of record NW_003852400.1, read on the forward strand.
ATGGCAGTGTGCAAGTGATAAATTATTGATGGAAATACTGACACAATTGCAGTTGATCAGGGCCCCCAGGATTCCCAATACTGCTGAAGTCAGATGGACAGGGGAAGACTTCTTAGGATGATGCATCAGGGAAAGCTTAGACATCAGCAAATTGTTTCTAAGTAACGCCTGGCTAATTTTATGGTAAAGGGGCAAAGAATCTGAGAAGAGTTGACTCTTCTGTGTTAGCACTGCAGTATGCCATGAGGAAAGAAGTGTGGACTTTGGAACTCAATAGCTTGAGTTATAATCTTGCCTGTGTCTTTTAGTATCTATGTGAACTTGGACCAGTTTCTTAACTTGGGTGTCAATTTCGGTACTTGGACAGTGGAGATTAAACCCCTGACATACAGGGATCTCTTTGGGAGTTAAATGAAATGACATGTGTAAGGCATATAACACAGCATCCCGTGTGTAGTATTTGAAGCCCAGTAAAGGCTCGGATAGTACGTCGTGCTCCTGTTATGTGGGGATTACATAGCGTATGTTGAAGGACATAGCAGAGTTCCTGTTAATATTTGTGTGCACAGGCCAAAGATCTGGATTTTGTGTTTTTTTGCATTTTAACCGCAGTAATGTTCCTGTGGTGCAAATCCACTCTCTGAAGCAAACTGTTTCAAGCCAATGTATTAAAGTTTCTCTTTTTCTGGCAGCTTGGCCTGAAGGAGGCACTGTAGGAGAACTTTCTCCCTGCTATGACTCAAACCATGGGAATTACTGGCAGCTGTCATTTCTAAAATCCATTTTAGAATTTGTACCATATGAAAAGAAAGAAAATTAAAAAGGAAAACTCAGGAAAGGAAAATTAGCATTTGATAGTAACTTTATTCTGGTTTCAAACAAATCTGCTCTCCCCTTCATGGAAAAGAGGGCTGTGTATCAGGAAGAGAGACCTTTAGAACCACAGGTTTCTATCCTGTGCTTAGGTAATCTGGAATGAAAAACAACATTGCAGTTAGGTTTTCTCCGAAGCCCTGAAGCAAGTTTCCTTCGGAATTCCGTTCATTTAATTGCCCTTTGTTCTTTTCTTCCTGCCTTTTCCCCCTTTGTCTTTCTTTCTCCCCCTTGTTCCCTTCCCTTCTTGTTTTTTATCCTCATTCCAGCTGTTCTTTGCCTCTTCATAGCTAGGATCTTGAGGTGAACAATGTATGGGATGAGTTGAGATATACTTGGGGATGATCAACAACTGACAGGAATAGCATCGTCTGCAAAATTCAGATACATTGGGTGTGCAGAAGCTGGGGGGTTCGGGGCTTCTTTCTTCCCTTTCCGTTCTTTGATTCTTTGTTCCCTTTCTGAAAGCCACAATTATGAAAGGCTTTGTTTTCTTTCTAGTAATAGATTACAGATGAGAGATCAGGGACATGGTAAGAAGCAAGAACTGCCAAAGAGGCGATATGAAAAGCCTCCCAAAGGAGGCATGCATGTTGCTGTTCACCCCAGACAATTTCTGAGAAGAGCCCCAATCATACCATCTGGCTACAGGTGTCCCCCCGATTGCCGCGCACAGTTGGACAATGCCACCAGTGTGGTCACAGAGGTGCTCCCTTTCAGAAAAGCACAAAAGAATTACTTCCCGAGATAACACAGCAGAGCAGTTAACTGTACACATCAACAAGTAGAGCCAGACATTGTGGAGTTTGAATTCCTCTCTTTTACTTACTACAAGCAGAGGCTCAGTTTCCACCTTTGTGACTAGAGGTAACTGTTTAGTACAGTGCCAGGCACATGGTTAACAGTTAATACATTTTCACTATTATTTTTTTTTTTGAGACAGAGCCTCAAGCTGTCCTCCTGGGTAGAGTGCTGTGGCATTACAGCTCACAGCAACCTCCAACTCCTGGGCTCAAGCGAGTCTCCTGCCTCCGCCTCCCAAGTAGCTAGGACCACAGGCGCCTGCCACAGCGCCCGGCCATTTTTTGGTTGCAGCCGTCATTGTTGTTTGGCAGGTCCGGGCTGGGGATTCGAACCTGCCACCTTAGGTGTACGTGGCTGGTGCCTTAGCTGGTTGAGCTATAGGCGCCGAGCCCATTTTCACTATTATTAAAATCTCATCCTGCTTGAATTCTGGATTTCTATAAGTGACGGACTTGTAGAACCCCCTTCCACCTAGCAAACGTATGTGAGCGGCATGTACAGATGGATCTGTTCAATGACATCCCATCCGCAGGTGTTGCATCCCACAGGAGGAAACCTGCCCATTTGTAGACACTGGCCACATCTAAAGACATCAGGATAGGCCCTCTCGTGATGTGTTGATATTCGAGTTGGTTTTCATTAGTCCTTAGGTATTTTTTTTCTGTGTTGGCACAGGGTTGACTCATGCACTGAACATGGGCTGTGCCTGTATCCATAGCTTCCTGTTCTGACTTAGGTATTATCTGGAGCTTAAATTTGAGCCCTTCTGAGATGGCAAAAGTGTGGCATGGTATTTCCTACACGGTATTTCCAATGCCAGGCAGTACTAACCAATCCTCACGTTCTCTCCTTTTGAACCCAGACAGCCTTGGCACTCTGCTCCATAGTGTCTAGACTGCCACTGCCCCTGCCTGGAGTTGAGGGCAAGAGGGAATATATTCGTCATCCCTTGATTGTATTCTTAATTCTCCCACAGGCTCCTGGACGGGAAGTATGTAAACGAAAAGCTGGAAGGAATTAGAAGGCAGGTGATGACCATTGGCACAGGGTTTTGCTTTTTGTCTGTTGGGTGTTTCTCGTGAGGAGGAGCATAGAATTTTGACATTTATTCAACAAATATTTATTAAGCTGGACCCTGAATCTGCTGTAGATTTTGGACATTGTGTCTGCACAATGCCAGGGAAAGCCCTGGCTCTGATGGGGCGCTGCTGAGCCCAGGGGCTCTCACCCTGCACTGCACATTAGAACTCCTGAGGGGTTTTAAAAAATATCAGGACCCACCTCCCATCTCCCTTTTTAAAAGCTTTAATAAGCTAATTATTAATAGGTTTGTAGGCATCTATCTGCCTGCTTTTCTATCTCCCCTACTAGGCTATAGCTTCCTTAAAGGAAGGAACTGTTATCTCTGCAGTTTGTATGTATTTCATTTTTAAATTAATTATTATTGTTATTATTTCTGAGATAGGATCCCACTCTATTGCTTGTGGTAGAGTGAAGTGGCCTTATCACAGCTCATGGCAACTTCAAACTCCTGGGCTCAAGTGATCCTCTTGCCTCAGCCTCCCAAGTAGCTGGGACTACAGGTTTGAGTCACCATACCTGGCTAAGTTTTCCATTGTTTTTGTAGAGATGATGTCTTGCCATTTTGCTCAGGTTGGTCTCAAACTCCCGACTCCCGAGGTCAAGAGATCCTTCCCTACTGTTGACCTCCCAAAGTGTTAGGATCACAGGCTGGAGTTTTTGTGTGTGTGTGTGTAACTTAAGATAAAATGTACACGCATCAAAATACATAGCCTTTAAATATAATTATAAAAAATAATTGGCTGAATAATAAAATAATAAAATTAATAAAATAATAAAAATAAAAAGCTGAATATAAAAAAATTAGCTGAATTTTTGCAAATGTGTGCACCTTTGTAATCAACACCCCCATCAAGACAAAGAACACATTTCTTACCCCCAAATGTTTTCTTCTTGCTTCTTCCCGTAAATCCCCATCTCTCCTAAACAACCTCTGTACTGTTTCTCCCACCAAAGGTTAGTTTTCCGTGTTCTTGACCTTCAGAGAAATAGAACTGCACAGAATTTACTCTTCTGTGTTTGGCTTCTTTCTCTTAACATACAATTTTGACAAGTCATCTGTTTTTACATATGCTAGTACTTGATACTTCTTTATTGCTCAGTAGTATGAATATTCCTTCCTCCTAGTGGTGAACAGTTGGATTATTTCCAGTTTGGGGGAAAAATGGGTGTGATGGCTGATTTTACGTGTTAACTTGGCCAGGATATAGTATCTAGATATTTGGTCAAATGTGTCTAGCTGGTGTAAAATTACTTTTAAAAATATTACTAACATTTAAATTCACAGACTTTGAGTAAAGCAGACTACCCTCCATAATATGGGGGTGAGCTTCATCCAATTAGTTGAATACCTTAAGATAAAACACTGAGGAAGAAGGGTTTCTGCTTCTAGACTGTCTTCTGCTTCTTCACTGAAACACTCACTCTTCCCTTGATCTCCAACCTGCCAATTTGCTCTGAGGATTTGAGATTTTCCAGCTCCTATCTCTTTTTAATGTTTAAATTTATTGTAGAGATGGGAGAGGGTCTCACTATGTGGTCAGGCTACTGAACCTCTGGTCTCAAGCATTTCTCCTGCCTTGGTTTCCCAAACTGCTGAGAGCCAACATGCCCAACTATGAGCCAATTTCTTAAAATCTCTCTATTTATGTATATATATGTGTGTGTATTTTATTTTATTTTATTTTTTTGAGACAGATTTTCACTTTGTCACCCTGGGTAGAGTGCTCTGGCATCATAGCTTACAGCAACTTCAAACTCTTGGGCTCAAGAGATTCTCTTGCCTCAGCCTCCCGAGTAGCTGAGACTATAGTCACCTGCTACAAGGCCTGGCTAGTTTTTAGAGATCAGGTCTCGCTCTTGCTCAGGCTGGCCTCAAACACCTGAACTTAAGCAATCCACCCACCTCAGCTTCCCAGAGTGCTAGGATTATAGGTGTGAGCCACTGTGCCCAGCCAGCTGTGTGTGTATTCTATACCTATGTGTGTACATACACACACGCACACACACACACATGTTTATAGTCTATTTTAAATTGCACATGAACCTTCTGGACGCCCTGTATAATACATATATACACACACAGCACAGTGGTTCTATTTCTCTGGAGAATCCTGAACGGTAAAGTGGAACAGCATGCTATAAACTTTCTTGATGAAATATTTTTGTGGACACCTTTCCACTTCCTTTGGGTATATGCCTAGAAGTGCAACCTGAAGTTAGTCACTTTAACTTTATGTGAAATCGCTGAACTATTTTTTAAACAATTGTACATTTTCCACATCCACCAGCAATGCATGAACGTTCTGGTTGCTGCCATTCCTGTCACTAGTTGATGATAAAAGTCTAATTTTACCCATTTTGATGGGTGAGTAATGATAAATCTCTGTAGTTTTAATTTGCATGCCTCTGAGGACTAATGACATTAAACAACTTTAGTCCTGCCTAAGGAATAATGACGTTAAACAGCTCTTCACTTGATTATTCACTATTGGTCTATCTTCTTTGGTGAACCGTCTATTGGAATCACTTGTAATTTGTTCCCTTTGAACCTCAAATCCTAGCAATTAGTAGTCACTCAATGTATAATATTGAATGAATGAAGGTTGTATGATCTATCATAGTGATTATTCCAACATTATTAGTGTTTGTCTAGTTATTTATAATGCATGTAAGGTACTCAGCAATAATGCTTAACACATGGTCAATGCCCAATAGTTGGCAGCTGGTAGTGTCATTCCTATTTTTGTATGTGAGGAAATGAAGATTGGATAACTTATGCGGCTTGATCAAGATCTAGTTGCTGTCAAAATTGCTGGGTTTCTCAAAGTCTGTATTTCATATTTAGATTTTATTTTGTTATTATTAGTTTGACCAATTAGATATTGATTCAGCATTAAATAGTGCTACTTTATTCACTTTTTAAACTCTTATTGATAGCAAATCTAATTTGAAAAATACAATAGTACTAATTATTTACATGTTTTAACTCATTTAATTGTCAATACAATCCTGTGTGTAATGTCCTATTATTTTGATTTTATAAACACCTAAATTGCACTGCAGAGGGGTTATGCAATTGCCCAAGATCACACATCTGGCTAGAGGTACAGGCAAGATTCAAACTCAATCACTTCCATACCAATGTCTATGCATTTTTCTTTATTTTAAAACCATTTTACTGTATTATCTCTTACAACAAATTAATCTTGGGCATATTGATTTTAAGGGGTTTGTGAGATAGCAGGATGGAAATGTCCAGGGAAGCTATGATGCTTGGAAAATAGTTACAGGAGGATAGGGAGGTATAGAAAGACCACTTACTCAGTAACTATAGTGGGAGACCATATTAAGATAGGGGGTAGACATTGTGCTGGGTATTTTGGAGAGTGGAGAAATTCTACTAGTTTTGATTTCAGAAAGTTCTATGGTAGATTCTATTTTTTATTTATTTATTTTTTGGACCTCCTTTGTCCTCAAGAACGGGTCTGTAATAATAAAATTTTATGATCTTCCACAGTCTGTCCTTAAGAAACTCTATAATATTTTGGCTGCCATTTGCTTTTAGAATCCAAAACACATAGACAAACAAGTAACTCCCCACTTCCCACAGGCAATAGCTGTACTATTTCCATCACCATAGTTAGTTTTACTTCTTGGACTTCACAGAAATAGAATTTTATATAGCCCGTAATTCCTATAGGACTAGGAGCTCACCAGAATTTCTAATGGCCCCCTTTCTGTTTGCTGGACCCCCCAGTATCTTCCTGAGGGGCCTCTCAGGCAAGGCTGACTAATTCTTCCTTCTGCTCAGATTACACTCACTTGAAAAGGAGTATGGGGAGCAGGGAGTGAGTCAGTACCTCCAAGCTGGCAGGACAGAGGAGCACCGTGTTAATCTGTGTTATCTTAGCTCCCTCGGGGTGAGTAGTCATTCCTGCCAGATCTCACGGGGGAAACAGGTGCAAGTTTCCAAAGGAGGGCTTTGTGACCATACTAGGACGTCAGCTGAAACGCAATCTATATTTATTCCTTGTAACAAAATATTTTTTGGACCATGGTTTGCAGGAACATTCAGGTTCCCTAAAAATTTATCTCTGCCTTGATTATGGAAACACCAGCCATGTGCCCAACCTGGATTCAGGGACTAGCCCAGCTTCTGAGGGCTTGTATAGCAGGTCTGAAGCCAAAGACTTCCTCCTGACACTTCAGAGATGGTATGTGACGCAAGTCTACTGAGCCAAGCCCTGCCTACTGGGCTGCACACATAAACATGTTTTTGAAACCCTTTATACACTCAGTAGGGAACACACTGTTCCCTCTGGGACGTTGCCAGAAACTTATGAGAGTGTCTGATCCATGCCAAGAATAGTCACCAAGGCCTTTCTCCTGCCTCTGAAGGGGACAGTGTATAGTGCTGCGTTGACACAGCTCCTCCTTGCTCTTCCAGCCTCCTAAACTAAGCCTGCAGACTGTTTGCTGCCTGTCTTAACCCCTTGGTTAGTTTTCAAATTATTGTGAAAGGTCACTATATATATTGCTTTGGGGCACTGTACTCTCACTATGAAGGCCAAATGCAAATATGTTCCTTCTGCTTGGATTTGTTTTGTGTCCCAGAGACTCAGGCTGTGTGAATCTGTGAGGTAGATGACCCTTTCACATAGGTCCAGGGAGAGTTTGTGTTGCCATTGACCTTGTTTGCCTCCTGCTCTAGATTCAGCCAGGAAGGTAAAGGCTACTAGAAATTCAGTCAATGTGGCAAAGTTGAGAGAAAACCTGACTCTTCTCTTATAGCTACAAGATATCTCTCCATCTCTCCTTCCCCAGCTTCTTCCTAAATCTCCACTGTGGTCTGGCTCTAAAATCAAATATTTCCCACTGTTTCTTCCCCTATAATAATACTGGTAGGAGTCAAATGTAACTTTTAAATAAAAATTTTTAAAGTTAAGTTTTTCAAATATTGCTCATGTTTGTGTAGAGTATAGTTTTTGTTTCTCCAAGTGTCTAAGACTCTACTTTTTATGGACTTTGAAATTGCCGGTAACCAAGACGCATTCACATGGTGTCAATTGTCTGAAATGTAGGTATTTGCTCTATCCATGCATGCATGCCTGTGTTCATCTGCTAGTTTTTGAATTTAAAGTTCCCCCAAATAAGCCCCCCCCCCATGGTTTACTGATGCTGAGCATCTATGGCAATTAAGAGATGATAAATGTCACATCGATCCTTATTGTTTATTAAGCAACTGAAAATAGAAAGCTCAGGGAAAATGATCTTTCTGAACGTTAAAGATTCTTCCATAGAGAGAGTTCATCAACCATATGCAATGGCAAAATATAGAAAGTCAAGCCCAGGCACGGGTGAGCTCATTCTGGGCGTGGGACCTGCTAATTGGTTTCACAAGTTATTTGGATGATGGAACCTTCACAGGAGTGGAGCCCAATATGGGGAGAGAAATGAGGTATTTCCCTGAAAGTTCTATCAGAGTCAGACTGACGGAGCTGTTATACGACATTGGACTGTGGCTGTAATCTGTTAGCATGAGGATGACACTGTTTCTAGGGAGCTGTTCATGGTCAAAAAGAAACAGATTTGAATGCCCACTCACCGTTTCCTAAGCATGAACTTGAGTCATTAATTCATATTATTTATTCATTCAAAGAATATTTATTGAGCCATATATGTGCTAAGCACATGTGAGGTGGTGAAAATTCTCCTGCTGTCATAGGGCAACATTATTTGTGTTCCTAAGGCATAACAAGACTTATCTTGGAGAGCTGTGTGCAGAGGGATACTAAGGGGGAACTTTTCAAATTGTGACAGAATTAGCTACTTGGTTGCAAAGTGGGAGACAAATAGGTGGTAACTTGGGGACAAATAGGTGACTGGGATTTATTAGGAGGCAAGTCCATCCTGCTATATCAGCTGCCACTCTCTATTTACTAATGTTAAGGGAACAATTGAGTTGTAAATATTCAGCCTCAGAAAGAGTTCTGTGCTCCTCCTTTTTCTCAGTGCTCCTTCTACAAATAAGGCAAAAGGGCATTCCAAGAGAAAGACTTGTAGCAATTGTGGGGTACCTGTAAGAAGTTGAAGCTGGAATTTCATTCAATGGATTTGCTGACCTGTCCGTTTTGCCTGCTTCAACAATGGGAAAGAAATGCAGGGAGTGACCTTGAAGGTACAGAGAATGAGCTGTAGGGGAACAGGGCCTGCTCCCATTGTTTGGCAGGAAAAAGATGCAGGAGTCTTCTGTAGGTCAAGTGGACACTGAAGGTACCAGGCTTGAGCTATTGTAAAGGAATCTCACCGAAGACTGTACCTAAGAGAAGAGATTCCAGCAACAAAAATGGGAAGGGTGGGCTACATAGGAAACTGGGGGAGGCTGGAAGAGGTCCACAGGAGCTGATTTCCTATGAGAGGTGGCTGTGCAGAGGGGCTGCCAAAGGGGTTTTGCAAAGACACATGAGGTGTCTCCTAAGAGACACAGGCCCTGGATGCCTGCTACATTGAGGCTCTGGAGAGAACACAACAGCAACTGGTGAGCAAAAACGTGTCTGCTCCCTTTTGTGAATTCTCTCTCTCTGTCCTCAAATGTAGAAGGGTCCCCAGAAGATGCAGAGTAGGAAGAGTAAAGAGAAAACTTCTCCCCTTCCCACTGGGTCCAGAGAAGGAGATGGATATTTAAACTGGTTGAGAAACTGAAGTGAATGGCACTGAGTATCTTTACAGCCCCAAAAGGGCAGAAAGTTGTTATCTGCTGGAAATGCCATAAAGTCCTGGGAAGAGGAGATTCAATGGGTCATGTTAAGGCTGAGATAGGAGAAAAATAAAATCTTATCAGACACGAACGCTGCTGAGTTCAGTGTTCATTGCTGACAAATGTAAAGTGCTTAGCAAATAGGTAGGGCTTCACAAGTGGTAGATATTATTCCTAGTCACCTAGAGAGAATAATTGTTCAGAAAATGTCTATGTTTTACTATCAAAGAGCAAAGAAGATATTTAATTCATATTTTGGTTTAGAGAAAGCTTACTGCACTCATTATGACTTTATGTTTTCATTTTCCTCACAAAGGAACTTTTTTTCTGGGCTATTTTACCACATGCTTTGCTGCTCTAGGCTTCACCTTCTTGACATTTTGGAGACCACCCCACCCACCAACCCCCAAGAGATAGAAGCGATTACAAGGGTCAGCTAATCTTACTTCCAATTTGGTTAAGGTAAAATACCATTTAATTATGGGGAAAATACTTTATGTTATTAAAGACAGTGTCCTGTGCTGATGGGTGAACAAAGCAATTTCATCAGTCTTATATATCACAAAGAAGAGACGGAGAGTCCTGATGTAGTGAAGTGGAAGAGAGAGGACACTGGTCTTGGAGCTGGGGTGTCCAATATGGCTCTCAGGGATGCGATGTTTCAGGCATTATTCAACTCTGCCGAGCACCCATTTCCTCAGCTGTAAAATGGGGATTTTTAACAAGTACTCAAGTTGTTATGAAAATTACATGACTATGTAAAACACATCTCGTGGTGCTAGGCACATAGTCAAGGCTCAAGAAATAGCTGTTGTTCCTTTTCCAAGGTTACAAGGGTCAGAAAACTCCCCTGAGAAGAAGAAGTAAAGTGTGGCTGGTCAGAAGGAAGACATCAGGAAGGAGAGAGGACACCAGAAATAGTAGGTTGAACATTTGTCTTCAAATTCAACCCAGGCTGGTGGTCATTTATGCAACATTATTGAGAAGATCCATGGGACAGCATGATGACGCTACTGGAGAAAATCATAATACTGGCATTTTCATGTGTATAGCATAATGTAGTTCTTTATTTTTAGATGTTTTTTAGGGTATGTAATGTTGAAGCAATGGGAGTAGAGAAAAAACAAAGAAATCTGAAACTGGCTGTAATCTATAAGTTATAAACATGACAGCATGCAGACCAGCTATATTTCATAATGTACATATACACTGATATTAATACCAGTAAAAACAGTCTTCCAAATTCAGAAAAAAATGAAAAATCATTGAAACTAAATATTTTATATATTTCACACATAATGACTAAACATTTATAACATTGATTCAAACTTCAATTTCAAAAGCATCAACACTGAACACATATTATTATTCTAATTTAAATTATCAGAAAGAAACAAATAAAAATAAGTATATAAAGTAAAGCAAACATTCCATAAAAATGAAGAAAATCAATCCTGAAAATTGAAAGTGAATTAAATTATTGGATTTTTTGACATGTATGGTCTTAAGAACAATGTGTACCAACAGGGTTCTCTTTGATGGTGAGCCAGGTCTTGGGACAAATTCTTCCAGCCACTAAAAAACCTTTTTCATAATTTACAATAGACTGACAAAAGTAAAGAGACACACATACTAAATCGAAGTATCTTCCCCTGGATCTATCACTTACAAATAATTCTATCAATTTGTGATTGTATAAAAATTATTTTTAAGAAATTTTGATTTTTATTAAAAACTGCAATGTTTTTATTGACAGTTGTAGTTTTTGTTACTTAAGGCCCAGCAGTCAACTTGTTAGACGCCTGGTTCTCAGCTTCTGCTGTGAAACAGCCTTTGTTCAAGCAAACAAAACAAATCAATAAGACAGTTAAGGAGTTTCCACCACTAAACACTGATTGTTTTCACTTTCAACCTGACCTCATTGAAGGGAGCCTTATCTTGAAGGTAAGGCAGAGTCCTTTTGTCTTGTAATTCTCCTTTAGGGAGGATCTACTTGTTTACATATTCAGGGAAAGCTAAAAAAAAAAAAAGACCTTCTTTTAAGAAGTAAAACCAGAGGGAACTTAATCTGTGAATATCTGGGTTAGTGTTCCAGTCTTCTTCACTTTCTAGCCCAGAGGCCTTGAGAGACCATAGGCCTTTCCTTTAATGTTGAGTTTAATGCTCTAGGACTTCTACAAGCATACATAATTTATGTTTAAGATTTTTAAAATATTGAAATAATGGCATCGTGCTAACAAAAATATTGATGTTTTGGTATATAATGAGAAGTAGCATGATATATGGGAGTTCTAGGATGTTGAAAGTTGATGGTATAATCACCAATTAAAATTATCTTGCTCAGAAAATTTTCTTCCATTAACCTACTATAGTGTATAAATTCCTTTTCTTTAAAGAGTAAATTCACTTTGGTTTAGAAACTGTTTATAGGATAGGTATCCTTAAATACAGGGTGGTCATAAAGTTCATGTGTAATTTAAAATACAGTGCAATTTTAAATTGCACATGAACTTTATGGACACCCTGTATATGAAACACCCCAAGGAGTTTTCCCTTTGGAGTTTCCCCTTCAGTCCTTAATTAATAACTTAGCATAAATCATTTATCAACCAATCAATTAGTTAAGAATGGGACCCAGAAGTAGTTCTTTTTCTTTTCTTTTCTTTTCTTTGCTTCCCTTTCTTTTCCTTTTTTATTGGAGGCTGAAACTGTGAAAAGAGAACTATGTGCAAAGAGGAAGAAGAGGATAATTAAGACTGTGAGGCAGGACCCAGGGAGGAAGCTTCAGTAGAATAGTCCTGGAAAGCCTACAGCTACCTCAGGAAGACAAATGGGCTTAGAAAACATGCTGATGGAAGTAAGGCAGAAGCCAGAGGGGAGATGGACACCTAAACTTCACAACCATGTCTACTCTGGGCAACTCTTATTCAGAGGCCTTGTATATGTGGAACTGAGAACATAATGTTAAAAACACAATCTACATTGATGAATGAAATTGAAGATAATACAAACAAATGGTAAGACATCTCAAGCTCATGCATCAGAAGAATTAACATTGTTAAAATGACTGTACTACCTAAAGCAATCTATAGATTCAATGCAATCCTTATCAAAATACCAATGATATGGTCTACAAAAGTAGAAAAAAAATTCTAAAATTTATATGAAACCACAAGACTTTGAATAGTCAAAGCAATACTGACCAAAAAGAACAAAGATGACACCATCACCCTACCAGATCTTAAAGTATTCTACAAACCTGTACTAACCAAAACAACATGGCACTGGCATAAAAACAGACACATAGATGAATGGGAGAGAATAGTTAACCCCAAAATTAATTCACATATTTACAGACAACTGATTTTTGACAAAGCTTCCAAGAACACTCATTGGGGAAAGGACACTCTCTTCAATAAGTGGTGCTGGAAAAGATGGATATGTTGAAGCATGGAAGTAGACTCCCACTCTCCCTGCCCAAATATGAACTCAAAATGGATCAAAGACCTAAATGTAAGGCCTAAAATGATAAAACTACTGGAAGAAAGTATAGGGGAAATGCTGTAGGACATTGAGTCTGAGAAAAGATTTTATAAATAAGACCTCATTGCACAGGCCACAAAAGCAAAAAATAACCAAATCGGATTATATCAAGCTAAAAACATTTTGCATAGCAAAGAAGAAAATCAACAGAGTGCAAAGACACCTATAGGATGGAGAAAATATTTGCAAACTACTCATACAAAAGGAACATTCAGAATAAACCAGGAACTTTAACATCTGAATAGTAAAAAAAAAAAACAAATAAAACCCCCAAGCTCCCAATCTCATTTTTCAAAATGGGCAAATGAGTGGACATTTCTCAAAAGAAGACATATAAATGGCCAAGAAATGTATGAAAGAATTCTCAACATCACTAGTCATGAGGAAAATGCAAATCAAAACCCCAATGAGGTATCATCTCACCCAGTTAGGATGGCTATCGTAACAAATACTGGTGAGGGTGCAGAGAAAAGGGAACTCCCATAGAGTGTTGGCGGGAACATAAACTAGTACAGCCACTATAGAGAACACTATAGGAGTTCTGCAAAACTTACAAATCTTACCATCTGATCCAGCAACCTCACTATTGGGAATTTGTCTAAAGGAAAGGAAATCATTATATTGAAGAGACATCTGCAACCCATGTTTATTATAGCACTGTTCACAGTAGCCGAAACATGAGATGTGTCTTAGGTGTCCAACAACAGATAAATGGATAAAGAAATGACAGCATTTTATGCTTTAGTAGTCCACTGTGTGTCCTTTCCCCAATGAGTGTGGATAGATAGATAGATAGATAGATAGATAGATAGATATTAGAGATACTAGAGGCTGGGATGCATAGGAGGAAGGGATAGATAGGGAGAGCTTCTTTAAAGCTGCTGTCCCCCACTCCCGTCCCCCATGCAGTGGACCAATATTGGTCCTGGGCCTGCTAGGAACCAGCCAAATGGCAGAAGATGAACAGGTGCAAGCGATTAAAGTTTCATCTGTATTTACAGCCACTCCCCATCACTTACATCACCACCAGAGAGCTCTGCCTTTTGTCTGCTCCTCCCCGCCCACACCCCAGAGTCTGTGGAAAAATTGTGCTGTGTGAAACCAGTCCTTGGCACCAAAAAGGTTGGAGACCACTGTGTTAAAGGTTACAAAATTACAGCTAGATAGAGAGAATAATTTCTAGTGTTCTAGATCACTGTAGGATGACTATAGTTAATAATATATTATGCAGTTGCAAACAGCAGAAGGAAGACATTGAATATTATTAACACGAAGAAATGATAAATGTCTGTGATGATGAATATGCTAATTACCCTGATCTTGTCACAATACATTATAAGTGTTGAAACATTATTATGCATCCCATAAATATGTACAGTTATTATTTGTCAATTAAATTTTATTTTTTAAATACCAGGCACAGTACTGTATGCTTGTACCCCAGCTATTTGGGAGGCTGAGGTGAGAGGATTGCTTGAGGAGTTCAGGCCTGGGCACCATTAGCAAGACCCCTGTGTATAAAGGGTAAATCAATCAATAAAAGTAAAATAAAATTTTAAAAAAGCTAGAAAAAATTTAAAGTGACCCTTCTCTTCTTCTCAAGACAGTCTGTGCACTGACCAACTTGGGGAAGGAGGGAAACCATGTGTAGTATGTGTCTGCAAAATAAGTGAGCGAACACACTAGTTGGTATAACCACAAAAATATCCAGGAAAAAACAGAGAATGAAAGTGGTGGGATAAGAAGTAATGAAATGAATGAAGTATGGGTTCCTGTGGAAAGGGAGATTTTGAGACATATTTTGAAGAGAAGTTGGATGTGAGTTGATAAAGAGGAAATATCCCTCCACATTGAAAGAATGCTGAATGCAAAGATGATACCTTATCTTGCTTTCCTCAGAAAAGAGGCTGAGGTTAATCTTATGAGCACATCCTTTGTTGTGGTGTCTGAGTCTAGAGAAGCAAGAGTGAAGTGAAGAAGGAAGGTAGGAAACAAAAAGCCTTGTTGCTAAGCTCTGGTTATAGGAAATGCAAATGGTTTCTCATTTGCATGAGAAACATGTTCAGGGACTCAGAACTCAGGGCATCTTAGAACAGTTCTTTGATGGAAAGGAGGATGTTTCTACCGACTGGCTTTTTTTTGTTTCTTGATTTTCATGTCTACTTTACCTAACAAGTGTTAACGTGCACGTCTTTCCTCCAAATGCTGTCAGGACCCAGCTTTGTTGTGGAGCTGCCGGGGTTTCCCCCACAATAAGCAAGCTGGAGCCCGCATCAAAGCCTGGCCTTCTCTCTCTGGGATTTTCAGGGAAGGCTAGATAATCAGGCACTGGACTTTCAGTCTTCAGGATTTTATGCTCATGGAATTGGCAAGAGTCAAGCAACCATTGTTGGGCTTCTCCTATCAGGAATCAGGCCGAGCAGTAGTCTGTGGTGGGGAGCAGATGAGGTCAAAATGAATCTGAGGAAGTTTTTGAGATAGGTCTGGTACCAAGAGGAAAATCTATGGTGAAAAACTCAGCATGTCCAGAGGAAATGAAGCTAAGGCAGATGTGTGGCTTAGTGTATCACTTAAGTGACATTCTAGGAATGGAGACAGCTAGGATTTCAGAGGTTGCTTTGAGTGAGTTTGACATTTGTGACCATTTTGTTGTGTTCATTATGGGCTGATCCTATGATTTTTACTGACTCAATGATCATTTCAACCTCCTTCCAAAACTCCCGAGGCTAGAAAGTTTAGACACACACTTTCAGACTTCAGTGAAACTAGAGTTCTGGGAATGAGTCAGATTCTGCTGAAGAGATGCACCCAGGAGAAACTTGAATTCAGAACAAGAGGAAGAGGAGAGACAGGCATGAGATATGATTGCAGCCATGGCTGGATGTGTCATCAGCAGCCACCTGGTGCTTCCTATGGTAACAAGGCCAGCACCTCCCAGGGGCCCCAGTAGTGTGATGTGGCTTTGGAAATTTTTCATGGATACTCAACCTCGAGACTGTTTCTCTATCAAGTGATTTGCAAACATTTTAACATTCTGTAAAAAAAATTTTTTTAAATAAATTAAAATAAATCTTATTTGCTTAAACCAGCTGGAGTGTCTTCTATACTGAAGAAAGAACCATCGACTTTATATCTTTAAAAAACCTTCCAGAGGAGTCTACACAGGGAGAGAGAGAGATAAGATAGACATAAAGACAGATGGAGACTGGTGGGGGAAGGAGAGAGATCAATTCTTGTTGGTGGATGCTGTGCAACCCAGTGTCCACGATTGTTCAGTCTGGTTTCTCCCTCACTATATATTCATATATTAATAGCTACTGTGCATGAAGAAATGCAGAAGAACCTTGACGGTACCTAAACGCATTTGACTTCTCAGTCTTCATTACAGGTTAAAAGAAGCTCAACAAAATATGTACTGTGTTAAGGACTTTAGCATCTAAACTTAAGGAAAGATGTAGTGTTTGACTTCTATCCACCAGTACCTCGGGAGGGGTGAATGTTAGGCTGCTGCATCAGCCTGTGTGCTCCACATAACCTCTGATGCCTTGGGGGACCTTGATCTTTTATTGCATCATATGACCTTTTCTCCCCCAACTTTGGCCCTGCCTCTCAGGTGACCAAAAGGTCATTTTCAAGCAGCTGCAGACAGATAGTGAAGAACAATTTGTACCTAACTTCATACTTTATCTGGAGAGAGTTCTGTAAGCAACAGACCCAGAAGGATTAAATAATTGGTCTGCATCTGAAGGGCTTCTTGTGAAAACCTGAAAGCTCAACCTATCAAAATGCTCAACAGAATAAAGGGTGTTGTTTAGGGTTACAGCAGAAACAGGTATTTTTTTTTTTCAATAACATTAAAAGAATAAATTACTCGGTACTGTAACTTACTATAAAATCTTTTTACTGTAAAAAGCACAAATAATGTTTGAAGTAACCAATTATTCAAGAGCATCTTTATTAACATTCCAGGGGCACGTCTTGATTTTTCTCACCCAAAGCAAGGATGGTTATTCGCAAAACTCTCAATCCAAAGTAAAATTCCTCTTAATTAACCATGCTGAAATAATTTACAACATACAAATTATTTTCTAGAGCCTTGCTATTTCAAGTATCAGCACCATGAAGTGTTAGAAATTTAGTCTCAGGCTCCACTCCAGAACTACCAAATCAAATCTATACTTTAACAATATTCTCAAGTGATTTGTAAGCACATTTAAGTTTTAAAAGTCCTATTCTATTACTGTAAAATTATTTATGAGGCCACTTGTTAAAATTATTCCATTCAGCATTTAAATGTATTATGGCAAATGATCATTAAGGATCAGCACATACTTATGTCTGTATTAAGAGTGTTGTGATGTGAGTTATTAATTTATGTTATATAAGTTTTTAATTTAGTCAACATTTCCTATTCTAATAGGGGGCTCTGATTTCATCAGCGGTTTTTCTTGAGCTTTAGAAAGTGATAAACAGTCCCCACTTTTTCTTATTTGTTCTTATACCTTTTTAAAATCATCTTTGTGTTGCACTTTCATCCTCAATGATGGGTTATCAGGTAAGGATTCTCAGAAGCCTTCTGACCTGTCTGTCAAGGTTGTTCTGGCAGACACCATCTGCCCAGCAACAACTTACTCATTCTTCCTTGCTTACAGAACCATGGCTTTGTTCAGTGTTATGATGTTTTAGTTTAAGCAAATTATAATGATCTTATGTCACTTTGCCATATGCTCAGTTCCCCATCTGTGTTTTTAGCTGAGGTTTATAACTCAGATCTGACCAAAAAGGGATGAGCTAAAGGCTGAAGAGAATGGCTTTCTCTCTGATAAAAGGAACAGAGATGAAAAGACAGCTTGCTGGCTCCTGTAATTCCTCCTTTCCATCTAAACAAAGATAGGGTGCTTGGTGCTATGAGAGCCTTCTTGAGACTGTGAGGTGGTAAAAATAAGGACAAAAAGTCCCTTTGCTAGGAACAGCAGTGAGGAAGAGTAGAAAAAGCCATGTCCTGTACTCTGTCTCAGGTTTTATAAAAACAAAATAAAGCAAAAAAGAAAAGAAAATAAACACAACCCTCTTTGTTCACGCTGGTACTGATCTACTTTGTTATTTGCAGCTGAAAGCATTCCTAACAGTACAAGTAATAAGGACCTACTATACTCAGGGAATTACCATGTGAAGTAGCATGGATTCAGAAGATATGGCCAGTCTAAGTAGTGAGGCAACACAGAATGATAGAAATCCTGGATCCTGAGATTGGCTTCTTTATTTCTTAGTTGTGTAAAATGCAGACCTTGCTTTATAAAAAAAAAAATTGACTTCCCTATTTATAAGGTTAGAGTCAACTCCCACTGCTTTCTTTTCTGGCAAAAGAAAAAAAAAAAAAGGAACATAGGCTAAGTTCTGGGGACTTCCCCTTATGTAAGTACATGAGGTTTCCTAAAACTTTTTAGAGAGTCAAAGTGTTTTCTATGCTACTGGAGATTTCCTATGAGTTGGGTTTAATAATAGTATATTCTTAGTAGTGTTTTTTTTTTTTAATTTTGATGGATGAAAATGAAATTAAAGCTTTAGTCCTGCTATCTCATAGGACCTGTGATTGTCACCTTATTTGGAAATAAAGTCTTTGAAGATGATCAAATTAGGATGAGATCATTAGGGTGGCCCTTAATCTAATATGGCTGTGTTCTTACAAAAGAGAAATTCTGATGCAGAAATGGAAGAAAGGCAACCTGAAGACGCAGGGCAAGTACCATCCACAAGTGTAGGAACTCCCAGGATGGAGAGAGCTGGGAGAGAGGCACTGGGCAGGCTCTCTACAAGCCCTCAAGAAGAACCAGCTTTTCTGACACTCTAATTTTGGACTTCCGTCCTTCAGAACTGTGAGACAGCAAATTTCTGTTGTTTAAGCCACCCAGTGTGTGGTGCTTCCTTATGGCAGCCCATGGATATGTAGGAGAGGATCTTTGTAATTACAATCTGACAGAGGAATTCCAAAGCATTGTAGCATGGAAATTGATGCTTAAAAATTTAAGTAGTAATTTTCAAAGTATTAACCTTTAAAAATATACATTTAGTGGGAGGGGATCTAAAAACAAATCCCCATGTCAGAATATTTATTTATTATTCTCAAAATTTCAAAACTGTATCTTCCCCTTACTCCGAGTCCTTACTGCTGACCTGAATTCATAACATCTGGCTTCATGCTGCAGAACATGTTTCTCTGATGTCTGCCTCATTGGACTGCCAGTCATGCTGTGGAAAATTTGAGTGGCTGGTAAATGTAAAAGTCAAAAGGTATATTATAAAAACGTTTGTATTACCCAAAGCAATCTACAGGTTCAATGCAATCCCAACCAAAATTCCACTAACAGGTTTCCATGAAAATAGAAAAAATTCTAAAATGTGTGTGGAATCACATGAGCCCTCAAATAGCTAAAACAATCTTAAGAAGAAAGCATCTTCTTCAGAATAAGAATCACCCTGCCTGGTTTCACTACTTGATATTTTACGAAGCTATATTAATCAAAACAACCTGGTACTGACACAAAAACAGACATGTGGGCCAAGGAAACTAAACTGAGAGCCCAGAAATATTAGAAAATTTACCCTTTTATGATCAACTTATTTTTGACAAGGTACCAATATCACACAATAGGCACAGTATGGTCTCTTCAATAAATGCTGTTCTAACAACCAGATATCCACATGTAGAAGAATGTGGACACTTCTGTCATCCCTATAAACATCAACTTAAAATGGATTAAAAACTTAAACTTAAGATCTGAAATTACACAACTATTAGTGACAGAGGATACCCGAGAAGGGTGAAGTCTAGAAGAACAGGTCTTCTCAAGGAGACCACAAGGGCACACCTGCAGGGTCCTCTTCCTGGCAACTCAACTCTTGGGAATTTGTAAACTTAACTTCCTGGAACTTGGTAATTTCCACGTTCTGTGAGATCCTGTAGTTCTGTAGTGGCCAGAATAGCATCTCCCGCCTGATTCAAACTGGCCAATGAGAAGGGTACCTGTGGGGTGGAACTTTTTGACTATCAATAAAAAGGGAAAGACCAAGCCAGTCGGAGAACATGACCATTTGGAATTCTTGTATGCCGTAAACTCCCAGCTAGTGAATAAAGCCCTTCCTCTTATAAACGTGGTGTTTGGGTGCTCTTTCTCTCCTTTGGGCCTCATCTTCCTGCAACATTAGAAAAAACAAAACATCTTGACATCAGTCTTGGCCAAGATTTATTGAATATGTTCTCAAAAACAGGCAACAAAAACAAATGAATGAAATTACATCAAATTAAAAAGCTTCTGCACAGCAAAACAAACAATCAACAAAGTGAAGAGATAGCCACTGGAATGAGAGATGTTTGTAAATCATATATCAGATTATAACTAGCTCTGTAAAAAAATTTTTAACACTCTCTATGTTTTTAATCCTTTCCTAGAACTAAGTACTTGATTTTTAGTTATCTCCCAGAAATGTTCTGCAAGACAAAGGAGCTGAGATTCTGAGGGCTCCTGGGCTGACTTCTGGAAGTCAAGATTCACTATTCCCCACAACCAGCCCACCATGACCTGCCCCTGGCCTATGATCCTCATTAGTTGTAGAGATAGATTTGAGGCAGCTTCTTCCATTTCTCCGGGCAAAATGTCTTTCATATTAAAAATATTTTTCTTCCTTGGCAATCCTCATTGATTCAAGAACTCAAACAACTCAATAACAAGAAAACAACCATATCCGGGTATTGTGGTGGGCACCTGTAGTCCCAGTTACTCAGGAGGCTGAGGCAAGAGAAACACTTAAGCCCAAGAGTTTGAGGTTGCTGTGAGCTGTGACACCATGACACTCTACCGAGGGCAACACAGTGAGACTCTGTCTTAAAAACAAACAAACAAAAAATGGGACAAAGGACCTGAAAAGACATTTCTTAAAATAAGACATGAAAGGTCAACATGTATATAAAAGAAAATGTGCTTAACATCACTAAGCATCAGGAAAGTACAAATTAAACCACAATGAGATATCATCTTGCACCTCTATGAATGTCTTTTATCAAAAAGATAACAAAAGTTGGCAAAGATGTAGAGAAAAGGGAACTCACGTACATGTTAGTGGGAATGTAAATTAGTACAACTATTAATGAAAAATAGTATGGAAGTGTCTAAAAAAATTAAAAATAATGCTACTATATGATCCTGCAACCCCACTGGATATATATGCAAAGCAAAAGAAACAGTATGGAAGAAAGAATCTGCATTCCCATATTCCTTATGACATCACTCAAAATAGCCAACATAGGCTTGGTGCCTGTAGCTCAGTGGTTAAGGTGCCAGCCACATACACCAGGGCTGGCAGGTTCAAACCCAGCCCTGGCCTGCTAAACAACAATGCCAACTACAACAACAAAGAAAATAGCCAGGTGTTGTGGTGGGTGCCTGTA
>NW_003852400.1:22964067-22992964 GCF_000181295.1 Otolemur garnettii
CATAAAGAAAGATGGAGACTTTACGTCCTTCATGTTCACATGGATGGAGCTGGAAAATGTTCTTAGGAAAGTATCACAAGAATGGAAGAAAAAGTATCCAATGTACACACCCCTATTATGAAACTAATTTATATCTTCTATATGAAAGCTATAACCTAATAACAGCCTAAGAATACGGGGAGTGGGGAGGGAGAGGGGAAGGGGGAATGGGTGGAGGGAGGAGGATTGGAGGGATCACTTCTGAGATTTATCTTACAAGGGTACAAGTGAATCTTTCTAAGAGTAGAATGTGAATGTTTTAAAACAATAACTAAGAAAATGACATGAAGGCTTTGTTAACCAGTTTGATGGAAGTGTTTCAGATTGTGTGTGAAAACCCCACACTGTACCCCAGAAGTGCATTAATGTACATAGTTACCATTCAATTAAAAAAAATGAGGAGGAATAAGTTTTGATGATCTATTATACAACATGGTGACTTTAGCTAATAATATTGTATTGTACACTTGAAAGTTGTAGACAGAGTAGTCTTTAAATGTTTTCATCACCAAAAATAGCAAAATATATATGAAATGGTTGCTGTGAGCTATGATGCCCCAGCACTCTACCAAGGGTGACAAAGTGAGACTCCATCTTAAAAAAATACATATATATATTATTATTTATAAATAAATATATATGTATAATTACTTATACAATATTTATATATTATATACATTTAATATAAATTTATATTATATATAATGGCAATTATATATAATATATATTTATATGTATTGTATATATTTTTAGACAGAGCTCATTTTGTCATCTAAATATATATATAAATATATATTTAAAGATATGTGAAATATATATATTGTATATATTTTTTTAGATAGCATCTCATTTTGTCACCCTTGGTAGAGTGTTGGGGCATCATAGCTCACAGCAACCTCAAACTCCTGGGCTCAAGTGACCCTCTTGCCTCAGCCTCCAAGTAGCTGGGTTGACAGGCACCTGCCACAATACCTGGCTATTTTTAGAGACAGGGTTTGCACTTGCTTTTGTTCAGGATGGTCTCCAACTCCTGAACTCAGGTAATCCACCTGCCTTGCCAAGTTTTATATTTTTGATAACATACTTATTATATGTGCAGTGATAGATATTTTACCTTGATTTCATCATCCCATAATATATACATATATCAAATATCATGTTGTATGCCACAAATATACATACAGTTTTTGGTTTGTCAATTCAAAATAAAAATAACAATAAAATCCAAATTTATAATGTAAATTTCCCCACACCTCTGCCTTCTCTGCCTTTAATATGATTGAGTCTTAGATAACGCCAAATTTGACCTCCTCAAATTTGGCAAAACTCTTCTGGGAAGTGCAATAATATTTCTTAATGATTTGCCTTTGTGTATCACTTACTTTAGGAAAATTCTTTTTGGGATGCCCTTTGAAACCACAGTTCAAACCAAATGTGTAGGTTCTTCCATTATCTTCACTAGAGAGAAAAACTATGTGATAAGACAAGCTTAAGATAAATCTATGTCCTTTAGGGGGAAAGTTTCCCTTTAGGGGGAAAGTTTTAAATTATTCCTCAGGTTTCTATAATTATGAAAATTTTTTATTCATTTGAACTTTGGGTCAAAAATCCCTCATCAGTTTCTCCATGTTAAGATTTATATCACCAAATTGGAAATGAACTTTTATCGCATCAAGTGTAAATAATTGGAATTCATTTTAAAAGAAAAAATTTCCACAATGAAATTTCTAGATAGAGGTTAAAGTCCTCATACCCTGAGTTTCTCAGATTAGAAAAGCATATCAGTTCTTTAACACTCCTTTTACTTACATATTTTTAATTAAGTAATTGATTAATTAATTTTTTTAGAGCCAGTCTTACTTGGTTGCCCAGGCTGGAGTGCAGTGGTGTGATCACAGCTCACTGCAACCTTAAACAAGTGATCCTTGATCTGCCTCAGCCTCTCAAATGGCTGTGACTATAGTTGTGTGACACTATGCCTGGCTAATTTTAATTTTTTTTAAAGGCAGAGTCTCATTCTATTGTGCAGGCTAGAGTACCATGGCATTAGCCTATCTCATAGCAATCTCAAATTCCTGGGCTCAAACCATCCTCCAGCCTCAGCCTCCTGAGTAGCTGGGACTACAGGCACCAGCCACAAAGCTCAAGTAATTATTCTATTTTTAAAAGAGTTGGGGTCTCATTACATTGTCCAAGCCAGCCTCAAACTCCTGGCCTCAAGTAATCCTCTTACCTCAGCCTCCTAAAGTGCTGAGATTATTACAGGTGTGTGCCACTGTGCTTGGCCAATACTCTTTTTAAAAAGACAGTGTGAAGAAACGGTGAAACTATTTTTCTTATCACATTAACATTCCTTTGAGAAGAACAAAAGAAAATGACATGTTGAGTTCTTCAATTTAGCTCTACAGAGATTTGTAAAAATGTTTTGACTTTCAGAGGCAATTTTATAGAGCTGTAAAATTACCTGTCTCCTCTTCAGGCTATCCTGTATACAAATGCAGTTCTAATTTTCATAAAATACTATTTTGATTATTCAGCATCTTGGTCAAAATCAATCTTTTCTTGCTGTGTATTAGATCATGTCTCTACTTTTCAAGAACCTTGATATTCTGCACCCAGCCTACTTATGCCAAATTTTATTTCATACTTCTCTATAACAAACTTTGTTATTGCGGACTGCTTTTCTCTCTCTGTCAACTCCAACACATATGGGTTTACATGTAAAATACACCTGTAACACATATACAACTACAACCACATTGCCCCAATTTCATAAATATTCTGGACCTGGAAATTTTACATATGTATTTTCCCTTTTCGTCTGTCTACATTAATTATTTTTTCTCTTAGACAGAATCTAAACTTTAAGAATCACCACAAGTTCTATTCTCTAAAAATCTCCCCTAACAAGCTTTACCTACATTATCCATTTTCTTGATTATTTCTGCTACTTATTTAGGATGACACCATCCGACACTCAGCTAAACACCATTGTATGGTGCTTTCTATTATAAAATATGTATTTTTTGAGACAGAGTCTCACTTTGTCACCCTAGGTAGAGTGCCCTGGTATCTTAGCTCTCAGCAACTCTTGGGCTCAAGAGATCCTCTTGCCTCAGCCTCCCAAGTAGCTGGGAATACAGGCACTTGGCACAATGCCTGGCTAATTTTTCAATTTTTAGTAGAGATGAGATCTCACTCTTGTTGGTCTTAAACTCCTGAGCTCAAGCAATCCACCCTCCTTGGGCTTCCAGAGTGCTAGGATTACATGTGTGAGTCACCGCACTTGGTCCTATTATAAAATTTTAATGAACATATAAGCTATGTTATAATTTTTGAGATCTCTTTGTCTCTCTCACAGTCCTTCCTGGGCACATAATGGAGCATAATAAAAAAAAATTCAATTTCAGAAGCCCCCTTTGCACTCCTTGGTAGATTTCTGTATTGATGACTCGATGTGAAGCACCCACATGAGGAACTCCAGCCGCCAAAGTACCCACCAGCCGCCTTCCCTGAGGCTGACTACAGCCATCACCGTCACTGGGATCAAGACGACTAGAAACAGCCCTCCCCACCTTAGTATCCATTCTCTCACTCTCCAATCTGGATTCTGTGAGGCCCATTTTCTAGGCAATGACCCAGACTGTAACAATAATTCTTCATATTTCTTCTTTCCCTGATACTCTTATGGGTTAAGACCTTTTATTCATCATTTCTATTGTTCTAGTTTTCACATAATTCATCTCTTCTGATTAACTTGCTCCTTTCCTTTCCTTCTTACGCTATTTCCACATATCTCTTGACATAGCCTGGTACCATTCATATAAACGTAGCTATCTCCAAATCACTTCTCTTGAAGGTCTCACAACACAGAAATCTTATGCAGGGCTGTAGTCCCTGCCTCCTTTCCCCAAGCTCTCCACCGTTTCACGATAAGCCCTGGACTGTGCTGCTCACAGGAAAATCTCCCTCCGATTTGCTCCCATCTGTGAGGCTCTCAGGAATTCCTCTTCTGTCACTGTCCAACTAAACCATGCTCATTGTAGACCTCTTTTCCACAAATCCTAGCATCATGCTAGCCAAAACAAAGCTCATAACCTTCATCTCTGTTCCTAAACCTTCCATTGGTTCTATCCCATTCCTTCCTATCTCAGAAATAATTCCATTTTTTGGCTAGATGTATAAACCAGAAGCCTGGGAATCATTCTTGATACTTTGTTTCTCCTCACCGAACATATCCAGTCATTCACCATGTTCCTTCAAAAAAAAACATTTGGAGCATGTATTTTAAAAATTCACATATTATATATGATAAAGTCCTGATAAAGGACTTATGCACAAAACAGTCCTTTGTCATGTATATAATAAACTATATATATTTAGGGTGTAAATTTGATACGTTCATATAGCCTTCACTATAATAAAGACAATGAATATTTTTATAACTCCCCCAAATCCTTCCTATTACTTTGTAATCCCTTTCCTCTCACTTCTTCTCCCCCACCATCCCGTAAAGCACTGATCAGCTTCTCTCACCAAAGATCTGTGGTCATTTTCTGGAATTTTATATATGTGGAATCACAAATATACACTTGTCTTTTGCTCTAGCTTCTTCACTCAGCATAATTGTTTTGAGAGTCATCTTTGTTTTATATATGAATTCTTCATTTCTCTTTTTTTCATGAGTAATATTGCATCATATGGATATACCATCCACCAGTTGATGGGGATTTCGGCTGATACTTATTTTGGGAGATTTGGGGGGGGGGATATGCTATAAATATTCACATACAATTTTTTAAAATAAATATATTACTTTTTTTCTTTTGCATGTCTGGAAAAGCCAGATTATGTAGTAAATAGATATTTGACCTTTTGAAAAGAACTACCAAACTATTTTTCCTAAATGGTTGTGTAGTCCCACCAGTGGTGCATGAGAGTTCCAGCTGGTCTACCCATCCTTGCCCATAAGTGGTACAGTCAGACTTTTAAATTTTAGTCATTGTTATATGTGTCTAGTGGTATCTTGTATTTTTAATTTGCACTTATCCAATGACTAATAATACTGAGCATATTTTCATGAGACTGTTTGCCACCCACATGTCTTCATTGATGAAATGCCCAATCAAATGTTTGGCTGGTTTTTAAAAATTGGGTTGTATTTTTTTTATTATTGAGTTTTGAAAATTTTCAATATGTTGTGTGCATAAGTCCTTTATTGGAGAGCTAATATGCACATTTTTCTTCCAGTTGATGACTTGTCTTTTTTTTAATGAGCATATGTTTACAAGTTTGACCAGGTCTAATTTGGCATTTTTTTGCAATGAATCATCCTCTTATGGTATGTCTAAAAAATCTTTCCTAACCTAAGGAGACAAAAATTATTCTTTTATATATTCTCCTAGAGGTTTTATAGTTTGAGATTTACGCTTAGATCATTCATTTGGAGTTAATTTTTGTGTATGTTGTAATTGAAGTTTTGTTGCATGTGGTTATTCAATTGTACCAGCTCATTTGCTAAAAAGATGATCCATCCTCCATTAAATTGTCTTTTCACCTCTGTCCAGAATCAGTGGTCAATATGTGTGTGAGTTTATTTCTAAACTCTATTCTCACCAATTAATTTATTTAACTTGATGCCCAAAACATGTAGTCTTGATTGCTATGATTTTACAATAAGTCTGTCTGTCTGTTTTTCTTTCTTTCTTTCTTTCTTTCTTTCTTTCTTTCTTTCTTTCTTTCTTTCTTTCTTTCTTTCTTTCTTTCTTTCTTTTTCTCTTTCTTTCTTTCTTTCTTTTTTTCCTTCTTTCTTTCTTTCTTTTTTTTGAGACAGAATCTAACTCTGTTGCCCTGGGTAGAGTTCCATGGCATCATCATAGCTCACAGCAACCTCAAACTCTTGGGCTCAAGAGATCCTTTTGCCTCAGCCTCCTAAGCCACTGGGACTACAGGTGCCCATCACTACACCTAGCTAGTGTTTTTATTTTTAGTAGAGGCAGGGTCTTGCTGTTGCTCAGGCTGGTCTCGAATTCTTGAGCTCAAGCAATCCACCTGCCTTGGTCTCCCAGAGTGCTTGGATTACAGGTATGAGCTATGGGCCACCATTTTATAATAAGTTTTGGAGTCAGATACTATTAGTCCTTCAATTCTATTCTCCTTTTCTCAAATTTGCTTTAGATATTATAGATCTTTTGCATTTGCTTAGGAATTGTAGAATGGCCCTGTCAATTTTTACTAAAAAGTCTACTGGGATTTGTTTTTTAAATCTAGACATCTACATACTGACCAGCTTGGAGTTTGATTAGGATTGCGTTGAATCTAAAGATCAATTTGAAGAGAATGATTTCTTAAAAATAGTAAGTCTTTTATTCTATGTATGTATGGAAACATGTATGTATCTCTCCATTTATTTGCATCATCTTTATTTTCTCTCAGGAGTGGTTTTTAGTTTACAATGTACAGATCGATTTTATCCAGAAGTATTTTGTGTTCTTTTTTTAATTTCAAATTAATATGAGGGAACCAATTTTTAGGTTACATAGTTCTTGCTCCCAAGGTAAAGTTCAAAACTGTAGGAGAGCCCCGGCCCTGTTGGAGGGGGCATGCTCAATACCTTCCAATTGTGCACATTTCTGTATTTTGATGCTGCTGAAATGGTATCTTTAAAAATTTGAATTTGTAATTGTTCTTTGACAGAATATAGAAATATGATGGATTTTTAAATGTTGATTTATATTCTGCAACATTGTTACACTCATCTATTTGTTTTCAGCAGCTTTTTACAAAACAGATTCCATGGGGTTTTCTATGTAGATGATCAGATCATCTGTGAAGAAAGTTTTGTTTCTTTTCTTTGCAAATTGTACCCTTTTTGTGTGTGTGCGACTCATTGCACTAGCTAGAACACACAGCACAGTATTAAGTAAAAGTGGGGAGAGTAGACATCGTGGCCTTCCTGCTAATCTCAGGTTCTCTGAACTGTAATTCCTAAATAGCCATTGAATCCTTCATTTCCCCTGTGAGTATCTCTACTATCCTATTTCAGTTTGCCATAGTCTGTCATCAGGAACTAAAAATAACCCCCTCAGCTTCCCCTGCCTCCACTGTGCCTGCTCCAGCTCCAATCCCTTCTGTGGGGTGCAGCTGGGGTGCTGTCATCAAAACTTAAATGTGATCATGTCACTCTCCTTAAAACAAACCATTGATGGCTTCCTGTAGCTTTTTTGATAAACATCATTGCTCTTAATTTGGGTGACTGGGCCATGTATCTTATCTTCTACCTGAAGTATCTTAAAATTGTCTCTTTATCCCACTCAGCATTTTAGCCAGCCTGGTCATCACTAAGTTCCTCTGACTCTTATGAGTCCTCCTAATTCTACCTCAGGGCCTTTTAGGCATGTGCTATCCTATCCCCCTAAAGTCAGAAACACTTTCCTCAGACCCCACTTTACCTGGTTAACTCTTATTTCTTCCACAGGGGAGCCCTCCTGGCCTCCGATGACTAGGGTAGTAGTACTCCTTTATGCAAGGTCAGGGTAAGGTGTACTTTTTGTTTTATGATCTTGAAGGCAGAAAATGTGTTAAAATAAATTTTGTTTTGCTCTTATGTCTATGGATTTCTCTTCTGTCCCAGTCAAGTCAAGTTTTAGGTTTTTTTTTCCCCTCAAAGACTTCGTGTTTCTGAATTTTTGTTTTTTTCAAAGACTTTGTGTTTCTGAGGAGCTTCTAGTGGAGAACTTGAGATCTCTCTTGTTTTAGCTTTTAAAATGGATTTTTAATTTTAGAATGTTTTAGACTTACAAAATAAGTTCATCTCCTTTGATAACATCACACCCTTTCCTGCTTTCCTAAGCTCTTTCACGTATCTTTTGACACAGCCTGGTACCATTCGTATGAACATGGCTGCCTCCAAATCACTTCTCCTGAAGGTCTCACAATTCATGTCTTATGCCAGAGTCTCATAGTCCATGCCTCATTTCCCCTAGCTCCTCCACCCTTTCATGACGAAGCTCTGTACCTGTGCAGCCCACAGGCAACTCTCCCTCCTGTTTTCCTCTCAACGGTCAATCTCCTAGGAATCCCTCTTCTGTCACCATCCAGGTAAACCGTGCTCTTTGCAGACCTCTCCTCCATAAATCCTAGCATCATGCTGTCCGAAACAAAACTCATGGCCTTCAGTTCCATTCCTAAACATTCCAGCGAGGCGCTAGCTACAGAGAGGAAAGTGTCTTCCAGAGTAGGGAGCAGAAACAAGGTGACTTCACTATGCAATTTAAATGAAGAGAAAGGGAAAGGTGAGGGGATCGGAGGTTTGAGGATAGAGTATGGCTTTCATAATATTCATCTCTTTGAAATAATGGCCAAGAGTAGGAAGGTGAGCAGATAAAAGAACACAGTAGGTTCTGTGGTAAGAGAGGAGAGGTTGTTCATTAAGCTGCTCAATTGTGTGATTTTTTGAAAATTCTGTGCTCAATAGTCTAAATGAGGAGTCAGAAATCTTTATTTTCTGTAAAGGCCCAGATAGGAAGTCATTTAGGCTTTCTGAACTGTGTAGGATCTCTCTCACACGTTTGGCCATTTTCCATAACAACAACAAAAAACTAAACACTGTTTTTAGTTCCCAGAGCAGGCCCCAGCAGGCTGACCCTAGAGGAAAGCTCAGCTGTGAGAACCTAGAGGGAATGGCACTCTGACATTTTAGTTTCTAATATGCAGTTGACTTAATAATAAAATACTGAAATATCATTGTTCATATCATCAAAAATCACTTAGAAGGGGGAAAGATTGGGGCAAGGAGAGCTGATATCATCATTATTATAAGTAAGTACAAATAGTTTGTCTGTGCCTCAGGAATCTTGTATGTATTCTCAGGATCACATGAATAAATACAGTTATTAAAACAACAGCGTTTACAAGTTCAACTTCTAGGTTTACACATAGCCTGTCATGTCCCTGAGCATAGGGATCCTTGTGGTGTATTCCTAGAGTCTGGCAGCATGTGGTGCTTAAGAAATCTTTGTTGGTTGCTTGTTCAATAAGTGAATTGCCTCAATGCCTGAAAAATGGCTAAGTGTCATTGTGTAGAAATGGTGGCTGGTCTAACAATCCGAAGTTTCTGAAGGCTCTGCGAGTTGGCATGGCCTTCTGAATAACTCTAGGGGCCCATGGAGGGTGGACTTGGCTGGGGTCTGATGAGGCCAGTGTCAGCGTTTCTCTGGCCTGCAGATTAGGGATGGGTTACTCATTTTCATGACCTCAGAGGTTACTGACTTGGAGCTGTTCAAGCGGCATTCCTTGAAGAAAGAATATTTCTACAGAGCAAAGACTCTGGAATATATACCACTCTGCTTCCCCATTCCCACCTCTGTTCCTTGATCGGGGCGAGTTACTTGACTTCTTTGTGACTTAGTTTCCTATCTGTACCATGAACAGGATAATAATGTCACAGTGTGAAGATAAAAAGAGTAAAATGATACAAAGGAACTAATGCAACGGATTGCTGTAATAAAAAAAGTATTCTTTGGTATAAAATCCTCAGAAAAATACCTAACACTTAAGTTCTGTAGATTTTTTTTCCTAGTTAATAATCAATTTTAAAAAGATCCAGAAAGAAAAGGAAGAAAGAAAGTATAGTGAAGCCAATTTCTGTTCTAATACATGAAGTAGGGATTTACGGCCACTGAACAATATAGTTTGAAAAGAATCAAGTGAATATGATCGTCTATGGTTAAGAAATCTTTTCTTCAAGTTTAGCAGCACAAGTTTCATCCTTACAGTGACTTGTCCCCAAAGCAGTAGATGGAAAATGGAGATTCTGTCTGGAGCTATCTGGATTATGTAAAACCAAGAAAAATATCCTACTTTATACAAAATGCAAGGTATATTTATAGTTACAAAGAACCATTGTTTGACATTCTAAGAAAAAAAATGAAGAGGGTATTCTCCATTTTCCAATAAGCCAAGGTCCTGTTTTTAAAGCCTTTTTAAAAACCACGTTTTGTGCTTATTTTTGTTATCATTTGGAGGTCTGGTTTCACAAGATGAAATATGATATTTAGAAGGCAGAAGAGGCTGCCTAGGGAACAACTGAAGCCCAATGGTTACTTTAATGGCTTAAGCCTCTTTTCATCTGTTAGACAAACAATCACTGAGTGTGCTTTGGGCAAAGTGCTGTGTGAGGCTTTCTAGGTGTTTATTTACAATGTTCAGTGAGCCAGTTTTTCCTCGATTTTCTGGGCGGTGCAGGCTTGTAGTGCTGTCCCAGGGACCTAAAAGAGTTAATAGATCTTGTTAGGTAACACATGGCACCACTGCCGACCTGGGTTTTGGTTGGACGGTGTTACTGCGAGGCCAAGGTCTGTTTGATCTCTACCTGAATGGGTTCCAGCCTTGGCTCAGCGGTTTTGCAGCACAGACCACGTTTTGACCTAAACATTTAACTTGGGTTGCAATTGAGCAATAGAGTATATTAGAGCAAATCTGTTAATATCGCTGATACATTGCATTGCTCACGCTGTCATACTTTATTTTTATGGTCATCAACTCAGTTGTATAGGAACATATACGTGATCCACTATCTAATGCTTTAGTAACATTATTGATTCATTAGCTAGTATCTATATAATGTTTATTCTGTGTCAAGCCCTGTTATAAATGCTTTATGTACACATTTATTAGTGTGTTTTAGTTTTCACAACAACCCTGTAAGGAGGCTATAATATTATTCCTGTTGCAAAAATCAGAATATTAAGACAGAAGGAAGTTACATAACTGATTGTAGCTAAGAAGTAGCAGAGCTGGGATGGAAACCTAGGCTAAAAGTTTCTATAGTCTCGATGCCTAACGACCATGACACTTGGGTGGAAACCCACTATTTTTGCTCATTAATCAACACACAGTGATACTTTCATTAGTTATTTGAATATCAAATTAAATTCTAGTTTTGGAAAGTTGTACTGATGGCTGCATTGTATTTTGTAAATGAACTGAGAGTGAGGCATGTGGCCTTGACAGTTTAGTCAACAAGACTGTTTGGATCTCTTCACTATCTTAGTAAATGGTTCCTTGATGTCCCAGTGCCACACCCAGGCATTCAAACCATCTTCTGTGAGCTTGAACTTTCCTTTTCAAAATTCTCCCTAGATACTTTTTTCAAAGACCTTTTTTTCCATTCTCTCCAGTAAATTGTCTTTTTTCCACATGATTCACTTTAGCTCCAGATCACCTTCTCTTCTTTAAAATTTTGACAGCAATTAATGTGAGTGCATTTACCTTGCTATATGTATTAAGAATTTTGACATTCCCTCCAATGTTAATCTGGATTGTTATTAAAATCCTTGGTCACAATTTAACTCTTCAAATTTTCAAGAAGACTATAAACTCCTTAAAGGCAAAGACTTAGTATTAAGTCTAAAATAAAAGGTTTAAGTTAGTTTTGTGTCTATATTACAGCTATGATCCATCTGGAAACAAATATAAATCCTTTCCTAATTGAAAAGAAACACCGAGGGCCATTAAAACACAGTAAGACAGGTGGCATCGTTTTATTTTTATTTTGTACTTTTGGGGGAATAAATATTTACTTTCAGTGGAATAATCTGCTCAATTTGGAATTGTTCTATTGGTTTTCTTTGTCTTACCAATTCCTCAAGAACGTATCAATCAAGAAATACTTTTTGATGTCTACTACACATGAGATAGGCTTAATGTCATGGTTTTTGAATGGTTATGTATAACTCATGGTCCTGGACTGCAGGGAACATACAATCTAGTTGGGCTTCTGGATTTTTATACCTATCCATAACATTTAATTAGTAACCTTAAGAGTTATGTGATAAATATTAAACTGGTTCTGGATGTGTGAAAGTTTAGAGGCAGTTGGTATGCCCAGTCCAGAGATGTGAGATTTAAGTTGGACCTAGAAGACTGAGCATCATTTTGAAAAAGCAGAGAAGAAAGAAAGGGTATTTCAGCCGAGCATATTTACAATAGAAAAAAAAAATGTTTGTCACTTGTTTAAAAGACAATATAATGAGCGGTTCAGTAATGAAAGATATAAATTATAAGGTTAAACATGCAGGTTGAACTGTAGAAAACTGTAAATATCATATAAATATCAGATTCTTAGGTCCTGGGAAGTCAGTAAAGGATTTTGAGCTTGGTAGTGATATTATGAGAAGGCTGGTTTAGAAGAACTAATCTGGCGCTGTTGTATAGGTGGACTGAAGGGAGACTGGAGGCTGGGCAATTGGTAAAGAATTATTAGAAAATCTATTTTCAAACACTTTAGAATTTGACATGACTTTCTTGTACAATAAGAACTCATTTAGGTAGAAGAGAAATCTAGGACCAAAATAGATAAAGAGAATAGCTAAGACCATGGTAGAAGGTTTTTGTTTTCAAATTCTTTTTTCTCTTTCAGATCACAAAATCAAACAAATTTCGCTATCTTTAAAAATGTATTCATAGAGAAAAGATTGAATGAAGGCAATTCTACCAAATATCAAAATATATTTTTGGCTAGAAACACATTAAAGAGCATAGCTTTATGAATTGAATGATAATTTGAGACTTTGCCATTCCATAGATTGTCTTAAATATTTAAAGCATCCTTTTACATTTATGGAAAACAGCATGCTAATAAATGCTTCCTAGGTATATTGCATTATTTGACAACCAGTCTTGTGTTATTTCCAATACATTAAATGGTAGCAGTAAACATGAAAATGATGTCTCATAATTCGTTGATGAACTTTATTATTTTGTTGCTAGATTTATTACTTAGACAGCTCACATCATTTTCACCTCATTTAATAGATTCAACATGTTTTCAAGGCTGCTGACATTTCTGTTGGTTTTGAGTGGCTTTTAATGTTTGTTTGCACTTGGATAGGAACAGAAAAATCTCATCAAAAGATAGTTATTCATTTCCATTAAGAAGACAGGATATATGGATGGAAATATGTTTTCATTCGAGGCCAAGGTGAACAAGAGAGAGAATATGTAGAAAATCTCAAACACTGGCCTCTTCGCTCGAGAAATTTCCTTAGTGAGATAACTTTGACCATTGTTTAATTTCTTTTGAAATATGTGATAATTTTCAACAGTCAAAGGCCACCAGTGGAGAGGGACATTAAACAAGCACAGGTTGCAATTTAATTGACTTGGAAACATTCCAGAGTTTCTGCAAAATTATAAAACTCCTTGAATATCTCTTAGAATATAAAATTTTATAAAATGTGTTGTACAACTGAATACCAATCTACTCTTAGATGCAAGGATTCTGTTCTATCAGCAGAAGCTTATCTATGTTTTTATGCATGTAATTTACTCAATGCTTATTGAGTGTCTAAATAACTGTGATATAAGACAAAGAGATAAATCTCAAAAGGGAGGTATGTGGATGGAATGCCAATGGAAATACAAAGTGTCCCAAAATTTTAGAACATATTTACAAAATATTATCTATATGCTGGCCACCTCTTTAATTTTGTAATGACTATTTTATAAATGAATATATATTTAGCCACAATTTCCCATTTCCCCTGTATATGGCAATGTCTGGAACACCCTGTAGATCCCTATTACTCTAGGTATTTGTAGTGGGGCCCAGAGACTTCTTACATAGGTTCCTGTGAAATTATAAAATTTCTTTAGTTCTTCCACCAAGACTAAGAAAAGTGACCAGGAGATTCTACACACATTTGCAATGTTGGTGTATATCCAAATGTAACCAATTCTCAAATGTATAGCAGGAGGATAAAGAAGTTATCAAGGTTGATGCCCAGGCTACTAGCTCACGATCACCTCCCTCCCTCTTTGCACATGCCATGGTAGTTGAAATCAAATGCTCTTACTGTCTCCTGCCAGATATAGAATTTGAGAGAGGTGGTCTACCAATAGTTCAGTTGGAAGTTTGGCTCACTTTATTAAACTTGAAAACTAGTATCCTTTTAGGTACAAACACTGATTTGAGTTAAAAAGACACATAAGTGCCCATGCGGAGAGTGATTCGAAGTCTTGCAGTTATTATGGAAACATGGGTGAAGATTCTGAGACTGTAGAGTACGCTAACTCCCTACCTCCCAGGCAGTTTGATCCAAGGAAATTGTACAGCTAAATCCCGTGGGGTGTGTGGTGGCGGTGGTGGAGGGAGCACGTGTGCACACGCTTCCTTTAAAAGAGATAACTCCTAAACAGAAGCAGAAGAAACGGAAGTAGCCAAGTAAAAGGAGTGTGCTATCGGTGGAGGGCCTTGGGATAGGATTTTTAGGGTCTAATGCCTTAGGTCAATGGCATTTTTGATCTAGATATGATTATTTTGGTAAGATTTTAGGATTTAGTTGTAGCAGTCTCATTCCACTAATACTATTTTTTTTCCCCTTCCTCCTTTCCTTCTTTTTTTCCATTTATAGAACTTTGCCTATTAATAAGGGCATTATGAAGGTGGGCAAAGGATGCTGACTAAAGTAGGATTCAATACATTTTTAAAAAGGCATTAAAGTTAGCAAAGAGAATATAACAATTTAACTTAGTAATTTCTATCCTATTCTCAACTTATTATTATTCAAATATTTAATCCAGAAATTGTTGTAAATCTAAATTATCTAGGTTATTCTTTTGGCGCTCATTGCATTTATGCAAACATAGACACAAAGTAAAACTTTAAAATTACAAAAAATTATAGAGAACATATGCATTGCAAAAATGATTATTGAATACATACATGTAGGCAAACATTGTACTGTGTATCACACATATTTTCACTCAAATTCTTAGTAATTTGAGGTAATTTAGAGAAAGAATTAGAAAAGACTACATCTACTATTATAAAAAATATTTATTAAAAAATTATCACATTTCTCTGTACATAGCATAAAGACAAAACACAACTTGTACATTAATAATTTAAGTGGGCCTGAGCATTCAGTATGCATCCCTAGAACCCACAGATTTCACCAACACCATTGTAGACTATTTCTGTTTTATAGAACTCCATTCGTGCAGTTGGTATTATTGCAATGACTAACATTTTTTTTTTCCTTTAGTGTTTTAAAAATTGTTTGCAGCGTTTGGGTTAATTAACCAGCTGCTTTAAATCTTTGGTAAATGAAAGTATTTATATGAAAAAAATATTTAGCTCAAATTTCAGTAAAAAGCTGAAATGACAACCCAATGCAAAGAATTTTGTGTAATCAATAAATGCATGAGCTGGAGTCCCACCATTAAGAAAAGCATCACCGAGGACGTCTGATGATAAAATCTGAAATTCACAACACATAGTTCAGGGTTCTATCGCCACTACCAGCAGCACCACAACACTAGGCCATCACAAAATTAAACACCAATGTTAAATTCAACATACAAACAGCACTAATTATTTTACAGTACAGAAAATCCTAGGTTTTTTTCCCCATATACAAGCTTAAACATTAATTGACAAGATGAGTTTATGTCATAAAAACCTATTACCTTGTAAGAGCAAGAGCCACTTGAAAAAGCTGCACTGCTTTGGGGGACACCAATTCATGTTCCTGCCAATAATTTGTCCATTGAAAATATAGATAATTTCTTGAAATAATGTTTTGGGAAAACAGAAAGGTGCCTTTGCTTCCTTCCTTTCCTATCTCCTTTTCTTCTTTCTTTCCTTCCTTCCTTCTTTCATTCCTTCTCTCAGGGTAATCTGTATGACTGACCTGTCAACCTGTACATTATACCTTAACTCTCCCAAAGTACCATACCCACTGCTCTCAGCCCCAGTGAATCACAAAGGAGAGCACGCTGGCATGAAAGCCTCTCACTTCCAGGCAGTGTAAACAAGGCTCCAACAAGTATATCAATTCTAATATTCTTGAGCCATTTGATCATTAGAAATTTTTTTACAGGCATGTTAATCCTGGAGTGTAAAGAATATAATTAAATATATCAAAAACACATCTTCTTTAAGCCTAGAAAATGGATGCTTTTGGATCACCACTACTTTAGAGCCTTTCATACTGAGTTAGGTTCTGAATCCATGATTTCTTTCCCTAACATTGGTTTTTCCAATTGACTGTTTCATTTATAAAGAAAGCAGTAAGAGATATTTTTGCTGTCACTCTGACAATTCTTCTCTCTCTCCAACCCTGACATCCCAACTTCAGTGCACATTAAACAATTCACCCGAGACTAGGCACCTGGCACTAGTGTTCACTTATTACATAAAAGTGTGAACAATAAGAGTAGCATAATAAAGGAACTGTATTGATCAGAAGAGGCCAATGCCTGGCTGCAACTTTGAGTAAAAGGTTTTGACCCATTCCTTTTCATTTCAAGTGAACATTATTTTAGTCATCAGCCTTTCCTTCCTAGAGCACATAAATACATGTAAAATATACATTTACATATACGTCTAATCACGTAGTGTGAATTAAGTACTAGTTCTTTGCATGGCAGGAAAATGCTGGTGTACTGACACTTTGATATTCAACAAATATCAGTATCTTTTGATGTCCTCAGTCTTTTGAAATTGCTAACCTATGTCTTCACACTTACTCCCTTTCCCATTCTTATTGATAAACAGATGGAAAACTGAAGCTTATTTCTTCAGGATTTGATATACACCGATGAGCTACTCTACATTAAAAAAAATAAGGAGCTGGTCATCTCTTCACTCCTGTAGTCCTATGCTACGTTCTCCTGGGGCACAGAAAGGAGCTCCATTCCTCATGGTTTCAGTGTTCTGATCAAGGAGTTTTTGGCGCTGTCATTTGTTTTTGAGGAAATAAGAGTTCACACACAAACATTCAGGAAGCAGCATTCGTGCAGACCCACTTTGATCCCTTAAAGCGTCCTGAGCGTCCCTCTTCACATGGCCACTTTTTCCTTTGCCAGGTTCTTTGGTTCCTTGCTTGGAATACACCAGTCATCAGCCTCAGAGCTCATTTGATAATGTTTGAAGGCTGACTTGTTAAAAACTGGGAGTTTTTCTATAGACTCAGAAGATAAGGCCTAAAAGAAGAAGGAAAAAACAATCATACCAAGGAAGTTAACGTGTGGCATAATTCACACTTGAAGTGATTATTCAAAATATATTCAGAGGTTAAGTATTCAAACACCAATAAGTTCATTTAATTGATTAAGCAATAGGAACACACCAGAGCCCACACTGATACTGTTAATCTATCAAAAGTCTCTTTCCCAATAGCATGAAAGTTTTTGCTTGTTTATGGAATGAGCACACTATTTCAGATGGTCCAAGGCCATTTGGCAAATAATTCCAGTGCACAAACGGGAGTCTTGGATGCCTCATGTCTGTAAGTATATTTTCAGTTGACATAGTTGGCCAATGATTAACAGAATCAGGACAGTGATCTTGACAAATAAATAGGGGCTTTATCAGAAATAGGAAAAACATGCAGCAAGTTTAAAGTTCAAATAGGAGATGCCTGGCATCCCACTGACAGTTTGTGAGCAGTCAGCTTTCCTTTCCCTGGGTTGCTGATAAGCTCAGCTCAAAGTCTTGAGTATCTTGATATCTGTTATTTTCTAGGCTGGGACATCATTAGCATATATTTCTGACACATTCAAGTAAAACAAAGTAGAGCTACTCTCACAGATGCCAAAAGGCGTTGCCTTTAAAAATTCACATGTTTATGTCCTCATTCTGAAACTTTGGTAATGTGCTTCTTGGAGCACAATTTTACTGCACTTGAGGCAGGTGGCGTGGCCTAAGCTTCTTTGCTAAGTTACCATATTAAGTAATATATATATATCTACACACACACACACTCAGACAGCAAATGGAATGACTTGTGGTCATTATCTACACTAACTCAGTGTGGGGAATTCACTCTGGACCATAGAACTCAAGGCTGTACAAGAAGCAATCATTTTAGAAATATGAGTGATACGATTCCCTCTATTGAACTCAAAGGATACCTTTAAGTAGATGATAGCATCTGTTCCATATCCTGATAAAGAGTAGAGATTCAGATCTCCTTGAAAGTACTTGGCATAGAGGCGAGAAATTGGCAGGCCGTAACCAAAACCAGCCTAAAGGGGAAAGATCAGTCATTGGTAAAGAAGTGTACAGGATTGTTGCAATACAAAATGCAGGAGGAAGTTATTTCCCACGCTGCTACTGATGTGCTAGAACCTATATAGGTATCTTCTGCTTCCAGAGAACCCTCATAGAATTGTTTCACCATTTTTAGCTTGCTTTATCATTTTGTCATCATATCCCCCATGCTTAATTTAACTAAATTGATTACCTTGTCTAAACACTTTCTTAGTAATCCTTGCTTTAAATTTAGAACTAGGTAGCTGGGATGAATGTTGCAATATTGGTCTTACCAAAGGAGCATTCCGGGAATTGTCCATGACAGGTGTTGGCGCGGTGGAGTATGTGTAACTGAAGAGGCGGTCAATAATTCTCAGGGGAACACCACCTCCTCTGTCTGAAATCTTAAACAAACCAACAAGTCATCAGAACCACACATTAAAAACAATGTGCATCTGTCTACATAAAAATATCTTTTCTTCATTTAATAGTCACATGGTATGCAGGACTTGGGTCTAGTGCCAACAGTTTTATTATTAATCGACTTTTTAATTCTCTCAAGAGAGACTCTTCTTCCCACCCTCACCCAACAAAACAGCAGAGAACAGTTACCTTAATTGTAAGGTCTTCTTTTCCCAAGACAACAATCACCTCAATAGGGGTAAGGGAAGGCCAATTTTCCTGGTGTTCCACTGTTGCCCTCATTGCGTTCTAAAGAAAACAAAACCACAAGGAATTCAGAGGCAGAGGAATGAGGGGCAATAAATGATTTTTATGTTTAAAATAAAAGCAGCGCAGAGGGCAATTCTAAGTTCCTATTTTTTAACTTAGTAGTAAAGCAGCTCTGTAAATAGCCATTTATGAATGTGTCATGTAAGATGTATAATGAAAAATATTCATTTACCGTGTAATATAGCTCCTGGGAGTAATGTCTAATGGAAAAACAATTCTGCTTGCTGTCAAGTTCTTATTTGTAAGCTTAATTTAAATGTAGAAATTGGTTTTTATAGTCCATTTCCTAGCTCTCCCTTTTCTGTCTTTCCATTACATTTTACATCCAAGCACCAAAGACTATTACATAACAAATGAACAGTGAATCATTGAACCAATTTATTGGCTTTTATAAAATTTGTTAGGAAAAGGTTGTTACTATTTAACAGGACAGTCAATGATTCTGAATTAAATTTCAATTTGCATTTGATTATCATCTTAACTTTTAGCAATGATGGCAAAATAACTCTATGAGTTGAATGATTCAATTTAAAAAATAAATCTAATCAACAACGAAAAGCACTTTTGTCCTTCAACAAGAAAAAACTAAAACAAATTTTCAGCCTATTGGCTGAAACTCATACAGTGTTTGAAAGAGTACATGTAGTTCCTTGTAGATCAATGTATTTTGGAGACTGCACAATGTGATTCACAGTGTCTCAATGTTTTAGAGCCCAGGGGAAGTCCCTATTATCTTTCCAGTTGTCCAATAAAGCACCAATCATTCCTTCAGTCATTCATTAGGAGAGGTCATGGGATGGGCGCTTCAGTGAATGAGGAGAAGATATTGGGACTCAGTTCGGTGGAGAAGTCTTAGTTTATTTAATCAACTTTCCTCTCTATCCATTTTCTGGTAGGTTATG
Organism: Otolemur garnettii; assembly: GCF_000181295.1. Taxonomy (NCBI): domain Eukaryota; kingdom Metazoa; phylum Chordata; class Mammalia; order Primates; family Galagidae; genus Otolemur; species Otolemur garnettii. The sequence goes on from NW_003852400.1 coordinate 22,983,781, forward strand.
TTTTCTGGTTTCTATATAATATTAAGTTCTAGTCATTAGATAAAGTTAAATCAAATAGATGTCTCATGGCCTTAGAGTAAGTTAGGAAAGAGAAAGCTCTGAAGAGTGAAGTCAAAATTCGTGGCAGATTTCATTTTTTTTTTTTTTTTAAGGCTTCCTCCTTGGAAAGGATCACAAAGGTTCACGTGCTTTTCTGTTTTGGTTTACATTCAGTTCAGGGTTTTAGTTTCATCTTACAACCCATGAAATGATTTGAATATTAGTATCTGGCAACTCCAGACCAGTAATATCCGCAAACTCTAAGATCCTGTTAGAAATGCAAATTCTCAGATTTAAAGAGTCAAAATCTCTAAGATGAAGCTTCAGAATCTGTGTTTTAACAAGAGAAGCATTGCTCTACAGGCTGTCCGTGCAGAGTGTGGACTGTGAACCAGCAGCATTGCCTGTATCAGAAATTTAAAATCCCAGACCCACTATGTTTGAATTAACAAAGTTCCCAGGTGACCCATATGCATTTTAAAGTAGGTCACTTCCTGGAGGAATTGACTGTGTTCTGAGCATGTCCTAGACTCTGAATAGGGCCATGCCACCCACAGTCATTCTGGACCTGAACCTCTAAGTTTGGAGTTGGACCAGCCTGTGGAGGTGGAGGTGACAAGGCCTCATTCACTGAAGCATCCACCCCGTGACCAATCTTAATGAATGACTGAAGGAATGACTGGTGCTTTTATTGGACAACTGCAAAAATAATAGGGACATCCCCTGGGCTCTAAAATATTGAGACACTGTGAATCACACTGTGCTTTCTCCAATACACGCTGATCTACAAGGAACTACATGTACTCTTTCAAACACTGTGTAGCTTCTTAGGAGCACAGAAGCATTCTTAGGAGAAGATATTGAGGCTCAGTTTAGTGGAGAATGATACACGAAAGAAAAATAACAACTAGTGAACATTTTTTTTTTTTTTGAGGCAACATCACAATTGCTGTGGAGCATCATACCTTGAATAGTTCAAAGAGCATATGATGAAGGTGAGAAGGGACATATACGATGTGAATTGGTTGGCCCGGGAATTTTCCTAAAAAAAGAAATTAAACTTATTTACAGTTGGGAAACAAACATTTCACTGAATTAAACCTCCATATCTATTTGATTAATATTTTAGATACAAACACAGTTGAAATGTTCCCTATCTTCTACACTCACAAATCTCATCCTAGAACTATGACTAGTTTATTTAGAATAGGAGTACTGGAAAATTTCAGAGTTAAAACTATATGATTTTAAAGTAGAAAAAGACAACTGAGCTGATAGTTTAACACTGAAATTAATGCCAGCTCTAATTTTCATATTTTAAATTCACGGTAAAATAATACATCTATTTTTTTCTTGTTTTTTTATCAGCCAAACATTAAGTATGATGCTAAATATGCTTAAATTTCATTGAGGCTAAAGAAAACAGAGAAACAAAAACTCATAATACTGGTTGAAAAGAAAAATAAAAGTATTATTCTTCAGTGTTCTAGGCCCTGGCAAAGTTTGAATCAGAAAACACAAGGTCTGGCACAATCCTCTCTTTATCTTATTAAACAGTTCAAGCAGTTTATCTACAAGAATTATGCAACAGCACTGTTTATGCTTAGAGATGTTTTTCAGTCTTTATTTGTACTCCCATTTTTAGTTCAGCATTTGCTTTATATCTGTGTTCCTAATGTGTGAGTTAGGCTACTCTTAATTTGAGCAACTTGATTTTTAACTTTCATCATGAACAGGAATTGTTCCTGTATGTATATTACTTGAGAACGATGTTTACTTTAAATGGAAAGGAGAAGGTTATTCTAATTTATGTATAGTGTTTGAGATGTAATTATCTTCTAGCACAGAATGAGAGAGGATGAACCCAGTGCCTTGTATTTATTCATCATGTAATCACTTGAGTCAATGTGGGAAGACCTTGAATTGCCAAGAACTGAAGCTTTTGAAGTATGTTCTGCTTCTAAAACAGGAGTATACTCATAAAGCAGGATTTTTATTGTGCATATTCAGTTGCTAAGCATGATTTATAAAGAAGAATGGTGTAAATATTTAACGTGACCCTCTCACAAAACTTTTAAGTGTGCAATGCAGTATGTATAGTCTTTTTTGTTTTCTTTTCTTTCCTTTTTTTTTCTTTTAGAGACAAAAAGTATGGTAGGCCAGTCAGAGCTCACTGGAGCCTCAAACTTCTAGGCTCAAGTAATACCCTAGCCATGGTCTCCCAAGTACCTGGGATGACAAGGGTGTGCCACCACACCCAGCCAATTTTTAAATTATTTTATAGAGACTGGCGTCTTGGTATATTGCTCAGGCTGGTCTTGAATTCCTGGCCTCAAGCAATCCTCCTGCCTCAGCCTCTCAAAGCCCTGGGGTTACTGGCATGAGTTTCTGGGCCCAGCCCTGCAATATACTGTTGTTAACTACAGACACCACATTGCAGAGCAGATCGCTGGAGAATGTTCACCTCGCATATCTATATCTATTACACAGAAACTGCCTGTTTTTCTCTTCCCCATAGCCCCTAGCAACCCTGTTCTTCTCTCTGCTTTTGTGAGTGCGACTATTTTAGATATCTCATGTAAGTGGAATTGTGCAATATTTGTCCTTCCTTGACTGGCTGATTTCTTATAGTATAATTTAAAGCATTTTTGTTTCCAGGTCTTATGAGTAAACTTGTTGGTCTGTTTAGGAGGCTGTCTCCACTGCTAGCTGGTTCACCCTACTTCTGGTCTCTTTGTCCCTTATAATCTGGAGAAAGTAATCTTTCTTTGATCTCAAATATTGGAATCTAGTTGCTATTTTAAACTCCCAAATACTTTGTTTAAATCATTTTTGTTTAAATCATTCTTCTGTCTGAGTCTTCCTTAGCAACTAAATATGCACAAGTGGAACTTTCTGGTTGAGATAATTAAAGAGAACCTTTGGCTTCAAAGAAAAAATGAATAGAATTCTAGGAGGAAAAAGGAATACAGAAGTTGCTTTATATTTACAAAAAGTGATCATACTTAGAGAATATTGAATTTTCCATAGGTTAAAATATATTTTATTTATGGCTTACCATTCACTTGTGTGAGCTTTAGTTCTGGAGATGTTAAGTAATACTGATCACAGAGCATCTTTGAACACTCAAAGGCATCTGGAATAGAAGTTGGTTTTCATCAGTGAAATGAACTTATGTCAAGTACAGTTCTCAATTGATCTTAAGTGTTTATACCAGCCTAATCTAAAATATTCACTAAAGTACAGCCTTATGAATATGAAAAAACACCTTTTAAATATTTTATTGAAGAAAAAGTTAAGTTGTATTTTTAGCAATAGAAGTGTGCACTTCACAGATCAAATACAATATAAAAGAATATGGCATGTTAGCCACTTAATGGTTGGAGTTTTAATAACATTTTAAATGAATGTTTATAATCCTGACTCTCAAAAGCAAGGAATCTTGATGATGGCATTTATAAAAATATAAATGGAACATTCTGTGACTATAAATTCATTCACAGTCACCTCAATCATGGATGTGTCCATCGTATATGGTACATTTTCAATAACGGAAATGCAGAAATCTAGAAATTACCTTGGACTACTGCTGCCACATCACAATTTGGATCAATGCTTCCAATGTGGCTTGGGTTTCCTGTCTGTGAGTCACTAAATATAAGAACTGTTGAAAAATAAAAACAAAAATATTGTTGTAAAAATCAGAATAATGATTAGAGCTACCACTGACCTATTGATTAGTTCTGTAGTATGATTCATCTATACCTAGGTCTATTGACCTATTGATTAGTTCTGTAGTATGATTCATCTATACCCAGGTCTATATAAGTACATCACGACCATGAGGAGCTAACTTACTGTGCTGGTTCATCAGCATCCGAGTGGAAATACGGTTCATGTAAAATCGATCCAAAAAATACTGAAGATTTTGATTGGTAACTGGGTCAACTGTACAGCCATCTTTATACTCTATGATTCCTTGTGCCATCGTTGGGACAACATTATGGTGTCTATTTCGAACTTTGATGAGTGTATCTACAAAGCTGAGAGATAACATTTGCAGTGAGTGAAAGTTCAAATAAATTTCAATCACTTATATTTCTTAGATTACTTCACAGAAGGCAAAAACTCTTTTTGCTTTACTTCTCTAAATGAGTCAAATGATAAAATGTTGGGGTGAAGGTTTATTAGGGCTCTCCCTACAGGTTTATCCACTATAGTACAGGAGGTAGTTTCATTTACTCTGTTTCTAGTGTACACGTAAAACTATTAGCTCTGTGACTAGTGCACACAGTATAGGTGTTCATTAAACCTTAGCTTTAAACAAATTTAATGTCCTCATTCTAAAGATGACTCTAGAGTGCCATCGTAGAAGAAGTTTCCAAATTTCTTGTCAGATGAAGACTCTCAGTTATTTGGAAAAATAAAATACTTAATCTCCAATGACATTGAAATGTATGACAATTATGTAATAGTAAATCCTCCTGTACTTCTAATCATTGAATTAAATTTATAGTAAAAATAGATCTCCTTCAGGGAAAACAAAAGCAGAGAAACTAAGTCCTCTACATTTGCTCACACTCGGCATCATTTTCAGTGCTGTATTCTTTCACTTCTGAAAAAGCCATGAGCCAAACCTTGTCATCTGCAATGGGGTAGCAATATATTACTATTCAGGGTTGAACTCTTTAATTTAGGTCTAAAAATATCTTAGGACTATGTCTAGAAATAGACAAATACCACATCCTAAAATACTTATTCCAATGCATAGAGCTTACTCTGATAAAGCTTTCTGGTCTTCTGGGCTTTTCTCATGAAATTCCACCAGATCCATCAGGCTCTGGATATACCTACAAAGCAACAGTTGTACTTTAAGTTTGAAAATTAGAAAGCAGATAGAACAGCTTTTTCAAATAACCTGAAAACGGAAACTAAGCACTGTGTTTAAAGTTAAAACTTTTCCTTGAGAACATTTGGAAAACAATATGATTTAAAAAATTTAAAATACTACAACCTTTAACCTTCAACTTCCTAACCTACAATCTACCTTAAACTGTTTCTTTGATTATGTCAGGTCAGTTTCAGTTTTCTCCTTTGTGTCCCAAATGTTTTCATTCCTTCTAGCAGAAACACTTAGAAATAACTTTAAAGAACGGCGTACAGCCTATAGATATATGAAAAAATGCTCACCATCCTTAATCATCAGAGAAATGCAAATCAAAACTACTCTGAGATATCATCTAACTCCAGTGAGATTAGCCCATATCACAAAATCCCAAAACCAGAGATGCTGGCGTGGATGTGGAGAAAAGGGAACACTCCTACACTGCTGGTGGGAATGTAAACTAATATGTTCCTTTTGGAAAGACATCTGGAGAACACTTAGAGAACTAAAAATAGACCTGCCATTTGACCCTGCAATTCCTTTGTTGGGTATATTCCCAGATGACCAAAAATCGCATTACAACAAAGATATTTGTATCAGAATGTTTATTGCAGCCCAATTCATAATTGCCAGGTCATGGAAGAAGCCCAAGTGCCCATCGATCCACGAATGGATCAACAAACTGTGGTATATGTACACCATGGAATACTATGCAGCCATTAAGAAGGATGGAGACTTTACATCCTTCATGTTCACATGGATGGAGCTGGAGAATGTTCTTCTGAGCAAAGTATCACAAGAATGGAGGAAAAAATATCCAATGTACACACCCCTATTATGAAACTAATTTAAACCTTTTTATATGAAAGCTATAACCAAATAGCCTAAGAATATGGGGAGGGGGAGGGAGAAGGGAGGGGGTAATGGGTGGAGGGAGGGAGTTTGGAGGGATTACTTCTGAGGTTTACCTTATAGGGGTACAGGTGAATCTTTCTAAGAGTAGAATGTGAATGTTTTAAAGCAATAACTGAGAAAATGACATGAAGGCTGTGTTGACCAGTTGATGGAAGTATTTCAGATTGCATGTGAAAACCCCACACTGTACCCCAGAAGTGCATTAATGTACATAGTTACCGTTCAATAAAAAAAAGAAAAAAAAAAAAGAAATAACTTTAAAAATTGTGTTAAAAACTTTATTCTTTCCTACTATATTTACTTATAGGGGAGCGGAATTCTTGAATGCTGCAGCAAATACTAGCAGAACATGTGTTTCAGATTGTGACTGTCCTAAGGATATGTAATACTGATACTCCTTGAATGAATCAGTGGACAAAAAGGTGTGCAGTGGGGGGCTTATGAGAAGCCTCTCAGGTGAGTTTGCCATCTGTGTGTATTCTGGCTCTGTTCTCCAAAAACCTGCCCTTTTGGGTTACCTACTTTCTCTAAGCAACATTAATTTTATTTGTAAGATGAGATTCTTATGTAAAAAGTGGCACTCCTGAGTGCTGGCTATGTGCCAGGTACTGGTCTCAGTTTTTTTTTTTTTAATGGATTACCTCATTTAATTACATTCAGACATTCCTTTGAGTCACATACTTAACTCTCCCTAATTACAGATGGGGGATAATCACTCAGTGGCACAGAGAGTTTAAGACACTTGTCAAGGATTCCACAACTAGATGTGGTAAAGGCAGGATCTGAACCCAGAGCCCACTCTGTTAGTCCCTTTGTAAGACTGGGCCCTCCCTAAATAGTAATCATTTGAATCTGAACTGTCTTTTATTATTTAAAGCACAAAATTAAAATTGCATATGTCAATTATTTTTCAAATGTTTTCTAGAAGTCCAAATTGTATTGTGAAGTAATTGACTTTTTTAGTGTAAAAATAAAATCTGCTTATAGCTTTATAATTTCTCATAAGGATAACTTATCCTCAATTAACAAAAATATTAGTTACATCTTTCAAAAGTATTTACTGTTCAGATTATCTGTTTTCCAATTATGATGCTAATATAGCTGAAGAAACCATACTCAGGTAACTATTTTAAAACTGGACACTTCAAAATGGCTGGCTACTTACCAGCTTTTAACCAACTGCACTGAAGAGGTATTTACTAATCGATCAGGGAGGATATCAATTTCCTTCAGGATATTGGCGAGCCTTACAGGCAATTCTTGTCGCAAAAATGCAAAAGAAGTTCTTTCACATGCATTTTCTGAACCTATAATAAATGAAATTTATTTAGTTTTTGGAAAAACATGTATTAAATTATGCATTTAAATAACATTATCAAATATTGAACACACATATTACAAAATTATATTTCGCTTTCAGTTGGCTTACTGTTTATAGATAATCCAGCAGTAGTTCTTTTCATCGACTCTTTCCTTTCTCCTTCTCCCCCTCCCTCCCTTCCTTCCTTTCTCCTTTCCCTCCTTCTTTCTTTTCTCTCTCTCTCTCTCTTTTTTTTTTTGCAGTTTTTTTTTTGGGGGGGGGCCTAGGTCCGGGTTTGAACCCGCCACCTCCATATAAGGGGCCCACACCCTACTGCTTAGAGCCACAGGTGCCACTCCTTTTCTCTCTCTTTTTTAAAAAGACTGAACAATACAGGAGAATTATTGTTTTCTCTTATTAAAGTGGACTCGCTTCCAAGAAAACAATCATGCAGTTCTTAATATTCACAAAAGACTGCAATGTTCAGTTAATATTGCAACGTCAAAAACGTAACATCCTTTAATGGGTTCAACAAACATGAAATCAGAGTGGGGGAGGTAAGAGTGTAGAGTGGTAGTTGTGTCATTTTCAAGGTAGTGATAAATAATGCCACATTCACACCCTTGAAACTTTGCTTATAAGTTCCCGTAAGTGTGAAAATATTTTCAGCAGTAATGCAAGTATACGTAAAGCTATAATGGTGAAGAGATGAAACCTGCAGAGAGCTGTATCCTGTGGAAGGTGGCTAAGGGATATAAAATCTATTAATGTAAGGTTAGTTTACAATATTAGAATTCTTCTCCAAGAAGAACTATGCTGGGAAGGTGGGGATAAACTTTCTAGTTCGATGCTTAATGATGACTGAAAGCAAAAAGTATTTTGACTCGGAGACCTGGACAGAAACATCGAGTATCAGGACGGCTGCAGGTGGCCTTAACCTGTAGTAGGCACAGGTGTTAGAAAGCAGACAAGTCTAGGAAAAGGCAAGGGGTGCTGGCGTCGGGGCTCCAGAGCTTAGCAGCAAAGTGGACCTCGTTCGTTTTAACTGTTTTAGTCCAGCCCTGCTATTCCCAGGTGAAAGTTAGGGCCGCTCCCCAGCCCCCGCACCCCTACCTGGGCCCTCCGTCCCCGCTCACCAAAGTCCAGCAGCTGCTTCATGGACAGCGGGGACGGGCTGTAGCGCGAGAAGTGCTCGACCTCTCGGGGGACCAGGCCCGCGCCGCTGAGCGAGCCGGCGCTGCGGATCACGAAGCGGGCCGCCTTCATCTTGCTTCCACCGGCCTGGAAGGGGCTGGTGCTGGCTTGAGGGTGAAGGCTGCTCCAAGCAGACCCGGGTGGGAAAACGGTGCGCGGCGCGTCCGGGCGGGGACAACAGGTGCGCTGGCGGGCTCGTGTGGTCCGGCCTGGGCTGGGGGTTGGGGTTACCGAGAATTGAAGGAGCTGGGCAGTGGGTCTGAGGCGCAGTGGCTCGAGACTCAAGTTCGCGTCTTGCCACCGCCCGCCGCCTCTCGTGGTTTTATTTGTTTCCCCCGCACTTCCCCCCCCCCGCCCCCAACCGGGAGGAGTCTCTGGGACTTCCAGATGCATCCAGAACTCCGGGCTGCGCCAATCAGCTCAGGGAAAGAACTTTGGGCCCCGCCCCCAGACCGCGGTCTTGGAGGAATGTCCTGGCACAGTGACCACGGAGTAACCTGGCACCGGTGCCCGGGGTGGAAAGGACAAAGGGTGAGAAGGAGAACAGAGCGGAGGAAGCTAAAACGGACATCTGGGGCAACGTGGGCTCACGATCGGCCCTTGGGACAGGGCCCAGGGTCTCGTGGGATGGGGGCCCGCCTAGACTCGTCCTTGTTTACAAGTGCGAGGTTGTCTCAAAGTCAACCCGGGCCAGATCCCGGGCCAGAAACTATTTCCAAGAATCTAAGCTGCGAGTGCTGGTTAGTCCTTGCTTAGAGCGGGGCTTTTACAGTAGCCAATCAGTTGCAGACAAAAGTATGGGCTTCTCTGCCATTGGAGGAAGGGACTAAACAGCCTGCAGAGCTCCACCC